>NC_090448.1:775184698-775488408 GCF_031143425.1 Pleurodeles waltl | reverse complement strand
AAACTTGTTGACACTGAGTGGGGAGCACTCGTTGGAAATTTTAACGTCTGCATGTTCCAGGAAACATGGGCAACGCATTGTACATACAAACAAGGGTATAGTTCCTTTTTCAAGCCTGCTAAGCCATCTTTAGCTGGCAGGGCGGCAGGGGGTTTAATCACATGGGTAAAATCTATAGAGGGGAGTGGTACAAAGGAGATATATGTGGATTCTCATGATATTTTGGCCGTTGCTATCTACCCAGCCTCAGGCATTCCTGTCCTTTGTCTAAATATTTATAGCAGACCGGGACCCTCAAATCACCGATCTCCCATTGTCGAGCTACTGAATATCTTAATCCCAGACCTTCGCCTCAAATATCATATCATAATAGCTGGTGACTTTAACGTTCTACTTGAACTTAATGTAGATCACATAGAGGTCATGCAGTCTGAAGATAGTGTATGGAATATCCCTCCACCTGTGACTTTTCATTCTACCCAGCAAAATTCATATAAACCAAGCGTTAGGGCCTCACAGATAGTGGACCTCATGATATCCCATGGCCTTCGTTTGGGTAATGGCCGCTTTCCAGCGGACATTCCGGCCAGACCAACCTTCTTCAGGGGCTCATATAGTAACAAATTGGATTATATCCTCTTTGACTTAAGACTATGGCACCATATTCTAGACTTAGAGGTGGGTCTTCCCCATACTAGTGATCATGCTCCCCTCCAGATCACATACAAGAGTTCTCTCCTAGTAGGGGTCGCACTTCCCCCTGTCTCCTCTACTGCTATGGAGCTGTCCAGTAATAAGCGTACAGTAAGGTGGGACTCCTTCGTGCAATCAAATAAGCTTCAAGGAAAATTGCGTGCCCTAACCTCTTCTCACCAGTTATTTGATACCAACTTTATTCTGGCTCCATCAGAAATATTGCCTCTTCATTTGGACCTTTTTTCTACTCTGAAAGAGCTGTTTACTAAACGTCCAAGGCCACTGACTATTTCCTGTACTCGACCACATACTAAATGGTTCAATAAGAGGTGTAGGGAGGCCAAAAATACTTTGGCCATCGCGCTAAAGACCAAAGACAGATCAGGCATCATCACTGCTAGACGTCATTATGCTTCCATTTGCAACAAAAGTAAATTCGAGTACGAAGAGGGGCTATGGAGCAATTTACTCGAGGCAGCTACCGTCCATGATTCAAAACGGTTCTGGCTCCTAGTTTCTTGTGGTGATCAGAACCGCGCATCTCACCTGGAGTCTTATATTTCTCCTGACATCTGGCTCTCCTACTTTAAGGAATTGTATGGACCATTGTCGGCAAGTCATACTTCTGACATAATTTCGGAGGAGCCAACAACTTCTGACGAGTCTATGGCTTTCTTGCCCCCTTTTACACTGAACGAAACTGTGTCGGCCATTGCAGCCCAGAAAGCAGCAAAAGCCCCTGGGATGGACGGGATCCCCTCTGATATGTTTAAAGTGGACCAGAACACCTGGGGCCCATATATTAACAGACTTTCTAATGCCATTTGACTAGCAGAATTTATCCTGACTCATGGAAAGAGGCGATTATAGTGCCCATCCATAAGAAAGGAGAGAGGAACAACCCGGGTAATTATAGACCCATCAGCCTCCTCGACAACCTTCAAAAAATTTTCTGTTATCAGTTGTTGAGCAGGCTGAACAAGTGGCTAGTTGAAAATCAAATCTTAAATCATCTACAAGCGGGCTTCAGAGAAAAAACTAGCACATTAGATCAGATATTTCGTTTTACTTCTATTAAATGGAAAGTTGTCGATGTTGACTTAGGCCACCTATATGTAGCATTTGTAGATCTAAAATCGGCCTTTGATCTAGTACCCCGCCACAAACTGTGGGAAGTTCTGTCTAAAATAGGAGTCCCGTGCTCTATTTTGAATATTATCAGGGATCTTTACACTGGCAACTATGGTAGAATTAGATGGGGCCCACAAGGTGAATTAACAGAAAAGTTCCTTACTGCCCGAGGTGTAAGACAAGGTTGTGTTCTTGCCCCTACCTTATTCCTTCTCTTCATAAACGCATGCATCCCTTATCTTATGGAGTGCTCTAACGACTCGCCTAAAATAGGAGGGCAGAAGATCCCCTGCCTTCTTTTTGCCGATGACACCCTGCTGGTTTCTCAAACAGCCACAGGCCTTTCAACCCTGCTTTCAAGATTCATTGACTATTGCAATGATTATGGGCTCGAAATCAACCGATTAAAAACCAAGTGCATGGTGTTTGGCGATAGGAAAGGCAAAATGAGACAACCTATCTATTTAGAGGGTGCCGCGCTGGAAAGAGTCAGCGATTTTGATTATTTAGGCCTGAAACTAGAAGACTCGCACAAGTGGCAGCGCCACATCCAGAAGGCAACTTTACGATTGCAACAGCGAGCGAGTGGCATTGCAAGATTTGCAGCTAGATCTCCTAGCTTTGCCATGACGCCCGCAGTAGAAATTTATAAACTACAAGCAAGAGGGGGAGCAATCTATGGAGCTGAACTGTGGGGCCACTGTTGCCTGGATGATTTGATAAAAGTGGAGAACTCTTTCTTAAGGTCATTGCTAAGAGTTCCTTCCAGTACCCCAATGCTCCCAATACGCATGGACCTAAATCTCCCTTCTATCAGCCAGATCGTTGCACTCAATCCCCTGTTGTACTGGATTCGCCTATGGTCATCAGATTCTCTTGTCCATTATAGATGTGCGCTAGCTAACTTGATGGCCAACAACACTAGCTCCAAAATCAAGTGGTGTGCATATGTAGAAAGGACCCTCTCGCTTCTTGGTTTGGGGTCCTATTGGAAGGAACCATTATCTATCCCTAAGAACGCAACCCAGACTCTAAAGGATGCTTTCTGGCTCCACGTTCAACTTTCCCAACTGTCCGCTGTCTCGTCATCATCCATGACGGGAAACTTTTTATATTTTAAATGTCATTATGAATTTGCACAATATATGGATATAGTATCTTCCCCGTTTGCTCGTTCATTATACATTAGATTCAGGGTGGGCTCTCTTCCTTTGCGTTCCCTCACTTATAAATGGTCTAATTTTAGTTGTTCTTCTAAGATGTGTCCGATGGGCTGTGCCAGAGAAGAATCAGTAACTCATATTCTCTTCCAATGCCCCGCATACTCCAAACAAAGAGCCCGTTGGATTATTCCTCTGTGCAGAAGTAAGGGTTTTAAAAACTGCTTGCTAGCTTTGAGAATTTTTAAATCTGATTCATCGGTTTTAGTGGTTTGTTGTTTGTCAAAATATTTAGACTCAATCTGGCGTATCAGACTGAACACGCTTAAAAAAGCAGAGGGAAATTTAACAATGAATGTGGTAAACAACAATTGATGGATTTATCATTGCATGCACATATCACTTTTATTGCTTCAGATGCATTCCCTACCTGCTGTTTTTATTTTTCTTAGATATTTTTTAAATTGAAATGTCCTTTTTATCTGAAATGGTTTGCCAGGCTTGTATCTTATTCTTTTACCTATAATGCGTTTTTACATAACTATAAGGTGCGATTTTCCATGAGGGAACTGCTTATGTGTAAATATTTCTCTTTTCTTTTTTTTTTGTTTTTTTTTTTTTTCTCCTTTTTTTTCCCCTTTTCAATCTTTTATGACTTAAATTGTTTATCATGTAGCTTGCCGTTCCTTTTTTGTGCGATGCGCTTTTATGGTATTTATATTTACCGAAATAAAGCTAATGAATGAATGAATGAATGAATGATTTTGCAATCTCAATGCCTTCATGTAGGTCTGGTTATTTTTGCAATACTTTTTCTAGTATTCTGAAGTTGTAAGTACATTGCACAAGTTGATCTCTTATGAAAGAGTCATTCAAATCGCCAAAATCACATAACTTGCTTAAATCCCTAAATACAGCAACACAGTTAGTTACACTCGCCTGTTTACCTTGGGCCCTGCGGAAGAATTTGTGACATTCTAGGGCAATGTTAATCTTGTCCCAAATTGGTTCCCTAGTTTAAAGAATGTCATTTTTTATTGATCAATTTCTTCTTCTTCATCATCATTTTCGCCCAGTGGTAAATCCGGTTCAGGTAATGTTTCTAAAATTTGTATGAGTGACTAAGTCATGAAGTAATATATGTTTTTTCTTTATAGGGCTGAATTCTCCCCCACCACTCCATAGTGATTAGGTAGGACTCAAAAATCTTCACCCATTCTTTCCAAGGTATACTAGGCTCTCCTAGTTCATTCAAAAACGGTAAAGGGTATGACATGCTTGCAGCTGCCATTATACAATTTATGTAAAGAAGAAAGATATACTTGAAAATTAAAGTAATCGCTCACTCAACTTCCCAAGTGAATGCACAAATGGTACATATGCAAAAACTGTACTAAGCATGTTCCCTTAAGTTTTAAAAAATGAGCAATTATTGTATACACTCAATACACCAGCTCAATGCAGCATAAGAAAAAGGACTTACATAAAGATTCTAGAGATCTAATGTCAAAAGCTTGATATAGGGTAATTAACCAGATTTCTCAACATAAAACTATGAGAATTATTAGTTCTCAATATGTCTGCTGTATGCATGTCACTTTACAAACTGTTTGAATATTTATTATGCTTTAGAGTAACACACTCGTAGAGAAATGTGGGAAGTCTGAGGACCCCAAATTTACTTGGATAACAGGCAGTGTGCAAGTCACTGTTGTACGAGGGCAAGAAGAATGACACTCAATCTCTTACATTTGACAAGCAAGATGGTGTGATATCAATTTGTAGGCAACCAAAACTTTATGATAAGTTTGTTGGGTGTGCAGGTCACTGCTGTAGAAGGCCGATATATAATGCCCTTTGACACACAAGTACAAATCTCAAGGTGTGCCTATCATAGGTGTAGTTTGCAATCAATTATTTAGTGATTTTATACAGTGTGCGTGTCACTGCTTTGGAAGGGCTAGCCAAAAAATGCCTTTTGCCACACATTTACAATTTCCAAGGTGTGCGTGTCACTACTTATAGCCACATTTGACATGCTAAGTTCCAATTCTAAATTGTGCATGCAAGCGTAGAAAAATCATAAAAATTTTACTGGAATAATCTACTCGACTTAGCTGTAATGTACTTGACCCAGAAACGGGTCTCAGATTGTGTGATTCTAGGCAAATATTGTATTTTACAGTCGCCTTTTTCTTAGTTCTCACATATGAGTGTACCTTCAAATATGTGAGTTTAGTATTTCTACTGTAAAAAAAATCCTCTTTTGTTTGATTAAATACACTAAACTTTTGCTCCATGTACAATAAATCTAGGCCACATATAGGGTTCACATGATCCATGCATGACTTGCATCTTAGTTTACTAATAGGTTTGCCATCAGGGTAGGAGTGTTTCTCAGTTTATGTTTAAACACTCACTTTTTAAATAAATATATTACTAAAGCATGATGTGGCAGCACGATGTCATTTACAGACATAAAATTTCCAAGAAATGTCCAAAAACCTTCCCACTAACTTGCAGGTTTACTGTTAAAACTATGTAGTGTATTAACATTAATCTGTGAAAATCGGGTTTCAGAAAACATTTATCATTTGCACATCACCAAGTAAAGTGTTCTGACTTTTTTGTATCCTAATAAAATATTTTTTTCATCACACAGAAGTACAAAAAACGGTCTTTCACAGCTACTGAAATATATTTTGAAATGTCTGTAAAGTTGACTTTGTTATATAAATGTTGTATGTTAGGAAAAACCTGATACCAAAAGCCTTTCATTTCACATACGTCAGATAGTTCACCTTACAAAATCCTGGAACCCTGCAGTCACAAGAAAAAGTATTTGCATTGCAAGAAGACAAACTGACTTTTGACCTCTGTCTCTGGACACTGGGCAAATGTGACAAGAATAAGACTTAAAGGCATCTTAATTGCTAATTCAGTTTCTGACTGAACAGAACACCTGTTCTTTGTCACTTGCCAGAAGGGTGGTGTGGAATATAAAAATAGCTCGACCTCATAAAATAAAACTCGCCATAGCAAGTGAGTGGTCGAGTAGATTTTTCAAGCCCTGGCATGACACTGCTGAAAGAGGACGGGAACACCGAGGCCGACACACCCTGGCAGAGGATTACTTTGCTGAGATCGCTGAAAAAGGGCAGAATCACCAAGTCCAACATGCCCTGGTTGAGGACATCTCCACTGAGGAGGGGCTGCTCTGGGAAGTGATTCAGAGGCTGGAGAAGCAAAAGGAGATGAAAAAGGAGTCCAGAGTTGGAAGATCTGCTGCAGGAGATCAAGGAAAAGGGGACCATGGTCAATGCAAAGTAATTGAAGAAAGGCTGCAAAGGCTGTCAAAACGGGTCCTGTTGAACTTAAGCACTTAACCAGAGGCTTCACAAACAAGGAAGTGTGCAAGGGAGAACCTCAGGAAGGGATGAACGCTTTGACAGGAAATGTGCAGTGTCAGCCTCCGTCCTGATAGTTAGACATTAAAAGGATCAGCACAGAAATGCTTTGTAAACACCCTCAATGAAAGACTGCAACTTTTACTTTGTGTAAGTGGCTCAATGAGACAAACAGCATGGTGGCAACCTCTTCCCAGATCACTTTAATGCATCTAAATTTATGATAGAAGTTGAACAACATAGTTCCTCCATTCATGTAATGACATGAAAATTGCAGACACAGAGAATGTAGCTGGGTCCAGATGTGGCTCCAAAACTGCCTCACTGGAATGGATGTGGAGAAATTAGAAGGGAAGGAAAGCATCTGCCTCTTTTCCCAGACCAAATCGTCACCAGTTTTGTAAAGAAGACGGTACGCTATTGCACGTCTCCTCTTTCCATCATACTTCCACTCTCCTCATGGACACATTAGAATCTTCAGATCATAACATTCTAAGGGCGGCTGTTTACTCGCCTAAGCACTCACACTAGTAAGACGGTAAATAAACAGACCAGTATTGTAGGAAGTTGGCTCTGTATGTACTATTTCAAAGTAAGAAATAGTGTGCACAGAGTCCAAGTGTTCCCCTTAGAGGTAAGAGAGTGGCAAAAAGAGATCATTCTAATGCTCTATTTAGTGGTAGTGTGGTCGAGCAGTAGGCTTATCAGAGGGTAGTGTTAAGCATTTGTTGTACACACACAGGCAATAAATGAGGAACACACACTCAATGACTTACTCCAGGCCAATAGGTTTTTATATAGAAAAATATAATTTCTTAGTTTATTTTAAGAACCACAGGTTCAAGATTTACAAGTAATACTTCAAATGAAAGGTATTTCACTCAGGTATTCTAGGAACTTTGAATAATCACAGTAGCATGTACAGTTTGACAAAAATGGCAATAAGCTATTTTAAAAGTGGACACTGCAAAAATCAACAATTCCTGGGGGAGTTAAGTAATGGTTAATTTCACAGGTAAGTAAAACACTTACAGGGTTGAAAGTTGGGTCCAAGGTAGCCCACCGTTGGGGGTTCAAGGCAACCCCAAAGTTACCACAGCAGCAGCTCAGGGCCGGTCAGGTGCAGAGGTCAAAGAGGTGCCCAAAACACATAGGCTTCAATGGAAACAGGGGTGCCCCGGTTCCAGTCTGCCAGCACGTAAGTACCTGCGTCTTTGGAGGGCAGACCAGGGAGGTATTGTAGGGCACCGGGGGGGGACACAAGCAGGCACTGAAAGTATACCCACAGCGGCACGGGCGGCCGGGTGCAGAGTGCAAACAGGTGTCGGGTTTTGTATTGAAAGCAATGGGGTGACCCGGGGGTCTCTTCAACGATGCAGGCAGGCACAGGGGGGGCTCCTCGGGGTAGCCACCACCTGGGCTAGGCAGAGGGACGAATGGGGGTCGCTCCTGCACTGGAGTTCGGTTCCTTCAAGTCCTGGGGGCTGCGGGTGCAGTGTTGGTTCCAGGCATCGGGTCCCTTGTTACAGGCAGTCGCAGTCAGGGGGAGCCTCTGGATTTCCTCTGCAGGCGTTGCTGTGGGGGTTCAGGGGGGTTAACTCTGGCTACTCACGGGCTCGCAGTCGCCGGGGAGTCCTCCCTGAGGTGTTTGTTTTCCGCAGGTCAAGCCAGGGGCGTCGGTGCAGAGTGGAAAGTCTCACGCTTCCGGCGGGAAACGTGGCGTCTTTAAAGTTGCTTCTTTGTTGCAGAAAGTTGCAGTTTGTTGAACAGGGCCGCTGTTCTCGGGAGCTTCTTGGTCCTTTAGATGCAGGGCAGTCCTCTGAGGCTTCAGAGGTCACTGGTCCCTGTTGGATGCGTCGCTGTTGCAGTTTTTCGTCGAAGTAGGGAGACAGGCCGGTGGTGCTGGGGCCAAATCAGTTGTCGTCTCCGTCTTCACTGCATGGCTTCAGGTCAGCATTCCTTCTTCTTCTTTAGGTTGGAGGAATCTATCTTCCTCGGTTCTGGGGGGCCCTTAATACTGAATTTAGGGGGGTGTTTAGGTCTGGGAGGGCAGTAGCCAATGGCTACTGTCCTTGAGGGTGGCTACACCCGCTTTGTGCCTCCTCCCTGTGGGGAGGGGGGCACATCCCTAATCATTTTGGGGGAATACTCCTTCTACAAGATGAAGGATTTCTAAAAGTGAGAGTCACCTCAGCTCAGGACACCTTAGGGGCTGTCCTAACTGGTGGGTGACTCCTCCTTGTTTATCTAATTATCTCCTCCTAGCCTTGCCTCCAAAAGTGGAGGCAGTGGCCGGAGGGGTGGGCATCTCCACTAGCTGGGATGCCCTGTGGCGCTGTAACAAAGGGGCTGAGCCTTTGAGGCTCCCCGCCAGGTGTTACAGTTCCTGCAGGGGGAGGTGAGAAGCACCTCCACCCAGTACAGGCTTTGTTCCTGGCCACAGTGTGACAAAGGCACTCTCCCCATGTGCCCAGCAACATGTCTGGTGTAAGGCAGGCTGGCAAAAACTAGTCAGCCCATACTGGAAGTCAGGTATGTTTTCAGGGGGCATCTCTAAGATGCCCTCTGGGTGTATTTTAAAATAAAGTGCACACTGGCATCAGTGTGCATTTATTGTGCTGGGAAGTTTGATACCAAACTTCCCAGTTTTCAGTGTAGCCATTATGGTGCTGAGGAGTTCGTGTTTGACAGACTCCCCTACCTTATACTCTTATGGCTACCCTGCACTTACAATGTCTAAGGTTTGGCTTAGACACTGTAGGGGCATAGTGCTCATGCACATATGCCCTCACCTGTGGTATAGTGCACCCTGCCTTAGGACTGTAAGGCCTGCTAGAGGGGTGACTTACCTATGCCACAGGCAGTGTGAGGTTGGCATGGCACTCTGAGGGGAGTGCCATGTCGACTTAGTCATTTTCTCCCCGCCAGCACACACAAGCTGGGAGGCAGTGTGTATGTGCTGAGTGAGGGGTCCCTAGGGTTGCATAAGACATGCTGCAGCCCTTTGAGGCCTTCACTGGCATCAGGGCCCTTGGTACCAGGGGTACCAGTTACAAGGGACTTACCTGAGTGCCAGGGTTGTGCCAATTGTGGAGACATAGGTACAGTTTAGGGAAAGAACACTGGTGCTGGGGCCTGGTTAGCAGGGTCCCAGCACACTTTCAAATCATAACTTAGCATCAGCAAAGGCAAAAAGTCAGAGGGTAACCATGCCAAGGAGGCATTTCCTTACAAGTATTTATTTACATTTTAATTTATGTTAAAAAAAGGAAGTAGTCCTGCACTGCTTAACTTTAGAAACACCTTCATTTTTAAACACATCTTGCAGCAAAAGCGTATCTTCCCCCTACATTGACAACAATCCAATAGTGAACTAAATAAGCAAGTCAGTTGTTATGCGCAATCTTTGGGTGGCCTGCGTTCCTGTTATGCACGAACAGCATTAAAGATTAATAATTCAAACACAGAGGAATTGATAATGATAAGAATATGTCCCGTGAACACAAGACTACCTCGCCAATGCAGGTTGGCACACACCTGTTGGGAAATGTGGGGAGCCTTTCCTTGGCTCTTCCTGCAGTGAAGGAAAAGCAACCCCTGATCTCTTCGCCCAATAATGTGGTTGTTTGCCCTGGTGGTGCAGCCCTGCTCCTTGCATGGGGGTCACAGCCACAGGGGATGAGTGGGTAACCCTCCTAAGGCTAACTTGTAGAGTGATCCTGGCTAGCGTTGCTCCTTTGGACGGCGGTGCTGTGGGGGGCCCTAGCCTGCTCCGTCTCCTTCAGTCTTTGGAGACTGCACGTCTCCTCGAGACCGGGGCGGCTGGGGCAGGACCAGCCTCCTGGCTCGGGCCCCACCTCAAGGTGAAGCGAGCCCTCTGGTTTCTCAGGCCAGGAAGGTTTTTCAGCATCATCTGGTGGGCGGGGCGGGCCACGCACGTCACCCAGCAGCTACTGCGCTGCCCCTCACTACTGAATCAGTCTCCGGGGCTGCGGCGGTGAGTGCACCAAAAGCAGGTACACGCTTGTGCCCTGGGGGAACCAACCAAAGTACGCTTGTGCACCTTCCGCCCTCTCCATGTCAGAGAAGGGGAGGGGGCGCAACCAAAAGGACATGGGGGCGCTTTTCCCTGCACCCGGATTGGATGCATATAAAGCGCTCTTTCCTCGATGTAAGTAAAAAAAAAAAAATCGCTTTCCAGGCGCTTGGGTAAACCAAGAGAGCGCACACTCCGACCAACACGATCCAGCGCTTCCAATAAAAGAGAACTTTCCAGACGCCTAGTATAGAAGACAGTAGGGACAGGGGACAGAACACACTGCCCCCTGAAGACAACTGGGGGCTGCCCCTGAAGACAACAGGGGCACACTCAGGTCTGGAGGACAACTAGCAGGCCAGCTCTTAGGGGTCCTGGGCACAGGTGGCTGTCCTTCTGGTGGCCTCGCATGCCACAGGTCAGCTCATCAACAGGGTGGCCTTAATGGTGGTCCCCGGCAAGTCCTTGCTGCAGCATCTGGTGTCCAGTTCATTAGTCCATCAGTGTCTAAAATTGTGGGGGAAACCCCCGTACTTATACTCATTCTGTGCAGTCTCTACAAAAGGGGGAGAAGGCGTTCCAACCAGCACTAACCGGTTTCAGTACTGTTCCCTTTCTCCTCCAGCACTGGCTCCAGACATCAACAGGGAGTAAACGAGCCCTTTACAAATGCAGGTGTGCTTCACCTCCACCTCCCCCGCCCCCCAGGAAACATGCCTATGCTATCCCTCATAGATTAGATAATACCACTTAGACATATGTTAGGGCATTTCCAATGCAAACCTATGAGAGAGGCAGCACTCACAGTAGTGAGAAACTAGATAGGCTGTTTGCTACTACCAGGAAATGTAGAATATAAAGACATATGTCCTACCTTTTACATGCACAGCATCCTGCCCATAGGGCTAGCTAGGGCATATCTTAGAGGTGACTTATGTGGTAAAAGGGGAGTTCCAGGCCTGGCAAGTAAATTTAGGTGCCAGGTCCCTGTGGCAGTAAACTACTCACGCAGGCCCTGTGGTAACAGGCTTGAGACTAGTTTGAAAGGCTACTTCTGTGGGTGGAGCATTCTGCGCTGCAGGCCCACTAATAACATTTAATTTACAGGCCCTGGATATAGGGATACCACTGTGCAAGGGACTTAAAGGTAAATTAAATGTGCCAATTAGGTGTAAGCCAATCATACCAAATTCAGAAGGGAGAGCACATGCACTTTAGCACTCATCAGTAGTGAAAAAAGTGCTCAGAGTCATAGAGCTAACACAAGGAGGTCAGAAGAAACAGGAGGAGGAAGGCAAAATCTTTGGGGATGACCCTGTAAAAAGGCCCAGGTGCATAGCATTTTCTGTCCACTCCACTTCTCACCAGTTCGGGGCCTGGACCCAGAGACTGGAGAGGGGCCATGGGTGAGACTTACCCCCTGCCCCTCCTTCTGGGGTTCCATACCTTTCTATTTGGAGTGCTACCCCAGATCCACAACTGCCAGGGCGCTGGTGTCAGTCACCCTGCTCAGTTCTCCCACCAACTCAGGGAAGTTACCCTGTAAGTAGCCTTCCAACAAGGGGCTGCACCCTATGGGTTGAACTGGGGTTAGGCGAGAGTCCTCCCTCTCCCTCAAACCCTTCCCTCCAGAGTTACGCACCCTCCCATCAGGAGTGGTGCCCCAGGATTACAATGTGGTAGGGGCACTGGGGACAGCCGTCTCTACCCCCAGGTCTAGGGGGATTCCCTGGATCTTGTTCCCCAACCCAGGGTCTGTAGCCTTTGGCTGGACATGAGGTAGGAGAGAGTCCTCCCTCTCCCTCAAACCCATCAATCTGGGCATCTGCATCCCACTTTGTGGGGTGGTACTGCCAGACAGCAGAACTGGTTGGATGCTGGTTCCAGTCGCCCCCGCCTCCAAGTTCTCCTAACACTAGGGGATCCCCTTCAGTTGATGGTCTCCCGGTAAAAACTAAGTTCCCTCTCTGGGGTCCCCTCTAGGTACTCTCCAGGGTCTGAGGCTGGGAATAGGACAATCTAAAACCTGCACCTCCCTCCCCCTCACTAGGGGACCTGTCTAGGCTACCCTGAACCTCCCTAGGCTCCCCTGACCTCCTTCGGTTGGGGGGAAACTGAGCCACTCATTTTCGGGTCACTGACAAGTACCTTACCAGTCTCTCTGGCACTCAGCCAGAGGTCTGCCTCCTTTGCAAGCTCCCTGGGGTCAGACTTACACTCCAACAGGTGTTGGGTTAGCCCTGGAAAACAACAATGGAACATGTGCTCTCTGACAATCAGATTGAACAGCCCTTTAAAAATCTTTGCTGTGCTACCATTCATCCATCCTTCCAGTGCCAAGCAGCAATCCTCCATAAATTTACCCCAAGACTGGTGAGACCGCTTTCTACTGCCCCTGAACCTCAACCTGTAACCTCTTTATCAGTGCCTCCTTCATGAGGGGATATTCCTGCCTGTCACTCCCTTCCAGAGACAGTAGGGCATCCATCCCTCCCGTCCTCAGGAATATAGCTCCCTACGCCAGTCTCCCAATCCTTCTCAGGGATCCTGCACACTACCAGATCCTCTTTATACTCTCTCAGCCACTGATGTGTGACTTCCCCCTTTTTGAACTCAGGTACCAGGTCTGTGGGTATGTGGCTATTATCCCTGACCACCACTGGACTCCACCTGCAGAGCTGGTGAATCCAGAATTGTCAGACTGTGCTCAGTTGAGTCTTTCCCTGGCAAAGATACTCTCCTCGACTAAGGCCTTTTCTACCTCAGCTCTTCTATCCTCCACAGCCAGCCGTGCTAGCTGCAACCTCAGGTCCCTCTCTTCCTGCCAATCTCAGAGCCACTCAGGCGACAGGGAATGGGAGATGACACTGCTCCTAGGACAGGACCCAATAAGGGACTCCCAAGCAATGGGGTGCTCTCTCTCGACTGGCGTCCCTGTACAGTCAACTTCTCCATCTGCTTCAAACTCTCCTGGTTCATTGCTCTCCTGGGGTGTGGACTGGGGACCCTCCCACTAGGAGTCGTCACTAATCTCAGGGTCCTCCTCAGGGTCACCCTCAGAACCATCACCCCCTGGTCCTCTTTTACAGTTGTTACCCAGTGTGCCTCTTCAAAATTAAACAGGGCACGCTGAAGGTCCCCCATAGTGGAATCCCCTCTCCCTGCAGAATCCTTTTAACTGCCCCAAATTGTAGAACAACAGGTCATCTGGGTCAAAGATAGATTTCATTTTGACAAGGTAAAACACAAGTGTAAACCAACAATAGCCCCAAGTGCAAGAATTTGAACAGGGGTAATAAATAAACATGGCTGATGTGAGATACCTGGAGAATTATAAAAGTAAAACACATAGGGCCTGATTCTAAGCTTGGCGAGCGGGGGGAGTCAAAAGACCGCGGCGGTCATTCTGGGTTTCCCACTGGGCTGGCGGGCAACCGCCAAAAGTCCGCCCGCCAGCCCAGTGGGAAACACCCTTCCCACGAGGAAGCCGGCTCCGAATGGAGCCGGCGGAGTGGGAAGGTGCGACGGGTGCAGTTGCACCCGTCGCGAATTTCAGTGTCTGCAAAGCAGACACTGAAATTCTTTGTGGGGCCCCCAGGGGCCCCACGACACCCCATACCGCCATCCTGTTCCTGGCGGGCGACCCGCCAGGAACAGGATGGCAGTATGGGGTGTCAGAATCCCCGTGGCAGCGCAGCAAGCTGCGCCGCCATGGCGGATTCCCATGGGCAGCGGAAAGTCGGCGGTACACCGCCGGCTTTCCGCTTCTGGCCGCGGCTGTACCGCCGCGGTCAGAATGCCCGGCGGAGCACCGCCAGCCTGTTGGCGGTGCTACCGCCGACACCGGCCCTGGCGGTATTTACCGCCAGGGTTGGAATGACCCCCATAATGGTCTAAGTACAGTTTGTAGTGCAATAATGAGTCGCAGTGGTATTGTGCAAGCGCAAGTCCTATCCTCACCACTGATCACCAATGTTAGAAAAGGGATTTCTGGTTGGCTAGGGTATGCACCTCAGCCAGGCAAACCCACCACTCTATTCAGGGTAAGGGAGAAACACAGCTCAGATAACCCCTGGTCACCCCCTTGAGGCAATGTGTAATGCGTTTGCACAACACGCACAATAAAAGTGACACAATAAATACACCACAAATGAGACGCAACAACAAGTTATATAAAAATGAACTGTATTGCATAAAGCTTCATTAGACCAAACCAGACATGTATCAGTGATACCCTGCTACACAAGTAGTTGTCAGAACATCACACAGGTTACTAGTACTCTGTGAAAGTAAGCAGAAGTCAGGTAAACACATAGGTTATTACTATTCTGCAACACTAGCAATAGTCAGATTGTCATTTTCACCAAAAATGCATGTCAAACTAAACATAATATCAGAGATGCCAAGACACCATCATGAATGTACATACAATGAAACAACCCTATATGGCATAGGTCCAGAAAACATTACCCTCTCTGCCTGCCCGGCCAAAACCTAGAAGAGATATGTCACCCCCCCTCCAAAAAAGGCGAAAACAACATATTGTGGCATCGGATTATGGATGGTGGCAGTTGGGTGAGAGAGAGAGTACGCAAAAAAAACAGGTGTTTTATTGGGACATGCCCACCATCTGGGGGGAGGCTACAAATTGTTATTACCGATATGCAACTCAGGTACACTTGCACTGACGTCCGGTCACTTTGTGCCCTCAAGACTACCTCACCAATGCAGGCTGGCACCCACCTGCTGGGAAGTGCAGGGAGCCTCTCCTCTTCTCTTTCTGCAGTGAAGGAAAATCAACCCCTGGGCTCCTCGCCCAACAATGTGGTTGTTTGCCGTGGTGGCGCAGCCCCACTCCTTGCACAGGTGCCGCAGACACTGGAGATGAACGGGGCAACCCTTCTAAAGCTGCCTTGTAGAGTGATGCTGGCCAGCGCTGCTCCTGAGGACAGCGGCGCTGTTGGGGGTTGGGAAGGTGGGGGTGGAACTCCTGCCCACACCTTCTGCCTCAGTCTTTGGAGACTGCACGTCTTCTCAAGAACCAGGCGGCTGGGGCAGGACAAGCCTTCTGGCTCAGGGCCCCACTTCAAGGTGAAGCGAGCCCTCCGGTTTCTTGGGGAAGGAGGGCTCTTCAGCATCTTCTGGCAGGCAGGGCAGCCCGCGGACGTCACCTGGCAGCTACTGTGGTGCACCTCACTTCTGGATCATTCGCTGACTCTCCAGACTCCGATCACCACGATCCAGCGCTTCTAACAAAAGAGCACTTTTCAGGTGCCAAATATAGAAGACAGTGGGGGGGAGAAGGAGCACACCAGCCGGCCCTGGAGACAGCTGGGGCCACACTCGGGTCTGGAGGACAAGCAGTAGGCCATCTCACAGGGGTCCTGGGCACAAGTGGCAGTACTTCTGGTGACCTAGCAGGTCACAGGTAAACTCAACAGCAGGGCGGCCCCAATGGCGGTCCCCGGCAAGTCCTTGCTGCAGCATCTGGTGTCCAGTTCATGAGTCCATCAGTGTCTAAAATTGTAGGGGAAACCAACTGTACTTTTTGCGCAGCCGCCACAAAAGGGGGAGAAAGGGTTACAAACAGCAGTAACCGGTTCCAGGACGGTCCCATTTCTCATCCAACACTCGCTGACATCAACAAAGGGTAAACAAGCCCTTTGTGTGAGACCAGGGCACAGCTTTTACAAATGCATGTGTGCTCCGCCTCTACTTCTCCCAGCTCAGGAAGACCATTCTGTATGCCGATGCACTCTTGTGACACCTCCACCCTCCCTGTGTACAGGCTGTTTGAAAAAGTATGCAGCAAGCCCAGCTGTCACATTGCCCCAGACGTGGATTGGAGTCAAGCTGCAAAACACTAGAGTCATAAGCTCAGAGAAATGCCCACTTTCTAAAAGTGGCATTTCTATAATGGTAATAAAAAAAAAATCCACCTACACCAGTAAGCAGCATTTCTCACTACCATTACAACAATACCAAACATTCCTACTCTACCCCTCATAGATGAGATAATACCACTTAGACATTTGTTAGGGCATTTTTTTATGCAATCCTATGAGAAGGCAGCACTCACAATAGTGAGAAACTAGATAGGCTGTTTGTCACTACCAGGACATGTAGTAGATAAAGACATATGTCCTACCCTTTACATACACAGCAACCTGCCCCTAGGGCTAGCTACAGCCTATCTTAGGGGTGACTTATATGTAGTAAAAGGGGAGTTCCAGGCCTGGAAAGTAAATTCAGATGCCAAGTCACTATGGCAGTCACTATGACAGTAAACTGCGCACACAGGCCCAGCAGTAGCAGCCCTGAGGGTTTAAAAGGCTACTTCTGGAGATGGCGCAAGCTGCGCTCCAGGCTCACTATTAGTATTTAATTTACTGGCCCTGGGAATAGGGATACCAAAGTACAAGGGACTTACAGGTAAATTAAATGTGTCAATTAGGTGTAAGCCAATCATACCAAATTTAGAAGGGAGAGCACATGCACTTTAGCACTGATCAGCAGTAAGAACGTGCTCAGAATCCTGGAGCAAACAATAAGAGGTCAGAAAAAATAGGAAAAGGAAGGCAAAAAGTTTGAGGATGACCCTATTAAAACGACCAGGTCCAACAGCAACTGACACCATGATTCTCAATATCATGAGAGTTTCTAATGTCAAGGGCAGACTCATGTTGCTGTGGATTTTTGCCACGAAAGAGGAAAACTCTACAGCGAAGGGTGGAATGCTAAACCTAACCTTTTTGACATTTTCTAGCTCTTCTTCTCCGCATGTAGCATTGACTTGCATGAAGATAAACTTTATGGGTTATTTTACAACTATAATTGAGTATGAAAACCTGCAATACAAACATGAGTAATGTGTAAGGGTATCAAGATTTTTCTCTATCAGTAGGAATTAACGAACAATTTTACATATTTTGATCAATTTGATCAAATTTTGATTATGATGTGATATGAGGGTCAGATGACAATATAAAATAAGAGCAGCTTGAGATGAAAGTTGAGAGAACTACGGGGGCTGTGCAAGAATCCAAGCATGGGCTGTTAAAACAACCATTAGTTGTGTGAATATGTTCACCAACAAGGAATTATAAGATATGTTCTCTAACGTATTTGCGTTATCCCAAAAATACAGAAGTTGACGTTAACTATTTAGAGTTTTCATGCCACCTAATCACTCACAGAATTTGCGACATGTCAAGAGTGTTCCTATTGAGGGTACATTCAGCCTCCCCAATCTTTCAAAATCTGCTCAAAAACTTTTTCAGAGTCTAATCCTAAAACACTCTGGTGTCATCATGTATGCTCATAAGGCCAAGTTATATCTGAAATCTTGCACACACAAGCCATGACCATCCAACGACAATGTTTCACACAATGTAAAATGTGGATAAGAGACAACTTACGACTTCTTAAATCCTTAGCTCTATTAAACTCAAACAAAAAACATGCTAGGGCCTTCCATTTTCAACACACTAAATCTTCTGCAAATTTCCTCCCTTTCGGTGAACTCACTGGGGTTCCGTTTAGACTAGAACCTTTTACTCAACCCACACATAGAAAATATCGCAAAAGCAGCTTATTTTCACTCGCACCTATAAAGAAAATCTAAAACTTGTACTCAACGTAAGACCGTAAAATACCCACTCATGCACTTGCACCCTCCGGAGAAGATTTCAGCAAGGCCATTTAAGCTGGAGTACAAAGAAATTCCATCACCCCTTTCAAAGGAGTCCAACAGTACCTTTTCCAAACTGATTCATTCAGAAGAGAAACTCGCCTGCATAATCTTCATTGGAAGACATCCACTGCCTCCACACCACATCAGTAATACAATTCAAAATCTGCTCACTAGTTCATAAAGCCATACATGACGTCACACCACCCACGTCAGAATTACTTAACATTTCAGAAGGATCAAGAGGACTGAAGAGTCGAAGTACCGTGCTGCTAGAAGTGCCTAAATTCAGGACATCTAGAGGGAAATATAAAAGATAGGGAGAGTTTGGATATCACATATGACAACAGATTTGCAGTACGAGCGTAGGTGATAACACACAGAAGCAGACAAGTTAGATGCCAACTTCCACTAGTCTGTTACTTTGTCAGATGGTGCAGCACCAATATCAAAGGGGGCAGATAACTACTACTGAAGCCATCACCAACTCGGGATATAATCAAAAAAATTTAAAGACCAAAGATAGGCTATTAAGAGCAGCAAAAACCCGTTGGAGAGACACTGCATCTACTCAGTGGTTTCTGACTTCTGTCCCTTCTTCAGTCCTCTGTCAGCGCAGTCACCAAACTCCGGCCACCGTGCAGGGAAACATTTCCTACATAGCATTGCCCAGTCTAAGCATCCGACTGAAAGGAATGAAGCATTGGTGCCTCACTGCTTAATTTGTAAATAAAGAGGGGCCGGTGCCCAAAGCCCTCCTCTTAAACACGCGGCTGCTGCAATTACATTTGTGAACACAGAATACTGAGGCAGCGTAATCCTGAAGCCATCTCGAGCCTCTTCAATCCATATAAAGCCACTCCCTGTCCCCCTCAGCTCACTCTTGCAGCTGTTTTCTGCCTTTGTGACGCTTTTTTGTTTTTACCTTCCTCCGCCTTTGCCATATGTGTATTTTGCTCGCAGCAAATGCTTGAGGCAGAACAGCAAGCCCCGGCCCCCAAAAATAAGTGCTGGTGCTCAGCACCGGAAACCACAAGCACAAATTAAGCACTGGGGTGCCTACACAAAAGTTTGAGACACCAAGAACCTACCACACTGAGAGAGAGCACTCCCGATGCTGTATGCACGCTTTCCAGAGTGTGTCTGCCTCCAACAGTGCTATGGCCATCTTGGAGTGCTTGGATACAGTATCCAGTCTCTGGTCTCTGCCTTCTATCCGTACTTCAGCACTAACACCAAACCCCAACTGAGAGTCGGGGAATTAATTATCTCTCACCAAAAACTACCTAGTACATACGTCCGGTCAAAAGGAATGAAGCAAAGGTAACTGCTGCGAATCTCAGAAAATCATGAACAAGACATGCTGCATGCACACACTCCTAAAGCTCTGCGCCTGTTCACCAGTCTGCAACCATCTGTGGTAGAGCTCGAGGCCATTTTCCTGCGCCTCTGATGCTTAACGGATTAAGGCAAACTTAAATTATTTGGTTTTGTGGGTTTAAATCAGACCGTTTTGGTTAAAACTAGAATCTAGATATTATACCGATTAAAGAGCATTTGTCATGGATGTCACAACAGGGACAGGATCTGAGAAAGTTATTCCTGTTATTACTTTGTGTGGCATCCAAAAGCATTAAGCTGTTTTGCAATGACAGCTATGCTACCACTATGTGCAGTGTGCAGTGAAGTGGAATAAGCAACACATCTGCAATACAACATAGGCTTCCAGGGAGGTGGATGAGCACATGTGAATCCACAGAACTACATGCTAGGAGTGGAGTATGTTACTTACACTGTATGCATCTATTTGTAGTATGCAGTGCTGCAGGTTCACATGCTATGCAAATTTATGCCACCTAGTGTTAGGCCTACACCCTGCAAGTTGTTTTTCTCAAGGAAGTCTTTATGGTGGACGTTGTGCCTCATATCTCCTCCTCCTCCTCGAGGCGCTGCGCATGTTCAACGGCTCCCTTATTAGATTTCATTTTTCCCCCCTGCCATTCAGGAAGTGAGGATACAGGGGGTCATTTTGACCTCTGCGGTCTTTTGCCATGACCGCTGAGGGACCGCCGTGCTGAAGACCGCCAGTGGTGGTGGTTTTCCGCTCGGCGTATTATGACTGCTGGCAGCCCTCCGTCCTTTTGCGGACAGAGAGCCGCCAGCAGCCATACTGGCGGGCAGCGGGGAAGTGGAGGTTGCTCCACCACCATGTCAACAGAACACCGCCCACCGAATCATGTCCTGTGATTCGGCGTGGCGGTGTTCTGTTGACGGTGTGGTGGCGGCAGAGCAGCCCCCATGGATCCCGTCCCCTCCCGGAGGATCAACGGACCAGGTAAGTTGATCGTCCGTTAGGGGAGGGGGGTGGGGAGGGTTTTGTGTGTTGTGTGCGTGCATGGGGGTGTGCATGTGTGTATGTAGAGGGGGTGTGTGAGTGCGTGTATGTCTGTATGGATGTCTGTATGGATGTGTGCGTGTATGTCTGAATGTGGGTGTGTGCGTATGACTGTGTGTGTGGCTGTTGGCATGTATGTTGATGTGTGTGCGGGTATGTGTGTTGATGGTGCCTGCGTGCGTGTCGGGTGTGTATGTGTAAGGTAATGTTGGGGGTCGGGGTGGGGAGGGGGGTCCTGCCACCTTTGGGGGTGGCAGGGGTGTAGGGGAAGGACTCGGGGTGGGGGAGACCCCTATCAGTGCCATGGAAGGAATTCCCTGGCACTGATAGTGCTTACCACCATGGATTTCATGGCGGTTTCAAACCCCATGAAATCCATGGCGGTCAGCCGGGTCATGATACCGGTCGGAACGGAGAAGTGGCGGATGACCATGGCGGTAACCGCCATGGTCATAATTCCAACATTTTTACCGCCAGCCTGTTGGCGGTAAGACCGCCAGGGTCGTAATGACCCCCATAGTCTGCTAAGTTAGCATTTGCTGTTGAACATATGTAATTTTACTGTGTATTTGTGCCACCACCTAATATCTGCAGAGAAGGGTGTATGTGAATCTACAGCATTATACTCTATGAACAGATGCTTAAAGGGTAAGTAACATCCCCCATTCGTACAATGAGCTGACTGTATATACACATACTATGCATAGACTGTAGAGCAGTATTCCTCTCACAGTGGCCTTAGGCATCAGATGGTGCATTTGCCTGAAATAATGTGCATAGAACTGTTTGTTCCACAAGAGCTTGTTGTCTTGCTTGTATTTCCACACAACAATATTTTGTAAATGTGTGTGGGTTTATCCATGTTTCCGCTTTACAAATGTCTGACAGCATTACGTTTCTCAAGAAAACCACTGATGCTCCTTTTTGTCTTGTGGAATGAGCTCTTGAAGTTGTGGATAATGTTTGTTTTGCTTTCATGTAGCAAAATTGTATACATTTAACTATCCATCTAGCGATTCCTGCTTTTGAGATTGAATTACCCTTCCTAGGGTTTGAAAATTATTCAAATAGTTGTTGTATTTTGCTAAAGGTCCACATATTACTTAAGGGTGCATTTAACATCTACTGCATATATAACATCCTTTCTGCACCTGTCTCTTGCTTTGGAAAGACAATAAATCCAATGTTTGATTTAAGTGGAAAAGGCAAAATCACCTTTGACAGAACCTTTTGAGTTTGTGAGCAGTTGAATCTTATCTTGGAATATTTGAAGATGTAACAAGTTACACCCTAGTTGTTCAGATGGCGATGAAGGATTTGTGCTGTTTGTGTCACAATAGTGAACAAAGCATTTCAATTTTGCTTAATAATATGCCCTTGTGGCTGGTCTTCTAGATTTCTATTCCTGAGGTAATTGTATTTACCCAAATTCTATGACCTCAGGAGCCAGATTGCAGCAAGATTGAGGTGCTGTACGTTTGGGTGCTTGTCTCTGTCCCTGCTGTGTGAGGTACTAGGGAGCGCTCTAGTAAGGTTGTGTACCATGGTTGTCGTGCATATGTTGGAGCTATGAGTATCACTTTTAGAGATGTTTGCCTCAGTTTCCTGACCACATAAGGAATGAGTGGGGACACGCTGTGTGTGGAGCTGCCGGGGCGGGACCAGAGGCCCCTTTAAACCTTTTTGTGCGCCCGCTTGCCTCGCGGGACGCACTGAGTGTGGAGCTGCCGGAGCGGGACCAGAGGCCCCTTTAAACCTATTTGCGCGCCCGCTTGCCTTGCAGGACGTGCTGTGTGTGGAGCTGCCGGGGCGGGACCAGAGGCCCCTTTAAACCTATTTGCGCGCCCTCTTGCCTCGCGGGACGTGCTGTGTGTGGAGCTGCCGGGGCAGGACCAGAGGCCCCTTTAAACCTATTTGCGAGCCCGATTGCCTTGCTGGACGTGCTTTTTGTGGAGCTGCCGGGGCGGGACCAGAGGCCCCTTTAAATCTATTTGCGCACCCGCTTCGAGGTTCACACGCAGGACGTGCCTGGAAGAGGCTGGGCTGGCCCATAGCTATTATATTTTGTTTTCTGCATTGGGGATTGGAGATTTGTGAGGCCTGAGGAGCACAGGCTTATTCCACCCTCCAGGTCCCCTGTTGCACTCTCTGAACGAGGATTTGTTCGTGCACGCCACGGAGCCCTGGTTAAGGGCGGGCCCGACTGTGACTGACTGTGACCATCTGAGGCCGGGCTGGGCTCCCCCTCTGGGCCCCAAGGTACGGTTTGGGGTTCTTTGACATCGCTGAGCTTTCCTTCTTTCAATTTGCCCCCACATTGGTGGGAGACTCTTGTACAGAATGGGGAAACGCAAGGTGAGAACTAGTCTTGATTTGGGCCCTGCTAAATCTAAAATTTCTAAACCTAATAGAGTCACGCAACCCCATACCAATTGCGTGTCTAGAGAGATCGCCAACTTAATAGAAGAAGTGGAACTAATTCTCAATAAAAAAGAGAGGAATGCTCGGAAAGGGCAGAAATCGGGGACTTTACTGCCGTTTTTAACATATGGAACTAATTTTTGTGCTGACGCTCAGTCCATGAGTGTCCCGCCCCAAGCACTTGCTCCTAATAGCCCTCCTAGAACTGTCAATTCTTCTTTACATTCTGCACCCAAGTCCAATCGGGAAGCCCCAGCTACTGATACTATTATTCATGGGATCACCTGTTCAAATCGTTTTTCCATTTTGGATCAACAAGACTTGGACTTGGTCCCTTTGGTTCCTTTGCCCCCCAATTGTGATTCTCCCAGAGAAGAACTTTTAGCACTGGTTTCCAGCTTAAAGAGTGAAGTAGGAGAGTTGAAGCACTTGTTGTTCGAAGTTCTTAAGCTTCTTAAGAAACCTGATCTACCTCTTCCTCGAGTACTGAAGCCATTGTCTTTGCCATGTTACCACTCCCCGGCACCTGTGTCCTCGTCAGTAGATCTGTCAATTCTGAGGTTGTTCAGGGGCCTAATCATAGACCTCATCATAACAGAAATGCTGTGCCGCCTTTGGCAAAATCCATACCCTCTCTCTCTAACCCTGATCGGAACTGGGACACCACTTTAGAACCTGGCCAGCCCCCCCTACATGCCTATTGAAAATTGCATTTATATGTGCAACGTTCCTTCGCCTTCAGCACAAATGCGGGAAGATAAATCTTCCTTAATCAACAAGGTCTCGCATTGGAACCGTCATGTTAGAGGTTGTGGCTCAATTATTCATGACGATATTTTATCCGCCAAACGATTATGTGGTCGACCCGGCAGGCGGGATGCCATTAAACTTATCCTTTCATGTCCCCTTCTGGTCAAGGGCCTATTGCAGATGGAAGCTCGCAACCACACAAGGAAGGAATTTTATATATTTTTTAGTGACAGCAGCTCTGCTTCTGGAAGCATGAGTATGTCTATGCCGGTATGCCGGTACCAATTGATGAAACCGGCCATGTTGCTTCCACTGGCCCGACATCCAGATTAGCTGTTGTGACTGATATGGGTCCTGTTTGTAAACGCATTGGTGCATGTGATTCTGAGTCTCAGGGGGTCACTTCAGATATTGATTGACTAAGTTTCTCCAATCTCTGTCACCCTAGCATTAGTCCTGATTCACAGTTTTTATCACATGCAAGAATCTTGTCAAGTTCAGGTGTTTATACTTTACGGGATTCTCATTCTGTCCTTAATGTGAACTCTAACCCTGTACTGCATGTTGAACACAATAACACTCATTCTTCAGTCGATCCAATTAGTGAACCTATCTGTCACACTGCACATTTAACAGGGATGCTCTTGTCGTGGAATGTGGCTGGCATCAAAAGCAAACTAGTTGACTCTGAATGGGGGGCTTATGTTGAAACCTTTTGCATTTGCATGTTCCAGGAAACGTGGGCTACGGAAAGTGTGTATAGGCAAGGGTTTTGTTCTTATACTAAAAACACTACGCAGTCTCACATAGGCAGGGCAATAGGGGGTTTATGCACCTGGGTCAAGACGACTGAGGTGGGTGAAGTCAAGGAGATTTTTGTAGATTCTCTTGATATTTTGGCAATAGCAATACTGCCAAACTCAGGTATTCCAGTTTTATGTATTAATATCTACAATAGACCAGACCCTCCCAATCTTCGGTCTGCTACTATAGATCTCCTGCACAATCTTATATTAGACTTTCGCCACAAATATCGCATTATCATTGCAGGCGACCTTAATGCGCAAATTGAATTTGACTCGGCCTTTATTGAGGCAATGCAGACTGAAGATGAAGTGTGGAACATTTCACATTTTTCAACGCAGCCTGTGTTAACTACTGTTTGTAGTAGGGTCTCGCAGATAATAGATTTTATAGTAATACATGGTCTTCGCCTTGGTAATGGTCGGTTCCCAGCAGATACTCCCGCTAGACCAACTTTTTTTAGGGGATCATATAGCAGTACTTTGGATTATGTTATGTTCGATTTAAGGGTTTGGCATTCCATAATAGATGTGAAGGTGGGCCCACAGCAGACAAGTGATCATGCGCCTTTACAAATTGTCTATGACAGAACTCTCTTTTCAGGAGCCGCGTCTCTTTTTGTTTCCAATGCTCATGGAGCCTTGAAGCTGTCCAGTAATAGGAGTGCTGTGAGATGGGATTCATTTCAGAAGTCTAACATGTTAAGGGATAAACTGTGTGCCTTAGTCTCCGGACACCAGCGTTTTGACGATCATTTTGTATTATCTTCATTGGAATTTATGTCCTCTCACTTGGACCACTTTGTGGCCCTTAAGGAGTTGTTTACCAAATCTGTCACAAATCAAAGTAATTCCTCCGCTTCATCTAATAGCAAGTGGTTTGAAAAGAGGTGCCGAGAGGCTAAGAGTTTTTTGATTAAAGTATTAA
Source organism: Pleurodeles waltl (assembly GCF_031143425.1). NCBI lineage: Eukaryota > Metazoa > Chordata > Amphibia > Caudata > Salamandridae > Pleurodeles > Pleurodeles waltl. The sequence continues at coordinate 775,462,991 of NC_090448.1, read as the reverse complement.
GATCTAAGGATCGGGAAGCCATTGTGAGAGCAAGAAGATCTTATGTCTCCACATGCAAGATGTGTAAACTCGAGCATGAGGAGAAACTATGGGGCGAACTGGCAGAGGCGGCTAGGACCCATGATGTCAAACTTTTCTGACTTCTGGTTACGCGCAGAGACTCAAATCTCTCATCCGTCCCAGAATGCCACATTGCCGCTGACATCTGGTTAACTTATTTTAGGGAGCTGTATGGCCCCACATCAGATTCCGATGTCATCAGTTTCGGAGAGTTACTGTCACTTTGCTCTCCAGCAATCTCTCTGCCCCCTTTCACTCTAAAAGAAACTGCGTTGGCAATTCTTGCCCAAAAATCAGGGAAGGCACCTGGGCCGGATGGAATTCCCTCAGATTTATATAAATCGGATCTGCCCAAATGGACTCCCTATATAAATAGGATATCAAATATTGCCTTGTCCACTAGGTCTTTCCCCGACTCTTGGAAGGAGGCAATAATTGTGCCCATACACAAGAAAGGCAAGAAGAATCTTCCAGGGAACTATAGACCTATCAACTTACTAGACAATTTGCAAAAAATATTTTCCTACCAGCTGTTAAGTAGGTTGAAGCATTGGATAGCGGAAAATCAGATTCTAAGCCATCTTCAGGCAGGGTTCAGAGACAAGGTCAGTAATATCGACCAGGTTTTCCGCTTTATTACCATAAAGTGGAAGACCGTTGATGTGGAATCAGGCCATCTTTTTGTGGCATTTGTTGATTTGAAATCTGCCTTCAACCTTGTCCCGCGTCCCAAACTGTGGGAAGTCATGAGTAAAGCTGGAGTCCCTGGCTTCATGCTTAACATAATCAAAGATCTCTACTCAGGCAATTGCGCCAAAGCACGATGGGGTCTGGCAGGTGATCTGACTTCAGCATTTCCCACAGTTTGTGGCGTGAGGCAGGGTTGTGTATGGCCCCTACTCTGTTTCTCCTATTTATCAATGCATGTATTCCCTACCTTTTGGATTGTCCTAGTGATGCCCCTAGTATGGGAGGGCAGAAGTTGCCATGTCTTTTATTTGCTGACGATACCTTATTACTCTCCCGAACAGCCATGGGCCTTTCATGTTTGCTTGCAAGGTTCGTGGAGTTCTGCAAAGATCATGGTTTGGAAATTAATTCACCCAAAACTAAATACATGCTGTTTGGAGACAAAAAGCAGAAGATGAAGAGACCTGTTTACCTAGAAGGTGTGCCACTGGAAAGACTGGGCACTTTTGATTATCTAGGTGTAAAATTAGAAGATTCACACCATTGGCAGGCCCATCTCCAGAAATCATTAATGTGCCTGAAGCAAAGGGTGGGTGGCATTGCGAGATTCGCAACCAGATCCCCCAGTTTTGCCCTGACTCCTGCTCTAGAAATATACAAAGCACAAGCCGGTGGGGGGAGCTTTGCATGGTGCCAAGTTATGGGGCCATTACAATCTGGAGAACTTGACTAGGGAGGAAAATCAGTTTTTAAAGATGTTGTTAAAAGTTCCATCAAGTACTCCATCCTTGCCCATTCGGATAGATTTAAATATTTTTTCTATCAAACAGATTGCTGCCTTAAGGCCTTTATTGTTTTGGATTTGGCTATGGTCATCAGATGCTCTCATTCCAATTAGATGTGGGCTGCTCAATTTGGTGGGCTCTAACCCCAACACCAAGATTAAGTGGTGTTCCTATGTCGAACGGTCCTTATCCCACCTTGGCTTGGGGTCCTATTGGAAGGATCCCTCTTCTATTCCCCAAAACGCTGCTCAGACACTGAAGGACACTTTTTGACTTAAAGTTCAAACTACACAATTGGCTGAAGTTGCGCCCTTTTCTATGACTGATAGCTTTTTGCAATTCAAATGTCATTATGAGTTCGAGTTCTTTATGGATGCAGCACTCTCTCCATTTGCACGTGCTCTTTACATTATATTTAGAATAGGGTCGCTTTCCTCTCTGTTCTTTAACTTATAAATGGCCTAATTCTATCAATAAGTCTAAGTTATGCCCGATGGGTTGTAAGAATGAAGAGTCTGATCTTCATGTTCTTTTTCAATGTCGTGCATATGCCAAACAGAGGGCTTTTTGGATTATTCCCCTATGTAAAGAAATGGGTTTCAGGAATTGTTTATTTGCTGAGAGAGTACTTAAATCTGATTCATCCGTACAAATAGTTTACCCTGTGGCAAAATTTCTTGAATCAATATGGCGTTTTAGATTAGCGATTTTAAAAAACAAGTCTTGGCAGTAGCTTTTAGAAGCAGGTATTATAGTGCACTTTGATGTATTCAAGTGTAAGTTTATTAGTTTGATGCTATAGTTGGGACTGGATGTTTTTTAAGCATTATATTTATGGAGAAAGATAACCTTTTTTCACTATTGTTTTAACTTGTTTTTAACATTTCTCTTTTAGGAATGTGTTATTTATTTTATTGGTATCCCTTTTATAACCTTTTTCTGGATTGTTATGTATTGCACTTTTATGGTATGTTTTTACCGAAATAAAGTAATGTGATGATGATGAGTGGGCGAGGAGGAAATGTGTATGCAAATATCCATGACCAGTTCATCCATAGAGTACTGTTGTTGGATTATGGATACGGTTGAATAGATGCAAAGTTTTGTCATTTTGAAATTTCTACAGCGGAAAAGAGATCTATTGTACCTCACCGTTGGAAGTATGATTGTAGAAGTGTGGACTTCCCACTCGTGGATTTGTAGTTGCGTCCTGCTTTGTAGATCTGCTAGTTAGCTTTCCACCCCTTATGTACTGTGCCAGGAGGTTGATCTTGAGACTGGTGGCCTATTTTCACATCACCTGTGCTCGTTGAGATAGCTGCAATGATTGGGTTCCTCCTTGTTTTTGGATGTAATACATTGCTGTCATATTGTTGGAGCATAGAAGAACATTCTTCCCTGTTATGTTGGGTAGGAATGCTTTGAGAGCAATTTGTATGGCTAGAAGCTCCAGAACACTGATGTGAAATGTTTGTTGCTGTAGAGACTAATGTCCGTCTTTGTACCACAGTGTCCTCCATATGAGCACCCCAACCCTGAGTGATGCAGCTGTTGTATTTGTTACCTGTTGGATAGGGTCTTCCCATTTGTGTGTTTTGTAAGTTCGGCCATTGTAGTGCCCGATTGACCTTGGGTGAAACCAACACTAGGGCCCTCATTAGGACATTGGCGGTAAATTCCGAATACCACCACGGTGACTACTGCCAACATACCGCAGCAGAGGTGAACATCCGTCCGCCAAATTATAACACATACACACAAAACCGACAGTAAATAGCCACAAAGACACATCCGCCAGACCCACTGAACCTGATAAACTGTTGGAACTACCACCCGTACCGTTACGCTACCAACACTTCGCCCTCTAAATAATGACCCACAAATCACCACAGCGGACATTCAACTGCGGTAAACCATTGGCGGTGCACACCGACAAGGTGGATATGGCCACCAAATACAAAACAAGACATTGGGCAAAACAAAAAACCCACACCTGACACTAATATACACACCCCACACACCCACCAACTGCACTATTAAGTACACACACCCACACCACCCACAATCCTTTGCAAACACAAGACAGCTACACTTTGCGACGACAATCCAAAAGAGAACTGCACACACACATATCACAACTACCTATTCATCCCACACGCACCACATACCACACACCCCACCACATAACACATCACCCTCTGCACAACTTACACAATCCACACAACTCCCATGTCCCCACAAAGGCACCCCCGTTTCACCGACGAGGAGTTGCGGGTCATGGTTGAGGAAATAGTCAGGGTAGAGCCACAGCTGTTTGGGATACAGGTCCAGCAGATATACATTGCCAGAAAGATGGAGGATCGTAGACAGGGTGAACGCCATGGGACTACATCCACACACAAGGGACAACATAAAGAAGAGGTGGAACGACCTATGGGGGAAGGTGCGTTCCATTGCAGCAAGGGACCAGCTCACCATCCAGAGGACTGGCGGTGGACCCCCACCTCCTCCCCCACAGCTGACAGCATGGGAGGAGCAAGTCTTGCAATCCTGCATCCTGAGGGACTCACTGGAGTCGCCGGAGGACTGGACACTGGTGAGCCTACATTTACTACCTATTACCCCTCCTGCATGCCACAACGACCCCTCACCCTGACACCCATCACCCCCACGCCATCCCACCCAGTGCACCACCACAATTCACAAACTTAAATGCCAAGCCATGCGTGCCATACCCACTGCATGCACATCCCTTCCAGCCCTGCATGTACAGCAAAGATATAGGTGAAGCTAGTGCTATAGAATATGTCACAGACATGTAGCATAAAAAGACCACTTACATCCCCACAAGTGCCCCAGCCAGTCTCAGCGGCGAGGAGGTGCCATGGCTACCCAGTCTCCCACCAGAAGATGCCCCCAGTGATGACAGCAACTCTGGAGCTCTGGATCTGGATGAACTCCCTGGCCCATCTGGGACCACTGGTCAGTCGGCTACACCAGCCCACACCCAGTCCACTACAGAGCCTCCCCACTCAGAATCCAACAACACAGCAGCCACCCAACATCCTCAGACCTCTGTCCCAGGACACGTCAATCAGTAGTGTGCCCACCTGTACAGGGACCCCAGTCCACACCTCACAGGCAAGACAATGAGGGTCCTGGGTTCAATGGCAGTGAGCAACCATCTCTGTTTCCTGCAATGGGATTTGGGTGTAGGGTACTAGTCAGTGGATGCCACAATATGCCATTTTAGACATTGCTGCATGGTCCAGCTTAGGTTAATAGGGTGAAATGCATGTTTTTGATAGCTAGGTAGCTGGCTTTCCATGACAGACAGGGCTTAGTTGGTCCCAGTTGGTGTGTAGCTGGCAGGGTTTGGCTCCTACTTGCCGTGGTAATTAGCCAATGGTATGCCAGTGTGGTCCATACTGCCCATTCTCAGTGTGTGACAGTGATGTGTATGCCATCTGTGCTTTTGGTGCTTGATTGACCCTGTGCTCCCTTTCTTTCTTCCCCCTCTCGCTCCTTTTGTCATTCTGTCCATGTGCGCATTAGCATCATGTGGCGAGGGACTCATGAGGCAGAATCCACCGAACCCCAGGGGACCAGTGGGGCGGAGGGCGAGGGGAGCACCACAGCGGGGACAGGAGGTGATACCACTGACATTCCTCCTCCGATGGGAGCTCTGTGGTGGTGGCGAACCCCTCTGGGACCACCCCAGCTATAGGTTCTACCACCACCCCCGTACCAGCACCGCCCTCCCAGTAGCCCCTGACTGAGTAGCGTGTGCCCGCTCACCCGGGAGGGTGGGCATCTCCTTCACCCCAGGCACCTAAGGCCCTGGCCCAGTCAGTCCTGCTGCTCTCAGTGAGGAGGCTATTGACCTCATGAGATCCATCTCTGTAGGGCAGTCAACCATAGTGAATGCCATCTAGAGGCTGACATCCCAGATGCAGCAATGCAATGCCTTCCTGGAGGGCATTCACGCTGGCTTGGCGGCCCTACAGAGTTTGTTTCAGGCTCTGGCCTCTTCACTGACAGCAGCCAGTTTCCCTGTTCCTTCCATCCCACTCCAACTACCACTTCCCAGTCCCATTCTCCTCACCCCCAACCCATCTCACGCACGCATTCAGACAAGCATGCACACAAAACATCAGACAAGACTTGCACAGACAAACACAGGCAGCACACTTGAGTCCACAAGCGCTCACACAGCCAACACACAGATGCACACACAACATCATCCACTGCCTCCACTGTTTCCCCCTCCTCCTCCTCCCTCACAATCACATCCGCACCCACACCTGGAGCACTGCAGCAACAGTCCCTGTACCTGCCACCTGCACAGCCCTGCCCACAGTCACAACAGCATACCTGCAGACTTGCACCCCACACACCACAAGTGCAGTCACCACCACCACCATCACCACATCATGCAGCAGACCCACATCACTTGCCGACACCACCACAACATCCATCCACGTGTCCTGTTTGTCCTCCCCCACCCTGTCTGCCCCCCTCCAAAGACACACAAACGCTCGCACTCAGACCCCCAAAAGCCATCCACCTCACACACGCACACTATCCACGCACCTGCATTCAAGTCCAGCACACCTCCTCCTCCTACAACCACTCCCTCCACTTCTATTCCCAGTCCTCCTCCCACATCCCGACCCATTTGCCCTAAGAAGCTTTTCCTGCCCGACTTGACCTCTTCCCCCCCTCGACCTGCCCGTAAAAGGAAGGTCCCACACCCCCAGCCCAGTACCTCAATCCCTTAGTCTGACACTGTACCACCCCCAAAGTCTCCAGCTGCCACTAAGGGGAACATGACTGCGACACCGCCCCCCCTCACCCCAAGTACACTCCTCCACCACCAAAACGGAGGGCTAAAGTGCCACTCCCTCCCAAACAGACAACCAAGAGCATGCACCCACCTCCAAAACCTAGGGCCAAGGAGACCCCTCCTAAGACAAAGGCCAAGGAGACCCCTCCCAAGACCAGGGCCAAGGAGACCCCTCCAATGACAAAGGCCAAGGAGAGCCCTCCCAAGACCAAGGCCAAGGAGGCACCTCAAAGAACTGAGCCCAAGGAGTCCTCTCCTAAGACCAAGGGCAAGGAGGCCCCTCACAGAACTAAGCCCAAGGAGGCCCCTCACAGGACTAAGCCCAAGGAGGCCCCTCACAGAACTAAGCCCAAGGATGCTCCTCACAAAACTGAGGCCAAGGAGCCCCCTCCAACACCAGTGGGCAAGAAGACCCATCCAGAAACAGTGGGCAAGGAGCCCCCTCCATCACCAGAGGGTAGGGAGCCCCCTCCAGAACCAGTGGGCAAGGAGCCCCCTCAGTAACCAGTGGGCAAGGAGCCCCCTCCAGAACCAGTAGGATAGGTGCCCCTCAGTAACCTGTGGGCTAGGAACCCCCTCCAGAACCAGTGGGCTCGGAGCCCCCTCCAGAACCAGTGGACAAGGAGCGCCCTCCAGAACCAGTGGGCTAGGAGCCCCCTCTAGAACCAGTGGTCAAAGAGCCCCCTCTGTAAACAGTGGGCAAGGAGCCCCCCTACAGAACCAGTGGGCTAGGAGCCCCTTCCAGAGCCAGTAGGCAAGAAGCCCCATCAGTAACCAGTGGGCAAGAAGCCCCCTCTAGAAACAGTGGGCAGTGAGCTAGGAGCCCCCTCAGTAACCAGTGGGCAAGGAGTCCCCTCCAGAACCAGCAGGCTAGGAGCCCCTTCTAGAAGCAGTGGGCAAGGAGCGCCCTCCATCACCAGTGGGTAAAGAGCCCCCTCCCCCCAGAAGCAGTGGGCAAGGACCTCCCTCCAGAAGCAGTGTGCAAGGAGTCCCCTCCATCGCCGAAGCCCCCTCTAGAAACAGTGGGCAGTGAGCTAGGAGCCCCCTCAGTAACCAGTGGGCAAGGAGTCCCCTCCAGAACCAGCAGGCTAGGAGCCCCTTCTAGAAGCAGTGGGCAAGGAGCGCCCTCCATCACTAGTGGGTAAAGAGCCCCCTCCCCCAAGAAGCAGTGGGCAAGGACCTCCCTCCAGAAGCAGTGTGCAAGGAGTCCCCTCCATCGCCAGTGGGCAAGGAGCTCCCTCCAGAAGCAGTGGGCAAGGAGCCCCCTCCATCACCAGAGGGTAGGGAGCCGCCTCCAGAACCAGTGGGCTAGGTGTCCCCTCAGTAATCAGTGGGCAAGAAGCCCCCTCCAGAACCAGTGGGCTAAGAGCCCCCTCCAGAACCAGTGGGCTGGGAGCCCCCCCAGAACCAGTAGGCAAGGAGCCCCTTCCAGAACAGTTGGGCTAGGAGCCCCGTCCAGAACCAGTGGGCAAGAAGCACCGTCAATAACCAGTGGGCAAGAAGCTCCCTTCAGAACCAGTGGGCTAGGAGCCCCCTCCAGAACCAGTGGACAAGGACCCCCTTTAGTGAACAGTGGGCAAGGAGCCCCCTCCAGACCTAGTGGGCTAGGAGCCCCCTCAGTAACCAGTGGGCAAGAAGCACCCTCCAGAACCAGTGGGCTAGGAGCCCCATCACAATAAGAAGCCCCCCCCCCCCCCCCACCCCCTGAGGTGCCTGCCCATTTCCAACATGATGCCCCGGAACAGTGGAGTCCCGATGTTGTCAGCAGTCAAGTTGGGGCTTGTACTTTGTCCTGTGGGCATTTGAGACTATGAACTGGCCTTTGGGCCTGCATGTACATATCTATTTGTGTATGTTTTTGGAATCTGAATTTCATCCAACATGATTACAGTGGTTGGAACAGAGATATGTGTCCTGACTTTCTTTGCTCCTGGGTACTGTTACATTTGATTTACTCTGCAGCTGGTTCTGGGTGTGTGGTGTGTGTGTATGGTGTGTGTTGTGCATGTGTGTGTCATTCTCCTCTCCCTCTCTTTCTCCTTTGTGTGCTAGGCGGCTGTACTCACTGTCATCATCTTCATGGGCGTTGGTGCTCCAGGATGGCCATGGCGTGGTACAGCATCGGGAAGACTTGCAGTTCTGGTTCCATGGCGGCCACGGACTCCTCTGTGTCCCTGGAGGTGAGTGTCTCTTTTTAAATGATGTGTTTCTGCCAGGCTTTTGGTGTTGCTGCTACCGCCCTGCAAATTCTGTAGTGTGCTATGTTATAATATGGTGGGCATATCCTTGTCTTCCGCCTGCCTGTAGGCGGCCACTGCCGTGTTCAGTGGTCGTACCGTGCTAGCGGTTGGTGTGGTACATTGGCTGTCTATGGGAGGGATCACCACCATGGTCATTATTTGGCGGTCATTACCGCCAGCCTGGCGAATGTACTACCGCCATTGCTGGCGTGGCGGTAACCTGACCGCCAAGGTCATAATGACCACCTAGATCCTTTATGTTGCCCCCCTCCAACTTGTGACCTTTGTGATGCTAAGCACTCCTGTAGGGGTCTCATATTTAAACTTGCATGTGGTATTTTCACTATAGAAGAAGCCAGCATACCTATAAGAAGCATCACCATTTTACCATTTTGAATATGTGGCTGAAAAAAGAGCCAGTTGGTTCTGGAGATTGATAACCCTCTGTGCATTGGGCTGAGCTCTTTCTGTGACTGAACTGAGTACGGCTCCAAGATAAAGCTGTATTGGGAGTGGTTTTAGATTTCATTTGATGGCATTTATTGTAAATCCTACTTTGTGTAAGAGGCTGATAGTGGCTTGAGTGTCCTGCAGACATTTCTGTTTGCTGGAACTCTTCAGCAGCCAATTGTCTAGATAAGGAAAGACATATATGTTTTCCCTTCTTAGATTTGCAGCTACTGCTGCTAGACGTTTGGTGAATATGCATGCAGCTGTTGTTACCCCGAATGGTAGTTTTTTGAACTTATAGTGACGCCCACGTACCTGAAACCAGAGGTATTAGTGGTGTGCCAGATAGATTGGGACAAGAAAGTATGCATCTTTTAGATCTAATGCAGTCATGAAATCGCCTTCTGGCCACAACTGATGAAAGTGTTGCAGCCTTCCCCCAACAGGTGTTGTGCCATCAGGGAAATTGTTGGTGAGTCACTGTTAGGTGCTAGTCTCCCTTAGTGGGTTTTCACCTACCTTGCCACTTGATTTGTAGCCACCTCGGTTATACCTCTTTCCCGCTTGCTGTAGTATTGCTGATGTTGGCTTTGGTAGCTTAGGGTCTCTGTTGTGGTATTCAAGGAGGTCTCTCTACTTTGGTAACACCAAAAGAGCTGCTGCTTTTGTATAGTGGACCACAAGGCCCCATTCGTTTGGCTGTTTCTGTGTCTTTTTTCATATTTCCCAGCTGTGTGTCAACCTCTGGACCAAAGAGATGCTCACCATCAAAAGGGATGTTCAGATTGTACTGTTGCCCTTCTGGCTTAAGCCCGAAATGTGGAGCCATGCATGCCTATAAACCATTATTGGGGAATGAATGCCTTGTTCCGCTGTGTCTGCATTGTTCAGAGCACACCAGAAGGTTGCATTTGAGATCTGTATCCCTTTAACAACTAGATCTTCCCCTTTTCCCTTTATTTCTCTGGGAGATGTATTAAGTCCTGCATCTCATCTCAGAAAACCTTATTGTAGTGAGACAACAGTCCAATAGAATTTGCAATCTGCCAGTGGTTGGCGTGTCCTGTAGCCACCCTTTTACCTGCAGCATTGATGCACTTACTCTCCTTATCAGGAGGTGGACCTTACCCACTACCTTGTGATGCTTTTCTTTTCCAATCTGTGGTGACAGCTAGGAGGTTTGCACTGGGGTGACCTCTGCTATATATAGAGTCTGTTGGAGAACTTCTATATTTACGTTCTATCCATGTTGTAAGCACCCAGGATTTGACTGGGTCTTTAAAGATGTCCTTGGAAACATTTAATATGGAACCTATCATAGGTACATATTGAACAATACATTCAGTTTTGGAAAGTGTATCCACTAAGAAGTCAGTTTCCTACTCTGTGGTTTGTATGGGGGGCATATGGTATTCTGCAGCACTTTGTACGACACAATGATATGAGGAGATGTTATCAGGTGGAGAAGATTTAGGGCTTGATTTATAACTCGGCGGACGGGTTACTCCGTCACAACTGTGATGGATATCCTGTCCGCCAAAATCGAAATCCCATAGAGTATAATGGGATTTAGATTTCGGTCAGTGGTGTGATGGAGTATTGCATCCGCTGAGTTGTAAATCAGGCCCTTAGATGGGATTGGTGGCTCCATATCAGTGTCTCGGAGCGCCACATCATAGTCATCCCACAAGTCTGGGCTGAGGTTGGTATATCTTTGAGAGTCTGAGTCATACTCCTGAAGCTCAAGGCTTTTCCCACCCTCCTCTTCCTGTATAGGTGAGAGTGACCGTGAGTGTGGGGATAGTGGTTGGCTGAATGACATGGGGCTTGTGGCCATATGTTTGTTTGCTACTTGTTCAGGTAGTGGTGTGGGACCTCCAGGTCTTAGTGCTTATGCTGCCTTTTTTTGATGCATTTATGTAGTCCTTCAAAAACATTGCCTTATTCTGATTGTTGCAAGTGTTTTTGTGTTGTTTTCGCCTGTTTCTCTGGCACTGTTGGTATACCCGCAGAAGGTGCCTTTGTTTTGGTGGCTGTCTGAACCAGGGTTTTCTTTGACATCGAAGAGGCTATGTTCCTTGTTTTTTGTTGAAATCAATGATTGTTTGGATTTTGATTGGCTCGACAACATACATTTGTTAGGATCCAGTTGCTTCCCTGGCGTCATTGTTGTGTGATTTCTTCACTGCTGGTGCATGGCTCGATGTTGACTCCTGCTTTGGTACCAATGCCAGCCTGGTGTCAGCTCCTTCCCTGTCTGCAGGCCTTTCCACCCGATTGGGATGGAGAGTTCTCTTGTTCTGTCTCGGCTCCCAGGGATGCTCACGGTGTCGAGCATAGCTAGAGAGCTGTGGCACACCATGGCATGGAGAGGATAGGCTATGTAATATTTTATTCAGTCTGGGCGAGTTAAGTGTCCTAACGGCCATTGTCGTCGTCTTCGTCCTGGGCCTCGACCCAGGTACTGGAGTCGGGGCAAAGTTTTCTTGACCTGCATGTCTGACCCTTCTTCCACACTTGATGCATCGGAGCCAATGTAGTGTGGGCTCGTGATGATGTCCCCCTGTGTGTTTATGATGATGACGCGCTTGACGAGTGGCAGCTCTCCTAGTCCTTGGTAATAGACAAGCGCCTGGTAAAGGGCTCCGGTTTCCTTAACCTGTGCATTTCTCGCGCCATGCTTTTTAAAATAGAAATCTTATTTTGTACTGTATTATTTTAACGAACTTTTTGGCTAGCACATTATTAATCACTCAGTCATTCCCCTCACCTGCACTGTGTCCCCGGTCCACCGCCAATTGTTTGGATTGTGTGGAGGGACGATTAGTGCAACAGGAAGTGATTTACGACTTCCGGGTCGCCCACCAATTAGAAGCTCCACAGCTGAATATTCAGCTTCAATTCAGATGCCTCCCGCGACGCGCAGCGGGCGCGCCAAAGGCGCGCCTAAGGCAAGCCCGTCTGCGCCCGTCCGCGCCCGTCCGGGGCCTGGGGCCAAAACCCCTGCCCAAAATTCTGCTGCTTACACTCGTAATAATCTTCTGACCCTACGACCTGCCCCCAACCCCCTCTGCTCACTCCTTATCCCTGACACAGCCCCATACAGCTGCTCTTGCTGTAGCTTTACCCTCCCACCACCCCTTCATTGGAGCTCCCTTTGTTATGAGTCTAGCCGAATTCCTCCTCTGACCAACAAGACTAACTTATCTCTCACCCCTTCACTTTTCTCAGCCTAAATTGCAGCTCACTACCTAAGCATAAGGGCGATATTCTGAATATTCTTACGGACCTACAACCTGATGCCCTCTTTTTAACTGAAACCTGGCTCAATGAGAGTTTCGGACCTGATATGGCGTATGCGCTTCCCCCCAACTATACCTATCAGGGAAGAAATCGCACTGATCGAACTGGTGGGGGCATAGCTTTAATTTTTAAGACAGACTACACATGTAAATGGGTAGACCTGGATTTTAACAACTGTGAAGCCGGGTTTTTCAAACTCCTGCTATCACCTAATTTTACTCTTTCCGGGGCCCTTATTTACCGCCCTCCTGGCCCCGCGGGTCTTTGGGCATCGACCCTCCCTGACCTTATTGCTCCCCTTCTATTAGAAACCACTAATTTTTTGATCTTAGGTGACCTGAACTTACATTTCAATGATGCATCTTGCACTACGAGTGATACTCTTCTAGCTAATTTAGCGGCATTAAATGTTCTTCTACATAACTCAGGCCCCACGCATAAGGCAGGATATTTATTAGACCCTATTTTTTCCAACCTTGCTACCATTTCATGTAAACAAGCCACTCCCATCTCATGGTCTGATCATTTTTTGGTGGAATTTATGATTACACAAAAACAGGGTCTGACTCCCTCCGCATCCCTCGCCAAATCCAGTACTTATAGAAACTGGAAAAATGTAGATATTAATACTCTGAACTCAACGTTGAAAAAAACCTTACCATCGATCACGAGTATAAGAGATGACGGGGTTATCCATGATTGGCTTACCTCTGCCATTGATGAATGTCTTCCTCTATCAAATAAAAAGAATAAACAGGGCTACCAGCATCCCCCTGCCCTCTGGTTTTCGGAAATACTTAAAACAGAAAAAACTAAATGCAAGAACTTGGAAAGGAAATGGCGAAAAAATTATGATCCAGATAGGAAATCTACTTACAAACTAGCCCTTCTTAACTATCACCGATTGTGTAACACCGCGCGCGCCAAATATGCCACAGCGATTATTTTGCAATCTCAGAACTGCCCCAAAGTGCTGTTTGAAGTAGTAAATGAACTCTCTGGTGACTCCCGCTTATCCAAGCCCCCTGACCTTGATTCCAAAAAATGCAACGATCTGGCAATTTTCTTTGTGGATAAAATTGACAAAATTTATTCCGAATTTCACAATTACTCTAATCATCCCAGCACCAGTATTAAATCCCAATCCATCCACTTTTTACCTCCTCTTATCACTCAAGAAACGACCCAAGCTAATAACACTAACCTACTTAATGAATGGCTCCCCATGGATACTGCCTCTTTTCTTAATATCCTCACAAGCATTAAGTCTGGTTCTCCGCAAGATCCTATCCCCACTACGGTACTCCAAAAGCTAGACCCTCCCATACTTCTCTCCATCATGCAGTTCCTTAACATGTCACTTACGGAAGCTTATGTTCCTGCATCGTGGAAGCACGCAATGGTCCTTCCTTTACTAAAGAAAATTAACTCTGATCCTGAAATTTTCTCTAACTTCCGCCCAATTTCTCTCCTTCCCTTTTTCTCCAAAATTTTGGAAAAACACGTTAATCTTCAATTGACCCAGTTTGTGGAAACCAGTAACATCCTCCACCCTTCTCAATCTGGCTTTCGTGCCGGCTACTCAACTGAGGCGACTTTACTGGGTGTGACCGAAAATATCCGCCAACAAATTGACAAAGGAGAGACAGTAGCTCTTATCCTATTGGACTTAAGCGCAGCTTTTGATACTGTATCTCACTCCTCTCTCCTAAAAATTCTTAACATCAAGGGTATTGGCGGCAAAGCCCTCTCGTGGTTGTCCAGCTTTTTATCCAATAGGACTTTTCAGGTTTTCTCCCACACAGCTTCCTCCCTGACTCACGCATCCCCTTATGGAGTTCCCCAGGGCTCCATTCTCAGTCCACTACTTTTCAATATATATGTCAGTCCTTTGGCGAGCATAGCAGAACAAGCTGGTCTAACTATCTATTCCTACGCTGATGACACTCAACTTATTTTTTCACTCTCTCCCAAAGAAACCTCCAACCCACCCTCTTTGCAAACAGGATTATCTAAGATAGCCAACTGGATGCATTTTAATAAACTCAAACTTAATGGAGGAAAGACAGAACTCCTCATATTTGGAAACAAAAAATCACTCTGGGGCCCCCAACATTGGCCCTCTGAGATGGGTATCCCCCCAATTCCTTCTCTCTCTGCACGTAACCTGGGCATCATCATCGATGACCAGTTAACTATGAAACAACAGGTGACCAAAGTAGCTTCTACCTGCTTTGCTATCCTGAAGTGGCTTCGTAAAATTCTCTGGATGCTTCCTGCGGCTACCCAAAGAACAGTGGTCCAAGCGCTGGTCATTTCTAGACTGGACTACGGAAACGTGCTCTATCTGGGTGCGAAAAAAGAAGTACTACACAAACTTCAAGTTGTTCAGAACTCTGCGGCCAGGCTTCTTTGCCAACTTCCCAGAAGTGCTCCTACCTCTGGTGCACTTCGTGAACTACATTGGCTGAGAATTGAGAACCGCACCAAATTTAAAGCCCTATGCTACATGCATAGAATTAATACGGGCCTAGCTCCCAACTACCTTAGAATCTTGGTCCAACACTACCGGCCCTCTCGTTTGCTTCGATCCTCCAATCAACTAAAATTCCAGGTGCCCAGAATCAGACGTGCCAAAATGGGGGGACGTTCTTTTGCCTTCCTAGCTCCCTCTCTCTGGAATTCTCTTCCTTTCTACTTACGTCATGAAAGGGTGTTCATTAGATTTCGTAAGGAGCTTAAGACATGGCTCTTTAACCAGTAACCGTCCAAGTTGATCTCCTAATCCTGCCTTTGCCTTGCATTGTCCTAGGCGCCGGGAAACCTCCGGGTAGCTGTGCGCTATATAAATCCAATAAATAAAAATAAATAACTCACCCTTGCTGTGGGCTTCTTCTTGGAGAAGTCCGCCACCGCTGCCATCTCCATGGTGTGAGCCAGTCTTCTATTGTGTGTGCTTCAGAGTGTTTTCTTGTTTTTGAACTCATTGCACATGGCACACTCCTGCTCCTTTTGCTCCGACACCAGATGCAGGTTGCATACGTAGGTGTACTTCACCCATACCGAGGACGTTTTCTGAATAAGCTGTATTTTTTTGGTCACCATTATCAAGAAGCAAGCATTCTCGACAGGCGTTGAGGCATAGAATTTGAAGTTGGCTTTAACCGGGTGTTTTCTACATGGTTTCAACTACTGCACAAATCATGTTTGTGTCTTCTTTGTGTCTTCTGTAGCCGTTAGGTATCGGAGAACCATTTGGGCATCAATACTTTGGGAGCTGCAAAGCAGTTCGACTGAGCCCGATGGGGGAAAAAAATAATCTAACAAACGAGCCTCTGAACATGCGCAATGCCTCGAGGAGGAGAAGATAAGATACACAACATCAACCATAAAGACTTCCTCGAGAAAAACAACCTGAGAGTCTGGGTCCAACACTAGATGGCAGGAGTGTGCATAGCATGTGTATCTGCAGCCAACACATGCTATGAACCAATGCTTACCAGGTAAGTAGCATTTCACGTTCATAGCATGTGTGCTTGTAGATACTTGGCCCTTGGGGTCCCTATCCTTCTAACATTGGCAGGAACTGCATTGTATGCTCCGGTTTAGAGAGCGTCCCCACAATAAAGTTGTCCTCCTCTTGGGTGATGTGCATATCAACGTTACGAAAAGCTACATCACTTCATTGACTTAGCATTCATCCTTTTTTTAGCAAATTGAGATAAACTGGAAAGACTCTGCAACTCCAGACACTGACAAATGGTTGAAACACGCTGCTCTTATTGGCTTGTGCAGAATCAAGTGTTTTGCGTTCTCTACATGCTAGAGGGATAGCTGAGGTGTGTACTGGGAAATTTACATTACAAATATTGAAGCTAATTAAAAAACGCGCCTGCCCCGAGGAGGGAGCTGAGGGCTGCTGAGCAGGTACTCTTCCAGGGGTGAGTGCATATGGCTTATGAAAGCCCATTTCCTAACCACGCTTTCACAAAAAAGGAGTCCACAGTAGCCCACACCCGCTTTCCATCACCAGGTCTCCCACTGTCACTTTCTGCCATTCACAACAACAACATTACATGCACGTCCTTTGGGTCCCCTGCGCCATAAGAAGGAGCTCTGCTTTTACTCTCCCTGCCTCCTCGTCCCATGCGGACAGAACATTGTAATTGATGTTCTATCTTCTGATTTGCCGCTCTGTATTGTCACATACTCTGTATCTGTAGCTATTATGTTTATAATGTATGACGACTCTTGCTTACGCAATGTCTATTATGTATCTGGCTTCACCTGTGATTGGTACACAAAAAATAAATATAATAAAAACTGATTTAAAAAACAAAACTTATGAAAAGCTGCAAACCTTTGAATTACCTCAGGATAGGCCATCATGTTATCAAGAATGAGGCCCTTACTCAATAGAGCTCCAAGCTAAGATCGCCTGTAGAGAGGGTGGGTGGGTCTACATTTTAGTCAATCCAGGGATCATCACAGGATCCTGGATCTGTGGGATGGACATGAGTGTCAGAGGGGTCATACGGACCACCTGGCTTTGAATACGAAAGAGAGGAGCCCTGGTGAAGGCAGTGAGGTGGTATGAGTGTCATTGTGGTGGTAGAGGTAGAGAGGCGGTGGAGGGAGAGGTGGGCTTTGTGGCAGGGGAAGAAGACTACTGCCTCTCTATTTCCACTTCTTCGATGTCTTCTCAGTGGAGGAAAGCTTGGAAGGTTACTCTTTAAAGGCCAGTCTCCTCTTTCACGAAATGGGTTCTGGAGGTGCCTATGCCGTAATCTTGTCCATAACAGGGTGTATGAACATGCACTTCTGCCTAGAATCAAGTTCCTTTAGCAGTCTTTTGAGGATCAAAGCCTCAACATCCTCTTCGTGGTCAGGTCAGCTTCTACTTTGGGTTGCCAAGACATCAACATTGAGGAAAGTTTCAGCAATGATTTAGTCTTGTGCACAGGCATCTGGTTCTTGCTTTGTGAGAACAATGGTGCTTGGCATATTTGGAGAACATCGGGCTCAGCAGCTGATGGGGGTCAATGCCATTGTGTGGAGGCTTTCTTGGCACTGAAGCCTTTTCCCAGGATAACTGGAGCCAGAAGGGTGCAGGGGCCCTTGACATTGCTTTTATTTGCATCTGTGTTTGGGGCTCAATGTCCGACATATGTGGGAGCAGTACTCTAGCACTTTGTGGGCGTTCTTTTGAGGCCCTAGCTTCCTGCCATGGTTCTCAGTGGCTGATGGCATACTCTCGACTTTAGGCATTACTATACCTTTTTGTTCTTCACCGCTGAAGGGACCTCCTATTTCGAAACTGTCACCAAGGGACTGTGTTACAACATTTTATGCTGAGCCCACCTGCAACCTCTTCGGTACTTCAATGTCTTTTTGGATTGGAAAGCGAGTCACGGTGAACAAGAAACATTGTTGTGGTACCATCCTAAGTCACACACATTGTGGTGGCCCGCTCACAGGCATTTAGAATTGCACCAAGGGAAATCCTGAGCAAATATGATGCTATACAAATGTATTTTTGGTCTGTTTCTCAATTTTAACAATAGTAAAATACAATAGTAAAGTATACTGGTGTGGTGCCAATTCATGAAAACGAAGATATAAGGGGTAAGGTCCTAAACAACCGCCTGACATGATCATTTTTATATCTTGCGGAAACAGTGACAAGGAGTAGACAAATGGTGAAACCTTTAGATGGCCAGAAGTTCTGCCCTTATGGCAATGTAATTGAGAATTGAGGATTCTGTTTGCCAAGTGCAAGAGGTAATGGAGGACCTGGTGAAGTGACAAAGACAGTGGTTAAATACCTTGCTGGTAGTTTCATGTACAGAAAACAAAAGTTCTTCCATTTAGTTTTGTGGGAATGTTCTAGTAGACACCCGAGCCTAGACGAGCTCTCTTCTGCATTCAGGTGAAATGTCTAAATACCCAAACTAGAACTTAGGAGGCAGGACATCAAACAGAGTGATGATAGCTCCTAATGTAAATCTCGCCCTTACTGCTTGTAAAGAAGATTCATGTGACTCATGAGGGCGATCTGGACTGCAAGACTCAGGTAAGAGGTCTGAATAAGTACTGTCTCAGTCATGCTTGATTCCTTAGAATAGGCATGCACACCTCTCTTATGATTTTGCTGAAAACGCTGAGCATTAGGAAAAACAGTGTACGAGAGCAGACAAATTTAACAAACCACTTAATCAAAAAAGGCACCCTTTTTCAACTCTGGTGGCTAGTGTCTACTGACGAAGAATGAGGAATGAGTCCGCTTTCGCATAGCAAACAGGACTAGGTGTATGTGACCTTTACTGTTTTGAGGCCGTATGCTTTTGATGAAGATCTAATTGCCATTAATTGGGAGTCACCAGAAAGAAAAAGAGTGAGCCAGAAACACAGACAGTGAGAAAAAGAAGAATCACAATAGGGAGACAAATATTTCTAACAATGGAGAGGCTAGGCAGCAGTGATGGGACCTATTAAAGAAAGTGGGTAGACTAAGAACATGCAAGTAGGTAACAAGTGGAGGGGATCCTTTAGTCTCAGCTAGAAGCTTGGTTGGAACTGACTGAAATTACCTCTTCTTCTGGCAAGTGCTTCATTGGGAGTGGTTGTGGGGGTTGATGGTAAGGTGTCCTGCGCACACTGTGTCACTGGAATCAAGTTATACCCTGTTGAGGAGCCCATAACAAGGGTGGAACTGGTCCTGGGTTGCTTGAGTTCCGGTTCAGGGAGGACCTGGCATGGCAATTCAGGCTGGACTGCTCCCACTGGAGCTGGGTCGAGACTGATTTGCACGTGGCTGGGTCCAAAAATGAGGTGATACAGTGTACAAATTAACAGTGGACTGGAATGCAGCTGAGTGATTACCAGTGAATGAGATTAATTCAAGCATTCCATTCACCACTTTTTTGTATACCTTTGTGTGTTGCCCTAAGGAGGAAGAGTATGCCCAGATATGGTCCTGTGCACAATGTGTCACTGGAACCAAGCTATACCCGACTGATGAGCCTATAACAAGGGCAAAACTTGTTCTGGATTGCTTGTGTCCCGGTTCAGGGAGGACAAGGCCAAGCAGTTCAGGCTGGACTGCTCCCCTTGGAGCAGGGTTGAGAGTGATTTGCATATGGTTGGGTCCATACTGAAGTGGCATAGTATACATAATAACCATAAACTAGGATGCGGCCAGTGGCAGAGATTTATTCAAGCATTCAATACATCACTTTTTGTATACTTTTGGGAACTAACCCAGACGTTAAATGTTTACTGACTTTGTCAGTTGAGTCAATGATGCCAGATACCTGGGGAGTGGAATGTCAGGACTACGAGGCCCAGACTCCCTTGCTGCCAGGAGGTGGGACCAAAGGGCTCTTGAGTGCAACTGCTTCTCCCACAGCGCGGGACGCCGGTTACCTGTGGAGCGGTCTGTCAGGAATATGAGGCCCAGAGTCAATTGCCGCCAACAGCCAGGAGGAGAGTCCAAAGCACTCTTAAGGGCCACCCAGCTAAGACGGGGCTTGTCATCGCCAAGAAGAGGCTGGGCTATCCTTCTTCCCTCTTAATTTTGGGAGGTCATTTTCCCGTCTCTGCACCTGCAGTTTAAAGCTATTTAGAGCTGATCCTTAGTGTTTGAATGACTTTCTTATCTCTTATTGTTATATGCTGTCATTAGAGTTGTGTAAATATATTTGGCATCTCTATGGTCCACCCCCAGCTGGACAGCATGGAGAAAAGGAAACCTCCAATTACTAGAATGACTCAAGCAATACTACTCTGGAATCTTTCTTGAATAGGGCTATGGGGACTTTCATAAAGGAAATAGACCTAGCAGAGAGGCATCTATTGTTCGAGTCAAGTAAGAGCAAGACCACCATTCTAGAGCTCAATAGGCCAAATGCAACTTCTCTGAGCTAGCCGCAGGAGGGGGGAATGAGTCCCAGAAACAAATTCAACTGTAGTGGCTTTGGCCCTGTTTTTAAAAGGAAAAGGAAAAGGAAAAAGAGGAAGACAACATGCTCAATTGGGCAAACAAACCATGCCAACGGAAGCCCTGGTGAGAGAGCAAGGAAAAGCAATTTCAGTGCCTTAACTTAGTGGACCACTAAGTTAAGGCACTGAAATTGCTTTTCCTTGCTCTCTCACCAGGGCTTCCTTTGGCGTGGTTTGTTTGCCCAATTGAGCATGTAGCTTTATTGATATCTGGGAGGTGATGGCGGGAAAATTCAAGGAAACTGCAGAATCATGCTTAGCGCCCGGGATGGAGAGACTACAAGGGCTAGAAACAGAAACTGAAGAAATAATTAGCAACTTGGCCCTCTCGATTTTCTACCATGGCTTCCTGTGTCAGTTATGACTTGTGCCCAACCTGACGCTGCAAGCTCTCTTCCTCCAACAGGAGGTAATCCAACCATTTCTAAATCTACAGCCAGAAGGGGCAATTTGAACAAATTGGCAGGCCTTTTCTGAGACGTAGCAGCAATTCACACACCTGTCATCCATTTAACCTTCCCCCGGAATGTGGTTGTTTTATTAAATGTCCACTCTTACCAATAATCACGAAGGTGTCAACAGCCCAACTAATAAAACAAGGTATGGTAGTGGCTAACTAAGAACACAGATTGTTCTCTCAGCGACAATAGTAATGTACTCTTTGTTTGAAGAGTGGACTGAATAGACCCTAGATTCAAGAAAAACAGGGGTGACTGTACAGTCATCACTCACAAATATTCACATCAGGCGCACCAGCTTTTTTTAATAATTACGCTAATATGACTATTAAACTGTTACTGCTTGGTTTCATCTATAGGCACCTTCTTCCTGGCTCAAATCAGCAATCTCTTCAACAGTGACTAGGTTTGACTCAAAAGAATCAGTGCATGTGTCGGAATTGTTTTTCTCCACTCGCAGCCCTGGTGCTCCTGATTGACTGACCCTTAAAGTTACCAAAGACAAGTGGCTCTTACTGAAGGACAATGCCAGTACAAAGCAGTGCAGTCCTACATCATTCAGGTGGAAACTACCAACTAGTTTGCTGTGTTAGAATATTTCTGGATTCAAGTCCAAGCAACTTAACAATGATTAGATAACTTTTGTTGAAATATATGATATAGCAATGTTTCAGGAAATGTGGCTACGTGAGGCATTATCTGGGATGTATACCACACTTTTAGCATCCCTGCCAGATCGTCTATTGCATAATGGGGGTATTTACTTACCAGGGTCCAAAATTAGGGGGTGTTTAAGGTTGACATTTTTGCCCGTTCTCATTGGGGAATCAATTTATATGGGTCGTCTTACCTAATACCTTTAAATGTTATTTGGTTACCGTTTATAATTCTTAGAAAAAGAAACAGAATGTTTTTAAAAAAAAATCTTTTTTAGCGTATCGTATTGTATTTTTGTGTGGTTTTTATTATTCTTGTGAAACAATCGAATAAAGCTTACTGATTGAGTCAATGGTGGCCTTTTATCAGTTGGCAGAAATAAGATTTTTTTCTTATACAACTGATGAACCTTCTGTGCATGTTCCAGAGGGAGATTTTGGAGAAGTCGCATCACTTTCCACTAACTGGAGACAAATTGGGTTAAAACAGATGCAGCACTGAAGATGTAACATTGTGTAGCTGCCTCAACATTTTTGTCTAAGCCTGAGTTTCGTAGCTCTTCTGAGCATGGGCCACGATTGGAGAGTATATTAATGAATAGTTATTATATATGTCTGGAATCCAGTGGTGTGGGCCAAAATGTCCTCTGTACCCAGTAGCGCCACCCAAAGGTGGCTGGGGTCTTCCATATATCTGTGCTTTGTTAAAGCATTTCTAAAACTAATGCCTGCATTGCAAAAGAGTCAGGACACCACTGTACCCAAAATAAATCAGCTGTCCAAGAAACTATACTCATCATGTCCTGTGATTGAAAGAGCAGAGAGCTGAATGGCACAACCTGAGGAGGAAAAAAGCTGCCATCTCTATTGCAGCAATTGAATGTCACCCGACGAGGGATCTTCAACTGGTCTCCGAATCAACTTCCAGATGCTTTTATCTAAATAAATCCCTCATCTCAGTTACTTGAAGGCTTCCATTTCTTTTCATGAATAAAATGAGGCAAGGAATGGCCGTGAGTGACAACTTTTGGCCTCCTTCTCTGTCTATCTGCTCCTCGGATTCCAGACCCTCTCTTTGTTGGCAAGCAATCACTATAAACAAAATGGAATCCATCTTATCTTCATTAAAAACCCACTTACACAACCATTCACTTCATTCCTCAGACGTTTTGCATCCTTTACCACACAACCCTAGATCTCCAAATAATTCTATTCACCAATGATGTGTGCAGGACTTAAAAAAGGTGGCATGCTCCTGCTGCTAAAAAGAAAATCTTGCTTAAAACCCTACACTAAATAGACCGATTAGTGACCTCTCAGTGCTAGTGGATATTCTTGAAAAAAATGTTGATCTCCTAACCCGAAAACTACCTGAATGTTGTGGACTGTCTCTCTGCACTTCAGTTGTGCTTTCTGCCCACATCTGGGGAAGAGAGTGCCCTGCTCAGGATCTGGAACAAAGACCTGAGATGTGCAGATGAAGGAGCAGGATGTCTGTTAGTCATGATGCACCGCTCCACAGTCTTAGGGCCTGATTTAGATATTGGCAGACGAGTTACTCTGTCACAAAGGTGGGAGATATCAAGTTCGCAGAAATCCAAATCCCATTATGGCCTATGGGATTTAGATTTCTGCAGACGGTATATCCTTAACCTTTGCGACAGAGTAACTCATCCACAAATACCTAAATCAGGCCCTTAGTCTTAATTAATTTTGTTAAGCAGCGCTAGGCTCTGTGACCCATAGTTTAAATCCTTTCAACAGGATTTTGCCCACACTGAATTCCTTTGCCTCCCACGAAGACTAATCTGCCTGCGGCAGTATCACAAGGCTTGCATATCACATGTTTGATTTAATATATAACTTGAGTTTTAACCACTTTTAGGTTGGGCACGTCATCATTCAATTGTTTAAAGAGGACACAGGTAAATGTTTACCAGAAAGTTCACCTACAGAATCTGGTTTACGAAATGTGATGCTTGAGTTTGCAACAGTTCTCTGCAGGTCACAATTATCAAAACGGAGTATACTGTGGATGGGATGAAGAAATGTTCCTTCATAACATCACTTCTAATCGCGGAACTGTCCAGCCAAACTCTTCCATCCTGCGACAAAGTTCAAAACATTGACTGTTTATGTCATGCTGAACTTTTTTCATCTACTTTGGAAACTAAGCCCTATTGTCCTCTTATCATTCAGTCCCACAATTTGGACTTGGTTTTGTTGCATAGATCTGGCCACTCTGAATTTGGAACCGAGATATTGCGTCTTAAAGGTTCGCCCGGGCCCTGATTTCAAATTTAGTTCCCCAGTAACACCATGCAAACTCTTAAGTCCAGTGTCTGGCTGACACCCCAGCTAATTGGATTTTCTTTATTGTAGTAATCTTTTAGTGTGGCATCCTCTGCCGAGAGGTGAGGTATCATAGGGGATACCTTACAAAGTGCTATATCCACTTTCAGCACCCTTTTTCTTTTATGACTGTTGATTCCTGTAGCACCCTACTGGTTGTTCTCTATTACGTCTTAGCCACTGCTCTGGAACAAAGTGTTCACTTCGTCCCAGTGATCTCTACCCCCCCTCAGCATACCCAGTAACTGTTCACTATGATCATGAGCTTGCCTTTGCCACCCTAAACAAACGCTGGGATATACTAAAACCCAGCTGCCATTTGGGTGGTGGAGTCTGGATAGTAACTATTCTTGCAGTAAATTCAATTGCACAGGTTTAAACTCACTAAGAAGTCAACGCTTCACCCACAAATAGTAAGATACCAGGATGGTGGACAGGCAGATAATATCCAGCTTGATAAAATGCATTTCTGTCTGGCGTATTGGCCCTACTGGCAGGACGTAAATAGGCATAATACAACTGGAGTTCCCTGAAGAATGTTGTGACACCACAATCATTCCCATAGCAGAACACTAGACTTGGAGCTGCTTGTTATAAATATCTATTGTCTATCATGTAAATGCGATCAAAGTGTTGCACCTGAGAGGTGCTAACACTTTGTGTCATTTGTGTAGGCCAATGTCATGTATTTGAATTTATATCATTTGCTTGCAAACATGTTAGCGCCATACCAATTCTAAGTGGGCATTTCCTTGAAAAGACTATTTCATTATATGCCCTCTAATAATTTGTCATACCCGAAAAATAAGTATACATATATTAGTAATACATTGTGCAAGTATAGTTTGAACCAAAATGAGTTATGAATTGGATCTGAAGGCATTCTTCATAGAAAGGGCAGTTAATCCAAAGGTATTCTGATGTACAAAAAACTAAAAACTATTTAATTTAATTGATAAAATAATTAAAGTAACATCTTCTCTTAATAACAATGTCAGAAAAAAGTAGGGAGTGAGGGTTACACTTGATACTCATAACACAGGGCAGTAATTTAAACTGCATATGAATTAACACAACAGGACCTTAATTTATTAGACAATAATTACAATGTTAAAATATAGAATAATTACACATTAAGTTAAATACTAATTACAATATTTAAAGGTAATAGTTTTAGAGTCAAATAAATGTATTAAATCAATCTAAATACAATAAACTATCAAATAAAAAATAAAAAAAATGAAAGGTTAAAGTGGAGGTTAGGGAAATGGCTGCTTTAAATATATAATCTACCAAATAAACTGGATGGAATAGATAATAATTAAATAACCAGAACAAGGAGACAGAGAAGAGAAAATTGTAAAAATAAGAAAAAACATATCTCTAAGAGAAAAAGGCAGATGAGGAAAAAACTGTGAGGAAATGGCAGGAAATGAAATGCAGAGAAACTAGCTGTACTCATTTACTCACTTCACCTGAACAAAGAACTGCCTAATTGGATTAACTTTACGTGCAAAAGTACTTATGGACAAGAAACACTAATGGTAAGTGTCAGAATCCACAACAGATGCTTTCTAGTGAAATAACTACCAAACGACAAAAAAGAGACATCACTTTGACATTAAAGGCTGTATAATGCAACTAACAGGCTGGCAAAGGGCCACCAAGGGCAGAACATTCAGTGTGTTGTGACCCTCACAGTACCAGAGTAAATAAGTATAAACTGACCTGCAAAGTGTAGGTTTACAGTCAGAGAGCTTGTGCATGGATTTATCTACCCTCCCACAGATCCCCATCATTATATGCTTAATCACTGAAGATCCCTTTGTTTTCCTTATCTGGCTGGCCATATCATGACCAGCATGCACCGATTTTAGCTCCACAGCTGCACTACTTTGATCTAGGTTTCCTCCACTTACTTAGCTATCGTAAGGTGTCCCTGCCTATGCATTAACAGCAGAGGGTGAACAACGCTAAATGTGAATCTCCATGGCAACTTTTCAGTTTGACCAGGTTCACACAGTGGTCCAAACCAGTGCACACCCATACTAGTAAAGCCAAATATTGCTCTAACAGAAGCATCTAAGAACTAATGCTTTTCTCATCAACTCTGTCTCATCACAGCACCCTTTTCTCCAATACAATGTAACAATCCATACAAAAATGCCTTCTGATTCATTCTTGCCACGTGTGTGCAATTGTACCTCAAGTGCTCGGGTCCCTGTAGCATAGTTATCAATGCCATCTATATCCAACTGCATTTTGAGTCATCCTGTCAAACTCCATTTAATCACTGCTGTCATCTGTGCTCCCCCTGCTTTTGAAGCCACCGGCGCCCAATTAAAGTTTGAGTCATTTTTGCACCCAAATACATTTTGAGTCACCCGTGCTCAACTGAATTTTGAGTCACTGGAGCTGATTCGCATTTTGAGTCGCCTTTGTCTAATTGCATTTTGTGCCCTCTAGACCAGTGGTTCCCAACCTTTTGATTTCTGTGGACCCCCATTTTATCAATACTAGAGCCCGGGGACCCCCACTGAATCATTATTGGAACACGGGACCCCCACTGAGTCATTACTGATAGCTGGGACCTAATATTATTACATTTTTTAAGCTGTCGTGGACACCCTGAAGAGGCTTTGCGGACCCCCAGGGGTCCCCGGCCCACAGGTTGGGAACCACTGCTCTAGACTAACTGCATTGAGAGTCTTCAGTACTAATTACATTTTAAGTCTTCTCTAACAAGTTACTTTCCAGCCATATGTTCCGATTTTAGTTTGAAGCATCTGTACACAGCTGCATTCCAAATCATCTGATCAGAGTTGCATTTTGAAGCACCAGGGCACAACTACATTTGGAAACATTTGTGCCCAATTGCATTTTGAAAAAGGAACAGATGATTGAGGGAATGCTGAACAATGGCAGACATTCACCCCCAGTCACAGATCTGGGCCTAAATCCATTGTTTGCTTGCTTGCCACGCCATTCTAGTTTGGAGCCAGCCATACGCAAATCAATCCTGACCTTGCTCTCTGTTGGAAAGAGTTCAGCTCCAACTGCCAGGCCAGGGCCCTTCCTGGACCGAAAACAAGCATCTTGGGACCGGTTTTGGGTTATCACCCCTCATCAGATAGGCCAGCTTGAATCCGGTGGCACACCGAGCACACAACTGCCATCTGGGCATACCCATCCCACTTAGAGTGACAAATGCATAAAGAAGAGATGATGGACGAAAAGCTGAACAATGTCAAACATTCACCCCCCCATTCACAAATCTAGGCCTAAATCCATTGTTTTTTTGATTGCCACACCATTCCAGTTTGGACCCATCCATATACAAATCTCTCTTGTCCCTGGTCGCCATGCGAACGGTTCAGCCAGAAGTGCCAGGCCATGTCCTCCCTGGACTGGAAACAAGCATCTTGGGACCGGTTTCAGGGTATCACACCTCATCAGCATGGCTAGCTTGAATCTGGTGGCACAGCGAGCACGGGAACTGCGTCGGGGCACACACTTGCCACTTAGGGCAACAAATGCAAAAAGACCAGACGTTGGACGGAATGCTGAACAATATCAAATATTGCATTTTGAGTCGTCGTCTGTAATCTGAACTCCATTAAATTTTGAATCATCTGTGCCAACTGTGCTAAACTGAATTTTGGGTAATCAGAACCAGTTGCATTTTGTATTTTCTGTACCCAACTGCAATTCTAGTCTTTAGAACCCAACTGCATTTCAAGTCTTTTGTGTCAGCTGTGCCAAACTGCATTCTGACACAGACATTCCATTTATACCCACAGCTAAAACACATAGGTAATCCACCGTTTCTATTAAGTCCTAGCCCACCCAACAAGGCTAAAATCCATAATCCTAAAAGCTGATATCCCGAATATTTGGACCTGGGAACAACCTTGGCAACAATCTTGAACTCCACATCCCTCTCATGCACCTCCCACTTGACTGAGCTGACATTCACACATTTCCTTTTCGCATAACTCGTTTGAAACACCCAGAGAACGGAAAACTCTGAACACTGTCTAATCTCTCGAGATCCTTTATAAAGATAACTTTAACTTTTTACAACAATTCCAATACTCTCTCCACATCGACTTAAAAGAATATTTTAACAACGACCATATTGACTAAATTAATTTTACAGAATCCCTAATGTAAAACTAAAAATCAATACTTCACAAAACCAACATTTATAAGTACAACAGCAGAAAACTTGAAAAGACATGGCACGTCATTATCTTACCCACAGACCTCATAGTCCTTAATACTGCATACTCTGCATTTAACATGTTCAAAGGTAAAACCAAATATTGCTTCAAGACCATTGAAGAAGCTGAAAACGAAACCAACGCATGGTTCAGATCGTCAAGCAGTGTATTAATTAACTCTTGCTGCCCATCAGCCTCCCCTCTAACAAGACATCAACTAATATGAACCATTTCATCAAAAACACAAATAACGGGGGAGTGGCCTGGCTGCCGATAGAGATGGTCACTTGCTAGAGGAGCTCCGCATGCAGGAGGCCTGCAATGGCGATGAGGGAGCTTGCAGCGCCTGAGGAGTGAGACACAGACACCGCTCTTCTTCTGGGAACGGGACCGGAACTGATGCGGCCCCTCTGTCCCGAGCATCGGCGCAGCTGAAGTCCCGGGACGATCTGGCCTGCAGTCAGACGAAGTTGGGGCCCTAGCATCCTGCCCAGAGCCGTGGGCTTGATTTTAGAGTTGTACTCGGGGGACCGGCCAAGACCACGGACGAGCCGCCGAGGAGAGGGAGGCCGGAGCAGCAGGTGAGTGGGGCGGCGGCGGTGGCACCTCTCCTCCTCCCTCTCTGTCCCCCCCCCCCACCCTCAACCACATTCAGCAGGGGAGCTCCCACGTGGCACGGGAGGGCCTGTGCGTGCTGGCAGAGTGAGGACCGGTCACTGCTCCACTCAAGGGGGCGAGATCAGAACTAAAGTGGACGCAGTACCCCGATTGTCGATATGACCCAGGGAGTGCCGTCCTGATGGGAGTGGGGCCTGCTATCCTGATAACCTGCTTGGCTCAACCCCGGAACTGCACCCAGGGGACTGGCTGAGACTGCAGGTGGCCCATCGAGATGGGGGAGAGCGGAATCACAGGTGAGCAAGTCGGAGGCGTGGGCAACCCTCACTCTCCCTCCCCTTCTCACCCTGCCCTCAACCACAGCTGACCGGAGGACCCCAGCGTATCGCAAGAGGGCCCAAGCGCAACGTGACATAGCCTGTTGTACCCTTGCTAAGGGGTGCCCACACCAGGAGCCCTGCGCAACGGCGCACCTGAGAGCCGTGCAGAAGAGGGGCCTCGGGATAGGCCCAACATGCAGGGTGTGGAACACCCCACGATATCCGACAGACCCTGTGCCCGGGAACTTGGGAGCCCCCCCCACTGCCATTGCTACCAGGCATACGAAGGGAAACACACAGCCTCACCACACTGCAGCGCTCAAACCTGGGACGCAGAGGCTGGGATAAAACTACTATAGGTGGAAAGGTCACCTGCCTTACCTGACAGGATGCACCTCACCCAGGGAGACTCGCTCCAACGCATCACCACATTGCTCCCCTCCCACACACTTACTCCTACGTGCTGCAAGAATTCAACCACTGACTTGAATTACTGGCTGCATCCTCTCCACCTCAACATTGCGATCTCCAGCTATGAAGCCCTAGCTTGCGGCACCATAGGGACAACACATCCTGCCCTGCTACGCTGCCCCGTACCCCGGCAGCACTCAGAGCCAAAGTTCTGCACACACAGAAAGGGACTCCCTCCCCTCCCTCCGCCAGCCCTGCCAAACACGACAACTATGCCTGGGGACCAACCGTCTTGCAAGCCAGCCCGCCAGCTACTCTTTTCGGAGGCCCTCCCCCAACATCGGCCAGTACCAGCGACGACGTGCCCCCGATGACTGACCCACCAGAAACTGTGCAGACACCCAACTCAGACATCTCCATGGAACGCATCCTAAGCAAATCACTGCGGTTGGCAGGAGGCTGGAGGGTATGGACACTAAGATCTCGGATCTCACAGCAGAGTCCAGGTCCATCCACAATGACATTGCCAGCTTTCAGGATAGGGGGATGAACGTCTTTCCCTCGTGGAAGACAAACTCAACTCATCACCCAAAAGAGACCACGAACTTCAGTACCTCAGGGACAAAATCACGGACCTTGAAGACCGGGGTCGCAGGGACCATGTCTGCTTCTTCGGGATCCCGGAACAGGTGGAAGGTATGGATGTCAAGGCCTTTCTTATTAACAACATCCCCACTATGACAGGTCTCACATTTCCCCCCTGCTGGAATTACAGAAGGCACATTGCCTAGCCCAATGCGCAAAGGCCAGGAAGACAAACCCCGCCCCATCATAGCCTGCTTTCTCTGACATAACCAACCCCGACAACTGCTAACCGCTGCTCACACTCACGGACCATACCGATATGAGGACCGAGAGCTGAGAATGGCCCCAGACTTCTTCTGAGACACCAACTCAAAAGAGCATTCTTGGAGATGCACCTCCAACTCTGCCAACTGGACATCAGAGTTTGGCCTGTTTGAACCTGCATGGGTGATGGTCACAAAAGATGGCAAATCCCAAGACTTCCTTGACCCCCAGGCGTTGCGCCAATTCCTGGATAACATGCTACCGCAACCCATGGATTCCTCATCTGCTTCTGCCTGGACCACACCGGAGCCACAAGAAACATCTCCCCATCCCCGGCATCATGCAACAGGGTGGGGACCTACTGGCCTGCGGTCTTCCAGGAGGAACAGACCCAACATTCAACTCCTCCGATCACACAAAGACAGGGAAACATCTCTACAAGCGATGGCAGATCTTACCCACGACCGTGGCAGAGACAAATCCAGGTCCCCACTGAAAACCGTGTCTGAGAGGGACTGAGTATCGGCCCCAAAAGTCCTCGTTCATGTTGCAACAGAATACGCCAGGGCGAGACATCAACATTATCTCTGTCATCTCTTTGGACTTGTTGCGTACAATGCACACCAGCGACTGGCACTATGGTCCGGAGACTCTGAGACTGTAGCCTTCACTAAACGGTGGAGAGCATAGCCCTATGTGCGCTGTTCTTGTTCTTGTTACTGTTTATTTTGGTTTTGACTGGACCACGAAGTACAACATACTATGACACACAATACCTGCCTCCACTCACAGGCTGGGTTGCCGCCCATTTCCCATCACTCGCTGCTTGCTGACACCCCCCCAAACAAAAATGTCAACCGCTATGACCACGCACCACCGCTTATTGACCTTCCCCTTGCTAAGGGGTGCCCACATTAGGAGCCCTGCGCAACGGCGCACCTGAGAGCCGTGCAGAAGAGGGGCCTCGGGATAGGCCCGACATGCAGGGTGTGGAACACCCCACGACATCCAACAGAACCTGTGCTCGGGAACTTGGGACTGCCCTCCCCCACCTTACCCCCGCCGCCATTGCTACGAGGCATCCGAAGGGAAACACACAGCCTCACCACACTGCGGCGCTCGAACCTGGGACACAACATCTGGGCTAAGGCTAATATAGCTGGAACGGTCACCTGCCTTACGTGACAGGATGCACCGTACCAAGGGAGACCCGCTCCAACGCCTCACCACATTGCTCCCCTCCCACACATTTACTCCTACGTGCTGCAAGGATTGGACCACTGACTCAAATTACTGGCTGCAACCTCTCCACCTCAACATTGCAATCTCCAGCTATGTAGCCCTAGCTTGCAGCACCATAGTGACAACACATCCTGTCCTGCTGCGCTGCCACATACCCCGGCAGCACTCAGAGCCAAAGCTCTGCACGCACAGAAAGGGACTCCCTCCCCTCCCTCCGCCAGCCCTGCCAAACATGACAACTATGCCGGGGGACCAACAGTCTGGCAAGCCAGCCCGCCAGCTACTCTTTTCGGAGGCACTCGCCCAAAATCGGCCAGAACCAGCGATGACGGTGCCCCCGATGACCGACCCGCCAGAAACTGTGCAGACACCCAATGGACAGCGCACCACTGCTTATTGACCTTCCCTCTACAAGGGGCTCACCTCCTCCAGAACCCTGCTATGACGGGGCCCCCTTCCCCATTCCCGTCTTACAGGACCTGGCCATGAACGATGACTAGAGGCTATAACTCCCATTTTTAAGGCCTTATCTCTCCGCCATTGGCCTCCTTGCCACACTATCTCTCCCCGTGATGGCATGTGACATTCTCCACTGTGGGTCCCCACTACTGCAGCACAATCTCTACCCACCCTCCTGCCCCCTCGCCGACCATGACCACGCTCCATACTTTTTAATGCAGAGGGTCACTTATCTTTGATACCAGCTGAACTCCTCAGGCCTGGCACCTACCTCCTATACACAGAGACAAACCATCCTTGAGGAGCCCCCTCCCCTGCGTAGTCCGCGAGTGGAGCCCTGCCCCCTTACGGCCCAACAACAGGACCAGCGCTGGCGTCCTGCCCCCAAGTATATCGCCCGTGGGACATCATTCTTCTCCTCCCCCCACTTTTTCCACCATCTAGCACTCACCCTATGCTGGCCCTCCCCAACAATAACCTCCTACGGTCCTCACCCTCAAACCAACGGTAAGGCACATACTGTCATACCCTCCTCACCTCACCCCCCTACAGTTGTTGCGGGGGGCCTCCAGCCCTTGGTCCTTCGTGACATCCCTCTGCCCTGCTCACCCCCCACAGATCTCCCTTGACCTCTTTCCTCTATTCACCCAAGACCCCCTCCCATCCGGCACTCTCCACCCCCGCTGACATATCAGGGAACAACCACCTTACCTCACAGTTCACACAGCCTTAGCCTCTCCCCCTCAAAGACCGAGAACCCCCCGAACACTACCCAATTGTCCCACCCTTCGCCCCTTCTCTAAAGCTAAATATTCTCTTCAGAGGATGAGAGGGCGTCATTGTGAACACAGGGAAAAGACGGGCGCCTCCTGGCAGCACAGTTACACCTGTAGGAAGCGGCATTCGCCATGCTGGCTATCGAAGACCCCACCGGCAGTATCACTGCATGCCCCGAGGACATGGTCCATGAGTTTGCTAACTTTTACAAAGACCTATATACCCCCGAAACAGTGGAAGATCCTGAGTGCCTTACCGCATTCTTAACGGATCTCCGGTTACCTACACTCACGGCGCAGGGCAGAGAGCTCTTAAAGGGAGAAATCAGTAAGGAAGAAATTGCACAAGCCATCACCAAACTCCCATACCATAAAGCACCAGGTGAGGACGGATTCCCAGCTGAATTCTATAAAAGGACAGGCGCAGAAGTGGTGGATTCCCTGTACGAGGCCTTCCAAGAAGCGTCCGCGACTGGCACCCTTGGGCCCATTTCCAACAGGGCGACCATAGCAGTCCTATCCAAACAAGGCAGGACCCCCTCACTATGTGGTAGTTAAAGGCCAATTTCCATCCTGAACTGGGATATCAAAATACTGGCTGGAGTCCTAGCTAACCGATTGTGGAAGATTATCCCATCCCTTATTCACCACTCTGAGGTGGGGTTCGTACCTGGCCGTTCACCCAGGAATCATCTGCAATGCTCGCACACACTTTATGGTCTGCTGAAGACGTTCCTACTGAAGCTATCACCCTGTCTTTGGATGCGAAAAAGGTGTTCGATAGAATAGAGTGGTGGTACCTCTTCCGAGTGTTACACCACTTCAGATTGGGCAACAAATTCATTGATAAAGTGCGTTGGCTGTATGAGTCTCCCACGGCACAAGTGAACGGCGGGGAATTCGTGCCTGATCCTTTTCCCTTCAGGTGAGGTACCTGGCAGGGATGCCCTCTTTCCCCGCTTTTGTTTCTTCTAGCAATGGAACCCCTTGCAGCTGTCATACGGCAGGAGCCAGCTCTCCCAGAGGTCCCAGTACCAGGGGGCATGTCCAAGATATATCTCTATGCAGATGAAATCTTGCTTACCCTTATGGATCCCCAGCACCCTCTCCCAAGGCTACAGGATCTTCTTTTTGACTTCACATCGTTCCCAGGTTATAGGATCAACTGGGACGAAAGCGAGGCACTGTCGCGGCACACTACCAAAGTGGCAGTCATAACCTTTCCCGTCTGATGGACATCATCCTGCCTCAAGTATCTGGGCATATACCTAAACAGGGGCCTGGAATGGGTTGTGGCCGACAATTTAGACCTGCTGCTCGAAAGCACCCAGAAGGACTTTTTGCGAAACTGACCCACCTCGGTCTTTCCCTCTGGGGCAGGGTGCAGGCAGTACCCATGGTGACCCTGCCATGTTTTACCTATGTCCTAGGCATTCTGCCCCTGCGCAATCTGCTCCCCCTGTTATGCAACATCAACCGAACCATACGCTCATTTGTCTGGGGCAGGGCGAGCCCCCGCCTCTCTTGCGCTAAACTGATTGCCCACCGCTCCTGCAGAAGTCTTGGCCTACCCTCTGTGGAACACCAGGCGCTGGTTCTACATTTGCCACAACTCAGTTACTTGATGCCGGGGACGGTAGACCCGCCACAATGGGTCCAAATTGAATGCGACCTCATGGGTAGTTCGCAGAGCACAGGCTTCTTATACGGCGCAGACAAGGCCAGGCTTCGGACTACCAACCCGATCGTGCAAGCCACAACAAAATCCTGGCAACGTGGACACGAACCTTCACGAATACGCACCACTCTGGGGTAACGCCAGACTCTGCATAGTAGGCAAAATGCTCAACTGGAGGGAGTAGCGGAACGCAGTTATCACACACTTGGGACAGATCGTAACGGCTGGTTCCCTAAAACCCTTTGATATACTGGAGATGGAATTCAGCCTCTCCTCCCATCAAGCCTGTAAATACACGCAATGATGGCACTGTCTTAATCAAAGCCTGGGACCCAGCCAATGGCACATACCGTCTTTCCCGGTGCTATCCACCCTACGAGTATGGGGCAAACATTGTGGCGTGATGTCGGTGTTACACAAGCTCTTGACATGCCATCTCTTCTCTCTTCCCCTCTTAAATACCCTTCGTATCACATGGCAAACAAAACTTCAAACAGAATTCGACCCAAGGGACTGGGCAGAACTCATTGAAGCAAGCGACCGAAGGGCCAGGGAGACGCGTATAAAATTCTGCTTATTCAAAACATTACAAGACTGGTACTGGACCCCGACCGAACTAAGAGCCGCAGGACTACTACCCCATGCCAAGTGCTGGCGATGTCCTGTCACCCACTGCGACATATCAACCACGCTAGGAATGTCAATGCGATACCAGGTTCTATGCTTTGGCTCTGATTATATCACATTGTAAAGGTATTCCAGATGGGGTGCCTCATGTTTCAAGGCACTCCTTTGCACCTTTCCTGTTTGACCCTAACCTTTGTCTCATGCTTAATAAAGAATTGCAAAACAAAAAAAGACTAATAACATTCGACACAAATATTGACGCTGTCAACCCTGCCAACTGCACCCTTCACATTACATGCTCCTCCAGCATTGTTTCCTCCTAATATCATCCAACTCTCATCTTTTTATAAGTCTTTTTATAAGACAATGACACACTTCCTTCTCTCAGAAATCTACCTTCACAACAGCTCGTACACACTACTTGAAGATCATCTATACCTTCTGAAAACTTCTTTAAAAAAAAAACAACATAGACCCACACTATCTGCACAGTTAAAACTACATCAGTCATCCTCAACAAGGTGTTCAAATGTGCCAGCACACTGATACTCCATGACCATATACATCATCACGACCTCCTTACTGCCTATCAGTCAGGCTTCTGAAACTTTTGTAGTGCCAAGACACTTCAGGTTGAGAGCAACAGTCAAATCAATGTTTACAGTGACTCTTGCTTCACCATCTATAACAGGGTCCTCCTCAATACCATCTCCCCATACGTGGGCTGCTCCAGTATAGGCTTTCGCTTCTTTGTTTTTTTCCTATCCAGTCGAGCACAAGTACATCAAGCATCAAAAACACTTCTAGCATTTAAGAAATTACTTCATCACAGACGTGTGAGTACGCAACAGCAAAGCATTTCTGTGCCTGTACATGTGTTTTGGTAATTTAATTCAGACAGGTGTCTTTGTATCTGTCACCAGATACTTGCATGAGCCTGTACAAAACACGGTCAACCAGGGTGCGATAAGTGCGGTCTGTCTTTCCCTAAAACTCTGCTACCAGATGAACTATGACTGTATGCAAGTTTTCTTTTCCACTGGACAGTAACACATTTGATTTGGTAAGCTGCAAAGAATACTCAACTGCACAGCAAATTTTATATGAAC
Source organism: Pleurodeles waltl (assembly GCF_031143425.1). Classification (NCBI taxonomy): domain Eukaryota; kingdom Metazoa; phylum Chordata; class Amphibia; order Caudata; family Salamandridae; genus Pleurodeles; species Pleurodeles waltl. Next base: position 775,426,838 of record NC_090448.1, on the reverse strand, counting down.
TGTGTTTGATGATTAAAAGAAACATAGCCTGCAATATTAAACTCGCAAAGCGAATGGCCTACTGGCCCCCAAATAGATAAGCGCCCCTTCCACTTCAACTATACCTTTGATAAATAGAACCTACTGACTGCGCATAATTAACCTTCAAGTGTTAGCTGCTCTCAACATTAGAATTAACAGATCACTCGATCTTGGCAGGACATGTTTTTATTTGTAGGTTGTATTTTACAGATCATTGCTGTTAGGTCTATTAGGTTTAGTTCAATAAAATACTGATTACAAGTTGCATACATAACTGTACGATCTGTTAAGTTCCGGACCTTTGGAGCTGGTTATATAATTGACATTTTTCAAGGCCTAAACATTCATGCATAACTCGTCTTTTCAAGACAGGTAATACGTCTCCCAAAGTTCTAATCTTACTTAAAAGCATATAAACTGTACCTGGACCTTTACCAGTCTTGTAGATTGATTAAGAGATCGCATACATTAACACAGTATGTTGACACAAGGCACCCCATCTCCAGATCTCTCTTGGAATCAGACATGCTGCTTGGTTCTTATTCATTTTATAAAGCTTGCTGTCTTACTCAAGCTAGACGCAATCAAGATGGAGGAGAACGATGCATTCACAGAACTACATGCACTTGGATGTCTTGGTCCGCTTCCTCACCACAAACGCCAAGTCTCTGGATTTCACACATCAACCGTCTGCCTATGCACTTGTAACACATATAATTGCACATAACTCTGATGCCACTGTAAAGCGATTTGCATCCGACTTAGGGCTAGGTCACACAATAGAAATACCCTTGATATAAAATCAAATGTATAAATGCTGACATACTACTTCTTGCTCCTATTTGAAGTCCCGATTCAAAGAACCAAATACAATAATTTTTAAATTATTTTGTTTTTTGACCCTTCACTGGACTGAATGTATTACTAATCTGGCTTGCATTCTGTTTCTTTGTCACCCAAACTGTTCTCTTCTAAAGTTTCAATGGCTGTGCAAAATACACTGCATGTTCATTTTCAAAAATAAGTACGCTACAGGACTGTTGCTGGGGACTTTTATAGGGACTTGTAGTCCCACAACCAATGTAAGCCCTGAGGATGAGGGGCAGGCATCTCGCTACAGATGCACTATAAAGCGCCAACTGCTCCCACGCATCACTGGACACTGCATGCCTGATGCTGGAGACTCTGCTAGGGACTCGTGGTCCCACAACCACGGTGAGCCCTGAGGAGGAGAGGTCTGCAACTTGCTGCTGACGCGTTATGAAGCGGAAACAACGCCTGTGCGGCACAGGACACTGTATGCCTGCTGCTAGAGACTCTACTAGTGAAACGTAGTCCTACAACCACCATAAGCCCTGAGGAGGAAGATCCTGTATCTTTCTGCCGACGCGCTATAAGGCGTCAAAAACTTCCCTGTGGCACGAGATGCGCCCGGGCCAAGGGCAGGCCCATCTTGTGCCCATCAGCACCAGATGTAGGCAGGGCAGGGCCACCTACCTTGGCCCTTTCATCCTTTTATTAGTGTGGTGACTTCACTGTTCCAGTTCCATCTCCTATCATGTACCAGTACCATCCAGCCACACACAAGGGACTGTTGAATAAGTGGATCCCGTGCATGACTGCCTTAGCACTGTGTGACTGTGCGTCCCAGGATCCCAGGGTGAAGTCTGGGTTATTTTTGGACTGCAGGGTCGCCACTCAAATTGGGAAGAGGTAATCTTGGCCTTCCTTACTCTAACTACGCACCACAAAGGTGTTGACTCCCTGCTCCCTTGCCCTTCAATAAGCTACTGTATCAGTTTAGGATTGGCTTAGAGGATTCACTTGCCTGGTTGGCTTAAGATTCTGAAGTGGAGAGAAGCGGAAAGTGGGGTCAAGGCAAGGTCGAGCTCAACCCTTACTGGGTTTATCAGAGAGCGGCGGGGCTGACTAGTAAGGAAACTGACCTGGTGGAACGCTGTCTATCTTCATCGCCTACCCCCTCCAGGCCCTCTCCTTGTGAGAGCAGGTAATTGCCTACTACAGCCTGTATGCCCGCACCAGGTGCAGTCGGGCCCATGTTACAGCCCTGTTTCACTCAACAGTTCTTCCCCATTAACAGGTCGATTGACTCTCTTCTAATCAGGAATGTCCCATTAGTAATGGGAGCGTGGGCCTAGAAAGCATAGGTGAAACTTCTAGTACAGCTAGGCTGGTGCCTCTTGATCATGAGAATGGAGCCCACCTGGGTGCCATTGGTGCTACGACCTACCCCAGCACACCCACCCTAATAGTGCTCTCCACTCATACAGAAAGCACCCGGAGAGATGCTCTGGAGGCCCTAGTGCAGCCCCATTCTTCCTCCCCATCCCATTCCAGTTAAATTGGAACACTGCTGGAATTAGGGGTCTATTAGGAGATCCGGACTGGGGCATTTTTGTGGATAATCTTGACATCTGCCTTTTTCAGGAAACATGGGATTAGAGCAAGTGAACAGATGTGGCTACAGAAGCTACAGAGTTGCATTGAGTGCTGGGTGCCCTTCTGGTGGCACTCTTCCCTATTCCGTCATGCCCCTGTTCCAGGATTCCCCGGATGTTCAAGGACCGGTTTTCTCTAGGGCCAATTCACACACCCTTATGATCATCAATATCTACAATAGGAGCAGTAGCTACAGACAAGAATCGAAAACACTACAACTTCTGGACAGAGAACTAAGAGAGTATGCAAACACTCATCATGTGATTGTAGCAGGGGACTTCAATCTTACATTTGAGCCAAACATCTTGGCTAGCAATCTGTCTAGAGATGAAAACAGGGTGTGGGGTATTCTGGACCTAGGCCCCCCCGAACAGGAGACATTTTTCAAGAGCAGCGCTCCAGGTTGTGGACCATCCCACATGGGATTCAGACATACCATGGTCGCTTTCCTTTAGATAAGCTTCTTGCCCTGACTTTCAGATGGGGCGCTTACCAGAGTACAATTGAATATATCCTTTTGGATGTAAAACTGTGGAGTAAGCTGGACGATATGGCTATAGTTGGAGAGAGAAGAGAGTGACCACATCCTTTTGTCAATAAACTTAAAAATGTTTCAATGACCCTCCCTTGTGCCACAGCTGCAGAAGGCTTTGGCTTTTAGAAGGAATGTGAGATTGAAAATAGTAGGCTCCTTGTAGGAGGGAGTTAGGGCCATGTACTCCATCCTGGCTACCCATATGGAGAGAATGTGTGCTAATTGTGGCGAATAACGATCTGATTCTGGTTGAGCATCAATAGCATTTGCTAAGCTGAGGAGTGTCCTAACTAAAGAGAGTGTGGGTTTCCCTAAACCACGAAGAGGATTGTTCAACGACAAGTGCAAACAGGCTAAGACAGACCTCTTACAAGCGATAAAAAGAAATAAAAAGGGGGGGGACCCCAGCCATAAGGGAGCATAGGGCCAACTATCGGGCTAGTTAAGTATAAGAGCAGCAAAAGTAGGACAGGAGGAGGATATGTGGGCGGACTTACTAGACGGTGACCAGAAGAAGTTCTGGCCCTTGATTATCAGGAGTAAAGGGGGCTTAGTGAACCTTGCAGAATTTCCATTCTACCCGGTGACTGGGTTGCCCACTTTGTGAGACTGTACTCCCCCAATTATGTATTCGAGATTCAACCTGAGTGTGGGGCGCACCTAGTATTAGGAGTCAGATTTCTCATCCAGTAACTTTTTCTCCTTGAGGAAACTGAACATGCAGTGGTCTTGTTCAAGCCAGAGAAAGCCCCATGTCTTGATAACATTTCAGCTGATGGTTTAAACTTAAAGGTATGAGTCCCTTATGTTTATCTGGTCTCCAGTGCCATTGCAGCAAAGGGGCTACTCTCGCCTTCCTGGAAAGGGGCGGAGATTGTACAAATCATTAAAAAGGGAGACCCCAGTGTGCCCTCCAACTACCGCCTTATTAGTCTTCTCGACAACCTTCAACAAATATTCTGTAAGCAGGTACCTGAGCGGTTGTTGGACTGGCGTGAGGAGAACCAGGTAGGATTCAGGCATAAGGTAAGCACCATTGACCAGGCTTTCCAGTTTCCCCTGGTCAAATGGAAGGCGGAAGATATGGCAAAGGGTAATCTTTATGTGGCATTCATCGATCTGCGCGCCGCTTTTACTTTGGTCTCTAGAGGGAAGCTAATGGAAGTCCTCCAGGTAATGGGTACCCCCACATGGCCTCCTTCGCCCGATTAGATTTCTCCATGAGGTGAACTACGCAAATGTAAGGTGTGGGGGTGAAAGAAGGAATAACCAATTATTTTCCCATTAACTAAGGTGTACATCAGGGCTGCGTTTTTGCCGCAACCCTTTTTCTCTTATATATTAACAACTATACTGCTTGTCTATCGAACTGTGTGAATGATTCCGCTTTTTCTGGTGGGGGTAAAAATATCAGCCCTCCTTTTTGCAGAGGATACTTTGTTGCTGTCTAAAACCAGGAGGGTTGTGTGCAAAATTTGATTGACAGTTTTAAGCAATTTTGCAGAGACTTCAACCTTGAAATCAACACCTCTTTGACCAAATTCATGGTTTACACCAAAAAAGGCAGAGTGAGAGGGGTTATCAGGGTGGGTCCTGAGGTATTGGAAAGGTTACGGGACTATTTGGGCATTAGGTTAGATGAGTCAGGATCCTGCAACCAGCAGATTCTAAAGATTACCCTAATTGTGAAACACCAGACAGGTGACATTCAGAAGACTGCCAAACAAAACTGCCTGGTCTCCTATTCTTGCAGCAGTGGAAATTTACAAAGGTGTAAGCAAGGGGGGCGGCACTGTACAGGACAGAACTATGAGCCATTGCAACACAGTATAGCAGAAAATAACTTTCTCAAAGGTCTTTTGAGTTCAGGGAAGGGCACACAATTGGTTCAGTTCTGCCTGAACTTGGGATCCATGAGATAGAGTCAGTGCTAGCATTAAGACCCATGTTGTACTGGATTCGAATTTAGAGCTCTGACGAATTGCCCCATCTTAAGAAAGGCTTGGAGGATGTCATTTTGGCCAATGGGGTAGGGAAAGTAGAAGGGTTGGGGATGCTTAAAAAGGGTTAGTCTGAATGGGGCCAAGGAAAGTTTTTGAGAGAACCACTGACCTTTTGGATAGTGGAGGCAGTCACTGTGAAAAACTGGTGGAAGACAAAGCCAGCAGATGTAGAGCCCACACATCCTTCCTCAGGAGTTTGACAGGTGTGTTTCTCCTCATAAGTCTGTCTGTAAGGTTGAGGAGTTTTGGGATTTTATTCGCCCAACACTTGCTCAGGCCTTGTTTCTCCAATTCTGTTATGGGTCCCTTCCTGTAGCAGCCTCTACCGTAAGTTGAAGGAAGATGAATCAGGAGTCTCACTGCTATTTGCATTGTAAAACTATGTGTCAAAGCGATGAACATGTGCTGTTTTTCTGCCCCCTTTACACAAAAATAAGGTCTAATTAGATTGTTCCCCTGTGAAGATCTCCCAGTCTACTGACCAGAAGCATATAGATTATGTAAAATTGTGGCTATTTCCAAACCAAAGCGCTAAACATTGTATAAAGACATGCCCTGAACGGTCTTTCTGTGATTGCAACTGATTGATGAAATCCTGTATGTGCCTATTTAAGATATTTATTGTTGTTTTTATCTGTTTTAACAACTTGCTTTAGTTCTTTTGATGGATGCACTTTTGATGATGAAACATAATGTTTTGAATTAGCAATAAACAACACTATACGTATTAGCTGTACACCACATATATGAATGTAATTTACAACAGGCTCTGTCTGGCTCCACAAAGTCAATGATCATGATTGTTACCCCAGTACGATGAGTTCACCATATTTCACTGAATCCTTGTTTAAGATGAAGGCCTCCCCAGGAGACGAAAAGATCTGGGAGGCTTTGGCACAGGTGCGGCGGAGATCCAGGGTCTGTGAGGACACCGCGTCAGCCGTGCTCCCTTCCAGAACCATCCTGCGAGAAAGAGAGAGAAGCAGAGTAGGTATACATGACACTAGAGAAGAAGAAAATAGTAACTCCATCTAAAACAACCTCTCTCCTTGGTCTCTCTGGAGAGGGATGGGGCATCAACATTTAATGCAATTCATCCATTGCATCGCAGGGAATTTCTTGTAATCACTCTAATGTTTCAGTTCGGAAAATAATATACTCACTCAATAAAAACCTTTCACTGCCTCCAGGGTAAAAACGTGGGTTTGATTTATGTAATATTTGAGCTGTCTCTTTAGAGAAAAGCCCTAAACTGGGCAAAGTAAAGGGACGGTATATTTCGTGCCAACTCTTCACTTACTCCGGAACATAAAAAGCTTCATCATCTGAGATGAAAGACATTGTCCATCGCATGTTCACCCATCTTGGGCTCCAAGATAAAAGGGTCTGGGGTCATTACTGCTTTCATTCAACTGCCCCTGGTAATTCCATCAACACTTTGAGTAATCAGTGTAAGAGAGGTCTAGGTGACTGTTTCCACAAGCTCCATTATCCCAGAAATAAATGGTCAATCTATCCTGCAATATCTATGTGGGTTACAAGTACAGGTTTGTTTCCTGCCAGGCTTCCCTTTTGGGCACGAAATACTGAGTAATTACTTTCTATCCCTCCAAGGTCAGTAAGTTTAAATAAAACAAATGCAGCACCAATTCATGCTACCCCTCATTTCACTGAAAGATAGTGAAGTCTGGTTTTTTTATACCATCCATTCATGGACTCTGGGCTAAATATGGATGTTCACAGAATGCTACTTTATATTGATCTCCAAGGTTTTTTGTGTTATTCAAGCAAATTCATCCACCATCTTCCGCGATGAAACAGGTGGGATTTTTCAAGCTGGGATAAAATAAAAACTGCCTCATCCATGCCATGCTTTCTCTGTATAAGGGTGCTGATGCAAATATGCTAATTAGAAATTACTAATGGATGTTTATGTGTTTTGATTAATGAAAAGTTTGTAGAGAAATTAATTGTAGAAAAAATAAAGTGTACGTTTGAAATTGTGACCACGGGGTTTGGCAGCCATTTATATGAAGTTATGCAAAAACTACTAAAAGACATGTGAAATAATGGAAATGTAAAAATAACGTAGTAATATGTCATATTAAGATGTATAACCTATGTTTTACATTATTTTATAGAAGTTAACTTGCTACGGTTAAGGCCTTGATCTTTCCAGGCCTCACACACGAGGAGCTGAAATTCTAACACACTTCAGAAGAAGCTGAATGCATAACCTGACCCTGAACCACCCAATGTTAAAGTTGCTTAGCTAGAATCTTCTGCAATGTACCGAAGGACAGGAGATGATGAAGACAATTTGATACAATTATGTGTAGAGTAGGCTAAATGTACTTGAACTTGAACCAGGACTTGGACAATATGGGCATCGATTGAAGAGGAACATGCAACGTTTTCGATACTTGAAGAGCCGCATGATGAGGACATTGTATAGTGAACCAAACCATGTGATAAAATGAATAGATTTTGAAAATTAATATTATAGGTTAGAGTCATATATGCTGTCTGACTGACCAGTTGGAAAATAGGGGGATGTACTGGGAGATCCTAATGAAAGGTCATGATAAAGGGTTAAACTTCAGATGTGGGAGAATAGGAGTGAGATGCTGATGACGTCAGGAGACGTGGTTCGAGATTTTTCCGTTGGGCTCATACCCTGAGAGCCTGATGCTTGCCGATCTATTGATGACCTGAAGATGAAGACTGACTTTGTTGCTGATCCATTCCGTGGATAGGTAGCTATGACAACGTGACTGATTAACTTGTGCTTTTTCTTCTAGGTACCAACTGCGCTGTTTTGTAGTTTTCTCCTAGCTAGATGTTTTTCCAAATTCATGTTTTCCTATAATGTGTTGCCTGAAGCCCAACATGCCGATGCTAATCTGGGTCAGGTAGGCTTCCTAAGGGGTGACATTTGACAGTGACAAATGACTGACAAACTACTTGCTGAACTCTGCTATTAATGTAATCGTATTCATCTTTATTGACTTACGTCTAAGTATTCTATATGTGTTTTCTCAAGTTCTGATTAGTTTATGGTATTGATAGTGAATAATGAACTAATTCTTTGTGGATTAAATAAAGTTTGTTCTAACTTGATGACTTAGTATTGTAACTAATAGGGAAATAAAAATTGTTAAAACACTTTATGGAGTTGCGAGTATTCATGAATTGATGGTTAGAATTGCTTCAATATTAATGTTTATTAATTGGTTATGCTGATTATTGATGCCATTGATCACTACATACTTAGGATATTCCATGCGATCCAAAAGGTAAATCGGCCTATACGAATCCCCTCGTAAGTTTACTTACTAAGGACCAGGCGCGCTAGCAGTTTTTGGTAGCAGCTTGATGGTTAGTTTCCTTGGAAGACTAGTTATGTGGTGATTACTGGTTATGGTGTCATTTTAAGTTAGGGTTACTTGTTCGAATTTTATGAGGTTTGAATTTAGTTTTTCTGAAATGGCAATTGTAGCAAAGATGATATCCCCTTAAGCCCAGAAATGACTTTCCCAGATCCTGGATCCCGCTAGTAAAAGTTGGGTATGTTCTTGGTGTGTTTTGTGATGGTGTGAATTGGTAGGTTGCGCTTGCAAAAGGCTTATGTAAATTGCAGGTGAATTGTGATGTATGAGAGGTAAAGTAGGGAGTTTGCATACTCAAGATGAGGTTTAGTAGGAGTGTGCATACTCCGCAGCATGAGGGTAGGGAAGTCGTCAACTTCAAATGTGTGTGGCGCTTTGTGCTCAAACATTGTCCATGTGGTTGTTGGCGATGTAGGGACCGTGTGTGGTCTAAGACTCCGGAGTATATTGACAAGTGTAGGAGGTACTTGGTTATATGTTGTAATCTGTCTGGTTTAGTAGGTTGATTGGGCGTGGTCAACAAGTTGGTGTGTGAGTTAAGCGAGTAAGATAACTTTTTCGACTGAGTTTTGGGGAGTCCTATGTGCACCAGGACAGACCCATTGATCAGTTGAGAGTGAAATTTGCGAGTCAAATTTTGCTTGCAAATGTGGGAGACTGAGAATGATCAATAGCTACATGAGCGAAAGGGCCATTAGTGAAAATCCGTAATATTTTGGTTAATGATTTTTGGTTAAGTGCTCGCAATATTTTGCATTCGTTTTTTGTGAGTTGAAGTTTAGGAGGCCAAGCCACAAGACTTTGTCAGACGCAGTGTGTGAGTGTGATGTCAGAGTGAGCTGCCCTGGGATAGGTTGGTTAGTAAGAAGAGTCGCAAACGGATTGGCAGCCGTCCGTAACAGGCAACTGGATGAGTAAGCAGGTGAATGGAAACTTGGGAGTAAAAGCCATTTCATTATTGAATCGAAATAAATAAAACAGGGAAAATTACGTTTTTCAAAGTGTTTAGAATTGCCATGAAAGGTGATTCTTACATTAAGGTGACAGTGGGGGAGCCGACCATACAAAAAATTATCCGGCATATGTTGTAATGGAGGAGCGAGGTGTTGCGCCATGTCTTTGGTTAAAACAGTGGTGCAAGATGACAAATAACTTGGGAGCTCTAGCATTTCCTGAGCACAGAACGTTTAATTTGAGAATTCTGGATGAATTGCGAATGACATTACATGAGACAAAGCCATTACTGAGGCCAGCACAGTTTGAGGCTTTAGCGGTTTGAGAGCTAGTAGCCAGACAGCAACAAGAGATGAATTTTCAGAGGAGAATAAAGAAGGTAGAAAAGTCCTTGGCAGAAGCAAGGTGGGATTGGGAACAGAAAAGATGGAGAACAGAGACATTACAGAGTATTAAATTATTTCCTGCAATCGCAGAAGAATATGAGTCAGAAAAGGAAGATGCTGCTAAGAGTGATAAGAGTTCGGGGACTAAGAAGAAGAAAAAGACCTATGTAGAAGAAGAAGATTCAGATGTTGAGGATCTTATTACACAGTTGTTGAGGGATCGACCTCCTCCATTTGTGGCACATGTAGGGGGTCTAAGTAAAAGTTCTGCCCCAACTGCTCCAGCACAAGGGACAGAGGGACCAGTGCAGACAGATAATGGACAGGTACAAGGGGTAGTGCAGAGTACTCCTATTGCTGTGACTACTCCAGTGGTACAAGCACAGATGCATACACCATTGATACAGATAATTTATCCAGATGTACCAGTTCTTGAGACAGCTTCGAACTTAGTGGTGCCATCGGAGCAAGCGCTCCCGAGGACAATGCTAGTTCAGACTGAGCTGACTCCAATGTTGTTGCCTCAGGCACAGCCCCAGGGTCTGCCGAAGTTTATGCCAGTGACAGGGACACAGTCAGATGTGACACCAGTGATGAATCAGACTATGGGAGTAGCCTTTTCACAAAATGCAAGTGTCAGGGCAGCTCCAGATGCAATATCGCTACCAATTACTGTTGGTCCAGCGGTATCATTATGTGCGCAAAAGAATACAGTTACAGGAGATCAGGGTGACATTTCCCAGAGCCTCGCGAGGAGGAGAGTGAGTGATCATGTTCAGGTGGTATCATCTATGGGTCAGAACTTTGATGGATATAGACCATTAATGGATCTTAGTCCACTTGTGGCGCTTCCAGATGCAGTAAATGGCCAGTGTGAGTCAAAGTTTGAAACATCTGACGCCGCAAACTCCAGGTGCAGCAATGCAACAGGTGCCATTGCCAAATGCAAGTAACATCTTGTTACAGGGATTAACAGCACAGCAATTGAGCGAATGGTTGGATAATTTGAATACTCCTCGAAATACGTCCAAGAGTGAAGAGCAGATAAATCGTATAAGACTAGCTACAGAAGTAACTGAATTTGTTGAGGGAACGATGGGAATAAACAGGTTAGAATCCTACACAGAAGAAGAGCTGAGGTATTTGTGCCCAAGGATTACAAGGGAAGTGAGTAAGATACATCAGAAATTGACAGAGCAGGCAGACAAACATGATATAGAGATTGAGAGAACAAAGCATTTGAAACGAAGCTACAAGTTAGATTTCGAGGCAAAGGATTTCGAGCACATGAGGACAGCAGGAATGAAGGCTCATCTGAAAGAATTGTTGCAGAGTGCTCAGATTTGGGGAGCATTAGAAAAGTGGGAAGGTAGATGGGCAAAGAAGAAGGACAAGCAAAAACGAGATTCACAAGAAGGGTCTGAAGGTGCCCAAAAAGAAAAAGATCCAGTCAAAATGTTACCGATGAGAGAAATTCCAGGAGGGCAGTCTGTTTATGTTCCATGGAACAGGAGTGCTATACTGTCATTCACAAATGATTACCCAAAACTGAGGGAGGAACCGGTTGAGTGGTACCAGCAGACAGATAGATTTGTGAAACTTTCTAAATGTCTTTGGGAAGACTTGAATCTATTGTTGGAAATGGTGGTTTCTGCTGATTTGAGGGTCGAATGTAAGAGGGCAGTGGATTGGCCAACGAGTGAAGGGATAGAGTTACAGGTGCACCATCACCTGAAGTAATGAAACATTATTATAAGGTGATTGAGTTCCTGAATCTCGCCTAAAAATATCGATTGGCAGAGAATTGACAGGACAGTGCAAGAAACTAAAGAGTCGATACATACCTATTATGAGCGATTGTTCAACGCAGTCAAGGAGTACAGTGGCAAGGAAGCAATTGAACAGAAAGACATGTTGCACTTTGTGTTCAGGTTTGTTGAAGGATTGAGACCAGAAATAGGGCAAATGATTAAGAGTCATTTGATTAGTTGGCAAGCAAAGCCGATTGATGAGGTGTTGCACTATGCTGAATACTGTAGTGATGAGACTGAACTGAAGCAGAAAAAGTTGATGGAGAAAGCAATGGTGATGCAAATTAAGGCAGCTCAAACAGAAGTGCAAGGAGCCTTAGTTCAACAGATGACGCAACAGGGAACTGTCATTTTCCAACCTCAGATGAGAGGTAGGGGTTGTGGAGGCAACATGACTCGTGGTCCAGACTTGAGTACTGCAGTAGTTCAGAATGACATGCAGGGGATGAAAAAGATGTTACTGTTTCATCTGTGCGGAAACGTGGAACACTAGAAGCGGGAGTGCCGTTGATACTGCAGGATGGTATTGTTCAGCAAAGTGGTGATGTCAGTACATTTCAAACTGTGAATGTCCCAAGAATGAGAGGAATTAATCCGAATGTTCAGAATCAAGTGCAGAATTTTCAAACCATGCAGCAGGTACAAGTGCTGCATGCACAATTGACCCAGTTGCAACCAATGCAGCAGCAGGTTCCCATGGACCCAGACCGCAAAGGCAGATACCTCAAGCCCCGATAGAACAGCAACAGATGATGCTTACTCAGCAGGTCACAGGTCAGAGACAAGACTGAAGTAATGACACAGTACACCGATTCCCATTTCATAGTGAGGATGAAATAAACGATGAATGGATCAGTGACAGTTCAGATGAAGGACCAGGTATGCTTGCAGCATCCTTAGAAGTAGATCAGAGAGGACCTTTTGTGAAGGGAAAGGTGATGGGTTACAAAGTCTCATTTTTAATGGACACTGGAGCTACACGCTCTACAGTGAGAAGTGCATAAGTTCTGAACTTACCTCTTTCAGGAAGGTCAGTTCAGGTTGTAGGAGTAGAGAAAAGACAATTGACAAATCCAATCACAGATCCGGTACAGGTTGAAATTGGTAACTTCCAGGGACTGCAAAGATTTGTGGTCTGTGACTCAAGTCCAGTATCCCTATTGGGAAGGGACATATTGTGTAAGACAAAATGTTCCATTAGTTGTACGACTACTGGAATATAGGTTCAAACTAATAGTTATAATGAGGAAGAGCAGACATCTGAGACCATGAGTAACAATGTTAATGAGGAATACCCATTGATTGTGTTTTTTCCAATGTTTACTGTGAAAGAATTACTTGCAGATTTACAGGGAACAGTACAGGAAAATGTGTAGGATTTGACAGGAAAAGAAGTAGGTTTGATTAAGGGAGTGGAACCAATTAAGATCACATTGAAGCCGAATGTAGTATTTCCACAGCTTCCACAGTATAACATGGCACAGGATGTCCTGATGAAAGTGGCGCAGATAATTGGAGATTTCCTGAAACAAGGAGTTTTGAAAGAAGTGTTGAGCACTCCATGTAATTCACCAATAATGGGCTTATAGAAGCCATGTGGAAAAGTGTGCATTGTGCAGGGCTTGCGAAAAGTGAATGTCATGGTGGTCAAGTGTTGTCCGGTAGTGCCCAATCCAGCAGTGATACTGTTTCAGATTCCTTGTGATGCAGAATGGTTCACAATGGTTGACTTGTTACAAGCTTTCTTTTCCGTACCTCTTCATGAGGATAGTCAGTTTCTTTTTAGTTTCAAATTCCTAGACAGAGTCTACAGCTGCTGCAGACTTCCACAAGGGTATACCGAGTCACCATCTTTGTTTAATCAGATCCTGAAAAAGAATTTGGAGTCATTGGAACTACCGTACCAATCGACTCTAGTGCAGTACATTGATGATTTGCTGATTGCATCCAGGACAAGGGGTGAGTGTAAGTACGACTCAATTGTCCTGTTGAATCATTTGGGAAAATTCTGACATAAGGTGTCACCTTTGAAATTGCAGTATTGTCAGAAGTCAGTGAAATACCTGGGACACCAGACTGAGAAAGGGTCAAGGAGAATATCCAGAGAATGGATTACAATGATTTTGCAGAGAAGTCCTCCAAATTCACAGAGAGATGTCAGAATGTTTCTGGGAATGGTAGGGTATTGTCGACAGTGGATTCCAAATTTTGCTGAGATTGCCAAACCATTGCAGCAGTTGACACATAAAGAAGTTACAGACCCAATTACATTAAATAAGGATCAGATGAAAGCGTTCACTGAGTTGAGAGAGAGTTTGTGCAGAGCTCCAGCTTTGGGAATGCCTGATTACACAAAGCCATTCACATTGTTTTGTCATGAACATGATGCTTGTTCTTTGTCTGTTTTGACACAGGTCCATGGAGGTGCATATCGCCCAGCAGCCTATTTTTCAGCTACCTTGGACCCGGTTGCAGCAGCTTTACCAGGTTTTCTGCGTGTAGTAGCAGCAGTTGGTCACGGCCTTTTCACAATGTGAGGGAGCAGTGATGGGATACCCTTTGACGGTAATTGTACCACACTCTGTAGAGATTTTACTGACAACACAATATTTGACTGGTGCAAGACTGATGAGGTATGAGACGAGCATATTATGTGCTCCAAATGTAACATTGAAAAGATGTGCAGTGTTGAATCCAGCAACATTGCTTCTAAGTGATACTGTTGAAATTGAAAAAGAGGAAGACATTGAGCATGACTGTCTTGAGGTAACTGAACTGTGTACAAAACCAAGGCCTGATATCAGAGATACACGATTGGAAGAAAATGACCAAATTGTCTTTGTTGATGGTTCATGCCTCAGAGATGGTACAGGAACATTGAGAGCAGGATATGCTGTATGCACAATCACAAGCACATTAGAAGCTTCTTGGCTTCGTGGTGTATATTCTGCACAAGTGGCAGTATTGGTAGCTCTTACTAGGGCATGCCATGTTTCTGCGAGATTGAGAGTCCCAATCTATACTGACAGCCAATATGGATTTGAAATTGTTCATGATTTTGGTCAATTGTGGTCGCAAAGAGGTTTCTTGACCTCTACTGGCACACCAGTGAGAAATGGCGACAAGATAAAAGAGTTGTTGTATGCAATACAGCTACCTGAAGAAATTGCAGTGGTAAAATGCAGTGCACATCAAAAGGCACAGGATTACATCTCATTGGGAAATGGATATGCGGATCAAGTCGCAAGATTTGGCGCATTGAACTGTATATCGTATAAAGATAATTGGGAGTTAATGCCCGAAGAAGACAGTACTTGCACAAGTTTGGCATTAAGGGTGATTGATACTCTGGAAGAGTTGAAAACATTGCAGGATAATGCTGATAAAGAAGAGAAACGACTCTCGGTTAAATTAAAATGTGTCCAAAGACTTGATGAAATTTGGATTTCTGAGGAGGGTCAGATGGTCCTGCCCAATAGTTTTTTGTCACAAATGACCTGTTACTACCATTGGCAGGCACATACTGGAAGGGATGCCATGGTCAGATTGTTCAAGATTGATTGGTTTAATCCTAAATTCAGGCCGGCAGCGGAGGCAGTATGTCATCGCTGTATAATTTGGCAGCAACTCAACGTGGGAAAAGAGACAGTGGTGAATTTGAGCCACATTGGAAGAGCAGGAGGTCCATTCAGCAGAATGCAATTGGATTTCATTGAAATGCCTGCATATGGAGGTTTGAAGTACGTATTGGTGATGGTGTGTCTCTTTAGTCACTGGATTGAGGCATACCCCCACGAGAAAAAATTACAGTCTAACTGTAGCAAAGTTATTGCTCAGGGAGTTGATACCACGCTTCGGGTTCCCGATCTCTTTAGAATCAGGTAGGGTAACTCACTTCAATAACGAGGTGATTAAACTCTTATGTGCAGCACTAGACCTCAAGCAAAAGTTGCATTGTAGCTACCGCCCTGAAGCGTCAGGAGCAGTGGAACAAATGAATGGTACTTTGAAATCAAGAATTGCCAAGATGTGTGCAGCTACAAATCTGAAATGGCCAGATGCATTGCCTTTGGTGTTGATGTCAATGAGAAACACACCTGACAGGAAGACAGGGCTGCCGTCCCATGAAATCCTCATGGGCAGAGCAATGAGATTACCAGCAGTTCCAGCCAATGCACTTGTCAATATTACTGATGATATGGTGTTGGACTGCTGCAAAGGTCTGGCTGATGTGGTTCGCTCTTTTTCTCAGCAGGTGCAGGCCACCACCCTGCCACCCATCCACGGTCCAGGTCACAATCTGAGAGCCGGAGACTGGGTCGTCGTTAAAAAGCACGTACGAAAGACCTGTTTGGAACCACATTGGGGGGGTCCTTACAAAGTGGTGCTAACAACTACGACAGCTGTGAAATGTGCCAGACTTCTGAACTGGATACACGCAAGCCATACAAAGAGAGATGTATGTCCACCAGAGCATGAAGATGTGTTGTTGAGAGCACCAACAATAGGAAAGCAGATCACCGCACCTGTGTCAGAAAGGGAACCTACAGAGCCTGAAGTTGAACCAGAGCTTGTTCACCCCTGTAAGAGATGAAAGTGAAGAATTACAGGAGGGTGTGCAGAAACCTATCTTAACAGATACAGCAGGAGAGCCTAGCTCAGCAGAGGTTCTCCCAGAAGCAGACGGTGCTAAAAAGCAGACAGAACAAGTGCCAGACCGAGAGGGTGAAAGAGATGAGACGGATCAAAGTCAAAGTGATCCAACTCCTCCTAAACCCATTGCAGGTCCATCAAGAGAAAACACCATAGAGAAGGAGAAAGAAAAGAGTCCTATCTTTAGAAGAATATTGACAGACGGAACAAGAAAAGGAGATAATTGGCCTGAATCGCAGATTGGGAAGAAAGAGGAACTGGTCATAAATGGAACAATAGAAGAAGAAGTGGATACTACCAGAAAAGAAGAATTAAGTGAAGGAGAATTAGGTGGTGAATGAAGATTGAAAAGAAAGATAATAGCAAGTCGACGTTATGCAGGTCCTGAGTGAGCATATGCAGCTACCAACGAATGGCAACATGAGTTTATGTCTTTTTGTTTTATAGAGAAGTTCAGAGTCAGTATTTTGATGTAACCTGAAAGTGATTAAGAAGCTGAATTGTTGAGCTAATCTGAAAAACTTAAGAAAGAGACTAAAACTGAAAGAGACATTGATAACCTGAAATGACAATTGAAAACCGGATGTGACAAGCTGCTAATCAATTTTGACAAAGAAGAAAGGGGGTTCCTGCATGTGAAACTGAACTGTGAGAAGATAATTTTTCCTTCATTTTTTTTATTTTCTTACTGCACTTATCTAAGAGTTACTTCTGCTTTCTGATTCTTTACAGATCATGGCTGAGCTAAATAACCAAGAGAGAAATATTAGGCGCTGTAGATACATGAGTGTTGGACTAGCAGGTATGTGTGGAATAATGTTCATAATAATGATTGTGGGAATTTCTATTTATGATATGAAAAAGGCTACTATTACTTCTGCTCCTGAAACTACTACACTAACAGATTTAGAGAGATTTAGGTTAGATGAAAAATACTTCCATGGCTATACAAATGCTCAAGGAGAGCTTTCTTCTAACGTTTTCTATCGCTTGTTGAGTGAGTATGTTGAAACAATGAATGCGAGGAATTGTCTTGTGTACGCAAATTCCTTCATCAGTAGAGGAAGGAGTTATGTACCGTAGTCTTCCCTTAACATATGGCATAAGCTGTAGTTTGCTACTAACAAGATTTTATAACAAAGAGTACTTACAATATTATTATTCTAACTACGACGTAGTGTTCTCATTTGTTCCTATTATTAGATACCTGAGTAAGGTGGCCAAAGAACATGATATAGTATTAGTTAGAGGATTTTTCAAACAGACAATAACTTTTGGGACAGCATACGCTCACAGAAACAATTTGACATGCTTGCTTACACCTCTAGAAAAGAAATTTATAGGACATACTGATGATAGGAGAAAGGCATTGAAGGAAAAATTATGAAAGGGTTAGAGAAAAGGACTTATAAGAATGATTATGCTTACACAGCTATTAAAACGCAAGTGAAACTAGCACTAGATGCATTACATGTAGGGAAGCTTTGTATATATAGGCCAAAGTCACGTGCAGACACTTTATTTGTGGGAACGAGTGAATGTAGGCATGTGTTTTTGTTTCCGAGTAAATGGACTTTTATGCTGAATGGTCAGGACCCTGCGATTCCTGGGATCTATTATATTTGTGGACTTAATGCTTATTACTGTCTTACTAGAGGATAGTATGGGACATGTTATTTGGGGATAGTTTCCCTAAAATTTATCAGATAGATGACTTAAAGAAATTTCCGGAAGTGACTGAATTACATCATAAGCAACAGAGGAGGGAAACCTCTTCTACAATCGTGGGAAATATTTTTGGCGCAGAAATTCCTTCAATGGGAGTTAAATGCAATCAAGATACGAAAGTTGTCTACTATTGTGAATAACATGCTGACAAATTTTACAGTGGCAATACTCCTGTGAGATACTAAATCAACCGCGGATAGAGCTATGACTCTTCAAAACAGGCTTGCTTTAGACATACTTTTAGCAAAAGACAGTGGAGTCTGTAGGATGATTAATGCAAGGCATTGTTGTTCATTTATACCCAATAATGATAAGGATTTAAGAGACTTATTCACTAACTTAACTAATTCTAGTAAGGACTTAAAAGAATTGAAAGAATCAGTTGTTTGGGAAAGATTGGAAAAGGATTTCCTCCATGCGCAACTGGCTTAGCCAAATTTGGAATGGGGTATTATTAAAAATTGTACAGGGAATATTAATTGTGATTGCTTGCATATTAGGATTATGGGGTATATGTAAATTATGGAAAAAGATAAAATTGAAGAGATCCAAAAATAATCAGAGGAGGGAAGAACAATATAGAGGAACAATTAATAGGGGAAATGTGAGAAGAAGGCAAATACAACTGAGACAGAATTATGAAATGCGGATAAAGAAAGGTGTGATGACATATTAACTCATCAGAGGAGGGACTGCTGACACAAATATGTTAATTAGAAATTACTAATGGATGTTTATGTGTTTTAATTAATTAAAAGTTTGTACAGAAATTAATTGTAGAGAAAATAAAGTGTACGTTTGAAATTGTCACCATGGGGTTTGGCAGCCATTTATACAAAGCTATGCTAAAATTACTAAAATATGTGTGAAATAATGGAAATGTGAAAGAATAATGTAGTAATATATCATATTAAGATGTATAACCTATGTTTTACATTAATTTATAGAAGATAACTTAGCTATGGTTAAGGCCTAGTTCTTTCCAGGCCTCACACACGAGGAGCTGAAATTCGAACGCTCTGCAGAAGAAGCTGAATGCATAACCTGACCCTGAACCACCCAATGTTAAAGTTGTTTAGCTAGAATTTTCCGCAATGCACTGGCGGACAGGAGATGATGAAAACAATTTGATACAATTATGTGTAGAGTAGGCTTAATGTACTTTCCCAGGACTTGAACAATGAGAGAACTGACTGAAGAGGAACATGCAACATTTTCGATACCTGAAGAGCCGGATGATGAGGACATCGTATAGTGAACCAAGCCGTGTGATGTGAAAGGACTAATATTAAAATTTATAGATTTGGAAAATTAATATTATAGGTTAGAGTCATATCTGCTGACTGACTGACCAATTGGAAAATAGCGGGATGGACCGGGAGACCCTAATAAAAGGTCATGACAAGGGGCTAAAACTTCAGATGCTGGAGAATAGGAGTGAGATGCTGATGATGTCAGGAGACGTGGTTCGAGATTTTGTCATTGGGCTCATACCCTGAGAGCCTGAGGCTTGCCGATCTATTGATGACCTGAAGACGAAGACTGACTTTGTTGCTGATCCATTCCGTGGACAGGTAGCTATGACAACGTGACTGATTAACTTGTGCCTTTTCTTCTAGGTACCAACTGCGCTGTTTTGTAGTTTTCTCGTAGCTAGATGTTTTTCCAAATTCATGTTTTCCTAAAATGTTTTGCATGAAGCCCAACATGCTGATGCTAATCTGGGTCAGGTAGGCTTCTTAAGGGGTGACATTTGAGAGTGACAAATGACTGACAAACTACTTGCTGAACTCTGCTATTAATGTCATCGTATTCATCTTTATTGGCTTACGTCGAAGTATTCTATTATGTGTTTTCTCAAGTTCTGATTAGTTTATGGTTTTGATGGTGAATAATGAACTAATTCTTTGTGGATTGAATAAAGTTCGGTCTAACTTGATGACTTAGTATTGTGACTAATAGGGAAATAAAAATTGTTAAAACGCTTTATGGAGTCGTGAGTATTCATGAATTGATGGTTATAATTGCTTCAATATTAATGTTATTAATTGGTTGTGCTGATTATTGATGCCATTGGTCACTACATAATTAGGATATTCCATGCGATCCAAAAGGTTTATCGGCCTATACGCATCCCCTTGTAAGTTTACTTACTAAGGACCAGGCGCGCTAGCAAGGGTAAAGGGTTTAATGACCTTTATGTGCATTGCAAAGTAGCAAGACCACGCAACACTGTCCCCTTTTACAATCATTGTATGCAATCTCTGGGGAAGACGGGTCTGATAAACCCATTATTTGATACCATCTGCTTCAAAGTCAAAGCCGTGTTTACAAGTGGGCTGTTAAACTTCGATATGTGAACTAAATCATGTTGCTCTGCCCCCTGCAATTTTAACCAGGCAATTTTCGGCAGGTCAGTCCTACCTAAATATACAGGGGTGATATGCATGATGATACATGCAAGATTCAGTGCAGTAAGAATGCCACATGTTTTGTGACCTTGTTCATAGAGATAACTTTGAAATAGAATGTATTTTCTACATCTGGTCAACACCTCACCCTACAGTGTCAGCGCTTGCAATCAGAGCAATATTTCATTAACCCTCATCTCTGTCCTCCTCGTCCCTTTCCTTACTTTGTACTCCTACACAAATTCGCCATCCCGGGGATCTACAATCCCAATAGCCTGAATCTGTATTCTATTTTTATGGGAAATAGATTAAATGCTCCTCCCCACTGCCCGTCTTCCTGTATTCTTCTATAACCTCACGGACGACAGGTGAGCTGCGCTATGCTGTTTCTATTTTTATTTTTACTATTTAATCATATCTTTTACCACTTTGTTGCAAGGCGCAAGGAATTCTTTGCATTGATTTACATTCTGCTCCCTATCCATGTGCTGGGACTGAGAACTTCATATAACGCTGTAACTCAGGCCGCTGATGAGCCGCGCTGGGTAGTAGCTGAAGCCAAGGCAGACAGCTCTGTGCACGTGCTGCTTTGGGAGGCCGCACTGTCTTGCTGGGCATGTCATTGCCCAGCCACACTCTATAAGAAGGAGGAACACTGCCTTTAGCACTTTCAGACTTGGCTGATGACATGGGGGGGGGGGCAGAAAGGCGCCAGAAGCTCAGTGGACGGCCTGGAATGTGAAAGGGTAGGGCTTGGAAACCTCGGGTGTTTTCGGGCAGTGGCTCTTGATAGTCAAGCAGCTTGAAAACCGTCTACTCCAAAGTCCTGAGGAAGGACCAAAATGCAAACTACTGCAGGAATCACAACCAAACTGCCAAATTCAATCCTGGCAAACTTTGGCAAGGCAAAATTCACAAGTAGAATTTACTGGAAGGATTAGGGAAGGAGAGGAGGGAGAGGTTCTAGCACACCGTAAATTCCATTACCTCACTGTCCCCTCTTGCTTTCCTTTCATACTCACTGAGGCAGTCCTGTCTCACCAGACAACCAATAGCCACATCTAATTAAAATAAAAATCCCAGAAAGGAACCGCTTGCTTGGGGGCCTGGGACACAGTCCTAGCAGAGCTCAATTTGGCTCAGACTTGCCTGCTCATCGTGACAGGCTGGGGCTTACTTCCCTTGTGTAGAGGGGCGGTTGGATGCGCTTTGTTGCATATTCAGATAGTGGCCAGCAAATAGGGAAGTGAGTGGCACATAGGGGCCATAACCTTTCTTAATACTTATACTGTTACACTGTATTAACATGTTGATTGGTACTGATAAAGGCCTACATTTATTGGCTGGATGTGGATGGGCTTACCTGATTGGTTTTATATCTCCACAATCAGACTTCCTAATTTAATAGGGTCTAATTTCTGAGGCTTGTGCTATTTGTCAGTATGAAAGGTAAACAAGGCTTCAAGAGGAGGTTAATTCCGTCCTTCTGCCCGGATGAGAAGAACTCATTCCAGCCAGGAATAATAAGTCTCCTGTGTCTCCCTAGCACAAGGTGGATGACTGCCTTGATGACAGCAGAGAAAGTACAAAAGATGAGTGATGCGGTATTATGAGAATGCTCTAAATGACACAGAAGAGACATAAAACATTTAGAAGTCATTCTCCTCAATCTTTATCTGTATCAGATGATAACGTTCCCTCCAAAACATCAAGAAAGTATGAAAGATGAAGGACGTTCCAGAAAATCTCAGCCACATCAGGCTTGGGATTTCAGCCATTTCCGGGACAGCATCATAAACACATGCTGTTGTCTCCATATAAGAAACCACCAGTAATTTTGATGCCACTGCATTCTAAGATTAAAGACTGAGGCGGTAATTACAACATTGGCGGTAAATGCCGCTTACCGCCGTGCAGAAGACTGCCAACACACCGCCGCGGAAAACCGCCACAGCTATTATGACCCACAGCACGGAATCTGCCAAAAGTCAGACACAACAAAAAAGTCCGCCACAACAAAGGTCAGTGATAAACTGGCGAAAACAAAACCTCCACCGTCACGCCAAAAGAAATACGCCCACACTATCACGACACAAGAATCCACGCAGCGGTCTCCCAACCGCGGTATTCCATTGGCTGTACACAACGCTGCGCTCAAAATATACACACATTTACAAAACACCACCACATTGGACAATTCAAAATACACACACCTGATACACATACACGCACCACTCCCACACACCCACTACAATATAAAACACACACCCACATCACCCACAAACCCCTACGACCAAAAATCACGAACGAAGGCCATAGAGAGACACCACCATCAACAATACTAGCATCCACAGGCACACAACACCATCACCGACATAACTTCCACGCACCTCACACTACACACCACTACATATCAGCACACTTATCATCCCACACACCACCGCACACATCACCTACACCACCCCATGGCACGGCAAAGACACCCTAGGTTCTCGGAGGAGGAGCTAAGGGTCGTGGTGGAGGAAATCGTCCGGGTAGAGCCACAGCTATTCGGAGCACAGGTGCAGCACACCTCAATTGCAAGGAAGATGGAGCTATGGCGAAGAATAGTGGACAGGGTAAACGCAGTGGGACAGCACCCAAAAAATCGGGAGGACATCAGGAAGAGGTGGAACGACCTATGGGGGAAGGTGCGTTCTGTGGTCTCCAGACACCACCTGGAGGTTCAGCGGACTGGCGGCGGTCCCCCACCTCCTCCCCCACAACTAACAACATGGGAGGAGCAGGTCTTGGCGATTCTGCATCCTGAGGGCCTCGCAGGAGTAGGTGGAGGAATGGACTCTGGTAAGTCAAATCTTAACTATTACATCCCCCACCCTACCTGCATGCCAGCACATACCCCACCCTCATCCTCACCCCCATCACTCTAACACCTCATAAATGTCCCAACATCACAAACCACACATCCTAACTCCAAGCCCTGCATGCAGCAACAAATCATGGACACACATCACTAAAGAATGCCCACTGCACATACCCATACAACCCCTAAACCATCATCACACAAGGTCCCACAAAGGAATGCAAGCACTGGGGTACACGGTCACCCACCCATTGCACACCATGGCACATACACATGTAATAAACATCCTTTTATACCCCTGCAGGACCCCACCCAACGTCACCGGACAGGAGGGTCCACACATGTCCACACCACCAACCGAAGAGGCCCACAGTGATGACAGCACCTCTGTCCAACTGGATCTAGATGACCAGCCCGGCCCATCGGGGACCTCGGGACAGTCGGTTCCCCACACCCAGTCACAGGCCACCACAGAGCTTCCCCCCTCTGGAAACACCAGCACAACACACAACCAGCGGGCCCATACCTCCATCCCCAGGACACGTCAATCAGCAGTGTGTCCACCACTACAGGAAACCCAGGCTAACCCACCACCCCAACAACAGGGACCTGGGGGCAGTGGTAGTGGGCACACTGTCCAGGGGACGGAGGCCCAGGAACACAGGGGAACTGGGCTGCTGTGCGACAGGGGGCGGACAGGCCCAGGGAACCCACTCTCCACGAGGCCCTCCCCTCCATCATGGAAGCCTACAGCCATTCCCAGGAGACGATGGCAATGGTACTGGCCAAGTTTCAGGAGACCCAGCGCCTGCAGGAGGAACAGTATATGGGCTTCAGGGAGGAACTCAGAACCATCAATTCCACCTTGGGCACCATCGTAGGGGTGCTGAAGGAAGTTCTCAACACCAGGAGGGACACTGTGGCACTACAAGGGGCCCCTGACACTAGCCTGGACGATGAACTGCCCACCACCTCCGCCGGCGCTAGTGGACAGGAGGCACCGCTACAGGACCACCACACCAGCACTCCACCCCCTGCAGAGGGAGAACAACCTCGCAAACGGTCCCTGAGATCCAGGACAAAGACAGAGAACGATGCCAAGACCCCTGCCAAGAAATGAGACCACCCTGATTGGCATCCTACTGTCCCACTTTGTCACCCTGTCCATCCTTAAACTGCCCCAGCTCTACTTCCTATGTCCATTTGGGCAATGCACCTGTGAGACTAATAGACTGGACTCTGCCATGGACATTCCTCCACCATCAACCCTCACCATTTTGTTACCCCCTCCAATTTTGAGCACTAAAATAAACACCCTTAAAGCACAAAACAATCTGGAGTCAGCCTGTGATTTCGGAATTCTGTATTAGCAATTAATGTGGCAAAAAGCTCTTTCATTTGTAATGTCAACATACCTATGTCACACAGCTCTAGTCCATGAGGAATCAAAGCAGATGTCACACTGTGGGACCCAGATCTGTAAAATCGTAAGGGAAAGTGACAACTCAGTGACCATACACTGGGTGAAAACGACAGACAGTAGAGAGGTAGTAGTGTTTAAGTACATGTAGTAGGCAGGTTTGTGTTCTTACATGTGTTTCACAGGAAATATTTCTGGATCACTGAGTCCCTGTCTTCTTCTTCTGCTTCCTCGTCTTCACTGTCCACAGGCTCCCCAGCTGCAACAACACCGCCATCTGGACCATCCTCCTGCAGAAAAGGCACCTGTCGTCGCAAAGCCAAGTTATAAAGCATACAGCAGGCCACGATGATCTTGCACACCTTCTTTGGTGAGTAGAATAGGGATCCACCTGTCATATGGAGGCACCTGAACCTGGCCTTCAGGATGCCGAAGGTCCGCTCGATCACCCTCCTAGTTCGCCCATGGGCCTCATTGTAGCGTTTCTCTGCCCTTGTCCTGGGATTCCTCACTGGGGTCAATAGCCATGACAGGTTGGGGTAACCAGAGTCACCTGCAAATGGCGAGGGACAACTGTTAGACACACACTAACCTGTAGGGATATCCCCAGACCCAGACAACCATTCCCACTGTCTTGCTTCCAGGTGCTCACCTAATAGCCACACACGGTGCCTCTGGAGTTGACCCATCACATAAGGGATGCTGCTATTCCGCAGGATGTAGGCGTCATCCACTGAGCCAGGGAACTTGGCATTCACATGGGAGACGTACTGGTCGGCCAAACACACCATCTGCACATTCATGGAATGATAACTCTTCCGGTTTCTGTACACCTGTTCACTCCTGTGGGGGGGGGGTATGGGGGGGGGGGGCAAAGCCACATGTGTCCCATCAATGGCACCTATGATGTTGGGGATATGTCCCAGGGCATAGAAATCACCTTTCACTGTAGGCAAATCCTCCACCTGAGGGAAAACGATGTAGCTCTGCATGTGTTTCAGCAGGGCAGACAACACTCTGGACAACACGTTGGAAAACATGGGCTGGGACATCCCTGATGCAATGGCCACAGTTGTTTGAAATGACCCACTTGCAAGGAAATGGAGCACTGACAGCACCTGCACTTGAGGGGGGATTCCTGTGGGATGGCGGATAGCTGACATCAGGTCTGGCTCCAACTGGGTACACAGTTCCTGGATTGTGGCACGGTCAAGCCTGTATGTGATTATCACATGTCTTTCCTCCATTGTCCACTGTTGACAGGTCCACCAACGGTCGGTACACCGGAGGATGCCGCCATCTCCTCATGTCCCAGCGGACGGTGCCTATGAAGGACAACAGCGAGCACAGAGTCAAACAACTCAGAGGTACGTACCCACAGCTTACACAGAACACCAATCATAATCAAAAAAGTGGCCTGTATGTGTGTTGAGTCTAGGCCTAGGTATGTGTGACGCAGTTGAAAATGAAGCCATGTGGGCCCCTGAAATGGCGGCTCCCTGACCTCTAAAGTGGGACAATGGGATGTGAGGTAACTGCGCTGACGTTGTACACCGTCACGGTAGGCGGTCGAAGACCGCAGCGCAATGCTGCATTGGTTAACATTGGACCCTATGGGTCCCAGGAGCCAATGACGATGTACGCCGGCGGTGACGGTACGCACAGCCGCGGACGTGACCACCTTTTCTATCACTTCAATCACTTGATACCTTATCTTCGACAGGAGAGGACCTACATTGCAAGTGCTGCTGTGACCTCGGTCTGGAAGAGACAATGGCTCGAGTGTCTGGGGAAAGGGCCCCTGCCTTCACATCAGAGGAGTTGGAGAAACTCGTGGATGGGGTCCTCCCCCAGTACAAGCTACTCTACGGTTCTCCAGACCAACAGGTAAGTACACTGGGAGCATGCTGTATGGGCTATGCCTGTGTGGAGAGGGGTGGATGTAAGAAGGAAGGGGGGAGAGTGCGGCGTGCATGAAACAACGGTGAGTGCATGTGCCACATGGCAAGGGTAGGGATGGGGGCCAATCACTTTGACGGTGTAGTTGGTAATAAGTTTCTCTTCCCCCTGTACAAATCATGTAGGTCAGCCCCCACCAGAAAAAATATATTTGGCGTGCCATCGCCAAGGACGTCCGGACCCTGGGGGTCTATCACAGACGGAGCACCCACTGCCGGAAAAGATGGGAGGACACTCGCCGCTGTAGCAAGAAGATGGCGGAGGCTCAGCTGGGGATGGGCTCCCAACATGAGAGGGGTGCCCGTCGCACCATGACCCTCCTGATGTTCAGGATCCTGGCGGTGGCGTACCCGGAGTTGGATGGGCGCTTGAGGGCATCACAGCAGCCACAAGGGTGAGTACACTCTCATTCCGATGATTTTGCACGCAGTGGAGGGGTCTGGGTGGGGGAGGTGGGCTGTGGGTTTCCCTAGGCCAGGGCGAGTTCCGTAGGCTAGACCCCTCCGTAATGTAGGGCATGTGGCACTCCACCCCACCTCAGTAGTGGGCCAAGTACAGGTATAGATGCCCCTGTGGCATCCATGTGTGCAGATGTCCACCATAGCCATGTAGGCCATATCCCAGCAATTGCATCTGTAGAGGCCAAGAGCACGGCGTAGTGCAGGTGGCTGCTGTGTCTGTATTATCCGCCAACAGTAGCGGTAAGCCATGCACTCAACCTGTCTTTCTTCTGTCGTCCCCTCCCCCTTTTTCTGCTCTCCCTGATCTTTTGTGCATCAGCATCATCAGGCGGAGGTACAGTGGCACCGGGGCACGAGGGAGCTGCATCACACATGGCCATGGAGGGCCACACCACGGACTCAGAATGCACCAGTGGGACGGAGGGCGAGGGGAGCTCCACGGCGGGGACAGGAGATGAGACCAGTGACATGGACTCGTCCTCTGATGAGAGCTCCCTTGTGGTGGCGGCAACATCTGTGCCCCCCCATCTACAGGTACAGCTGCCACCCCCCCTTCCAGCACCGCCCTCACAGCAGCCTCTCAGCCGTTGCCCCGTGCCCGCTCACCCGGGAGGGTGGGCATCACCTTCGCCCCAGGCACCTCAGTCCCTGCCCCAGTCACCCCTGCTGCCCTCAGTGAGGAGGCCATTGACCTCCTCAGGTCCCTCACTGTTGGGCAGTCTACCATTTAGAATGCCATCCAGGGTGTAGAAAGGCAGCTGCAACAAACAAATGCATTCCTGGAGGGCATTCATTCTGGTCAGGCGGCCCTTCAGTGAGCTTTTCAGACTCTGGCCTCAGCACTGATGGCAGCAATTGTCCCTGTATCTAGCCTCCCCCCTCCAACTTCCTCCACCCAGACCCAATCTCCTGTACCCCAGCCTCTCCCAAGCACACCTTCAGACCAGCATGCACACACCTCAACACACAAGGAAAGCTCAGGTAACATAAGCACCACACATCCCACAGGCACTCAAGCAAGCATCACACACACCAACATCCACTGCCTCCACTGTGTCCCCCTCCTCCTCGTCTCCCTCCTCCCTCCCAGTCTCGTCTACACTCACACCTGCATGCACTACCTCTACAGCCACTACTACCATCACCAGCACACCCACCACCACACCCGCTCATGTGCAGTCACCACCCCCAATACCATTCACATGTCCCCTGTGTCCTCTCCCAGTGTGTCTGTGACGCCCCCTCACAAGATACACAAACGCAGGCACACACCCACCCAACAGCCATCCACCTCACGACAGCCTCCAGCGCATGCACCTTCACCCAAAGTCAGCAAACGAACACCTCCTACAACCACAACCTCTTCCTTCACTCCTAAACCCCCTACAGCTACCCGTCCCAGTGTCTCCCAAAAACTTTTCCTGTCCAACCTTGACCTCTTTCCCACACCTCCCCCACCCCGTCCGTCTCCTAGGTCCCGAACTAGCACCTCAGCCACAACATCTCCGGGACCAGTGGTGCCTGTAGTCACCGGAATCTGGAGTGCATCAGCCACCAGGGCAGCCAGTGTGGCACGGAGCCACAGCACAGACAGTCCCCCACCTGTGAAGCATCAGAAGTTGGCCAGTGCCCGGCGAGAGAGGGGGAAGACTCCAGCCACCAAAGCCGCTCCCAGGGGTCCCGGTGGGAGTGTGGAGTCAGCTACGACACCTTCCAAGGTGTGGAAGGGCCACAAGAAACTCAGCAAGTCTGGGAAGAGCAGCACGGCGGAGAAGATCGCCATCATCCCCGCTGCCCAGGAGGCCACCGCCAGCACCAGCCCAGCTGCCCAGGAGGCCACCGCCATCATCCCCGCTGCCCAGAAGGCCAGCACCAGCCCAGCTGCCCAGGAGGCCACCGCCAGCACCAGCCCAGCTGCCCAGGAGGCCACTGTCAGCACCAGCCCAGCTGCCCAGGAGGCCACCGCCACCAGCCCAGCTGCCCAGGAGGCCACCGCCAGCACCAGCCCAGCTGCCCAGGAGGCCACCGCCACCACCAGCCCAGCTGCCCAGGAGGCCACCGCCACCAGCCCTGCTGCCCAGGAGGCCACAGCCGTCATCCCCGCTGGGACAGAGATTACCGCCAGCACAAGCCCCGCTGGGCCATGAAGGACCATCAGCACAAGCTCTGCTGGGCCATGAAGGACCGCCAGCACAAGCCCCGCTGGGCTAGAGAGGACCGCCAGCACAAGCCCCGCTGGGCCATGATGGACCACCAGCACAAGCCCCGCTGGGCCATGAAGAACCGCCAGCACAAGCTCCGCTGGGCCATGAAGGACCGCCAGCAGCTGAGTCACTGCAAGGGAGCCCGCCACTCCAAGCACCGCTGAACAGGGCACCGCCGTCTCAAGCACCGCTGAACAGGGCTCCGCCGTCTCAAGCATCGCTGAACAGGGAACCCCCGTCTCAAGCACCGCTGAACAGGGCACCGCCGTCTCAAGCACCGCTGGCCCATGAACGCCAAGGGCACTGACGATACTGAGTCCGTCACGGGAAGAATAAAGCACTCTGGGCACCATGCCCCCTCCAGACCCAGTAGAGAGATCCATCCACTACCTCTGTCCTTAGCAGGATGAAGCACTCTGGGCACAATGCCCCCTCCAGAACCAGTGGAGAGATCCATCCACTACCTCTGTCCTTAGCAGGATGAAGTACTCTGGGCACAATGCCCCCTCCAGAACCAGTGGAGAGATCCATCCACTACCTCTGTCCTTAGCAGGATGAAGCACTTTGGGTACAATGCCTCCTCCAGAACCAGTGGAGACTGTTATCCACTTGAGAGACTGTGGCTTTGCACGCCCCAGGATATGGCAGTGGGCAACCCACCCACTGTAGAGACTTGTGAGACTGTGGTTTTCCACTCCCCAGGATATAGCAGTGGGCAACCCACCCACTGTAGAGACTTGGGAGACTGTGGCTTTGCACTCCCTAGGATATGGCAGTGGGCAACCCACCCACTGTAGAGACTTGAGAGACTGTGGCTTTGCACTCCCCAGGATATGGCAGTGGGCAACCCACCCACTGTAGAGACTTGAGAGACTGTGGCTTTGCACTCCCCAGGATATGGCAGTGGGCAACCCACCCACTGTAGAGACTTGAGAGACTGTGCCTTTGCACTCCCCAGGAATGAACAGTGGGCAACCCACCCATTGTAGGGTCTTGGGAGACTGTGGCTTTGCACTCCCCAGGATATGGCAGTGGGCAACCCACCCACTGTAGAGACTTGAGAGACTGTGGCTTTGCAATCCCCAGGATATGGCAATGGGCAACCCACCCACTGTAGAGAATTGAGAGACTGTGGCTTTGCACTCCCCAGGATTGAACAGTGGGCAACCCACCCACTGTAGAGACTTGAGAGACTGTGGCTTTGCACTCCCCAGGATTGAACAGTGGGCATGTGGCCCTCTCGTGGATTTGGCGTTGTGCACTCAACCGGCTGAGGTGCTCCCCCTTTCCCTCCCCCTGAGGTGCCTGTTTTCTTGCTCTCTGATGCCCCTGCAGTGTTCTCTCCTTCATGGTCGGGGATCTTGTGTGGGCCTCGCCCATACCGTGTGGACCCAGTGTTCCACTGACTTAATTGGAGCACTACCTGGACTACTATACTTGGTGTATATTTTATAAATGGTGCATATATATATTTTTGCCTACTTGATTTTAATATATTACAATGGTCACACTCATTTTCTATTGTCATTGCATTCTTCCGGGGGTTTGGGGGGTGTAACTGTGATGTCTCAATATGGATTAGTGAGTGTGTTGTGGTGGGTGAGGGTGGGGGTGTTGCGTGTTGCGTGTGTGTGTCCCTGTTTTTTCCCTCCCCCCTCCCCTGTGTCGTAGGTGCAGTACTCACCGTGGTCTTTGCCGCCGGCGTTCGTGCTCCTGGTAGAGGAGCAGAAAGATTATCACAGAGAGAATTTGGAGTTCCGGGTCCATGGTGTTCTAGTTCCTCGTGGGGTGTGTAGAGGTGAGCGTTTTCCTTTCGGAATCCTGTTTCCGCCGTGTTTTTATCCGCGGTGAATCCGCCCAGGAAAAGGTGGGGGTACTTTGTCCTCCGCCTGTCTGTTGGCGGTGACCGCCGCGCTGTTTGTTTGTACCGCCGTGGTGGTCGGAGTGTTAAAGTGGCTGTCTTTGTTGGCGGTTTCTGCCACGGTCGTAATTGCAAAATATTTACCGCCGGCCTGTTGGCGGTCTTACCGCCGCTTTAACACCGACCGCCAGGGTTGTAATGACCGCCTTAATTTTTGAAGAATGGAACGAGCCAGAGTGGAAGTACCCAGGTTTCTTCACAAGCTATATACTCTGGATGTCACAAACAAGTCTCTGCCATATACTCTTAAAGTAACTCTATTTCTGCAACCCTAACTGGAATACCCTCTTTAAACCTAGAGGGTTGTTCTCCTTTTAATGCTACTGACAAAAAAGTGGACAGCGATTTTAGGAGGGTGTTTTCAGCTCAAAACCTTTCTTTGAGGTCTGCCACTTTTGCGGCCTATTCAGGCCAGTTTTTAATACAGAATTTGGATGGCCTGGCAACAGCCATACAAGATGGCAATGATTGTTATGATTTGCTCTTTGTCATGGAATGGAGCACAAAGCAAAATTCTTAGCAAGCATGTCTTCTTATGCCATGAGAACACCTTATGTGGCTTCTGCAGCTGTAGCTGCGGCTAGATGAAACCTATGAATGCATGAATTGAGAGCGGATGCACCAGTGAATATGTCTTTATTGACATATCGTTAAATGGCAATGTGAAATTAAATGAGATGATAACCAAAACTATTAAAGATAGAAAGTATGCTCTTCCTTATAAGGGCATCTCATCTTGATACCCTTAGAGGTCTTGGGGTCAATCCTACAGATCTTCTCAGAAGAAAGACCTCAGGTCTTCATATCAAAGAAGGAGATTAAAGCCAAGGAAGCAAACGAGGAAAACTGATGCAAGGGAGGATCTATGAAACGCCTTCACTGTTCCAATTCTCTAGCTCATGTGATTCAGTTGTCAGAATGGTTCATCTATTTGCAAATCCCTGAGCTCAACACGTTAGCAATCAGTGGGTCTTAGGAGTAGGCCAAGATGCCTACCAGAGAAACTTTTCTAAAATCCCACCAGGTGTGATTCCTACACCCCTACCGAAGAACCCAGGAACGTGCAAAGCTCTACTGACAGGAGTTCTAGATCTTCTAAAAAAATGAAGGCCAGTGTACAGGTTCCTCTTTCAGAATATGAAGCAGGGTCTTTACTCCATTCTATTTCTGGAACAAAAAAGCATTTGGTTCGTTCAGGCCAGTGTCTGATCTAAAGAAAGTGTAAAACTGGATATAGACAATCTGTTTCAAAATGGTAACACTTCAGTCAATAACCTCAATGATCAGAGAAGAGCATTTTACTACAATAGATTTGCGGGATACCTACCTCCATATCCCTATAGCCACCGAGCATCAGAAGCATTTGTGCTTGGAGACAGGGGACATCATATCCAATTGGAGTTCTTTCCTTTGGTCCAAAGCCTGCACCAGGGTTACTTTCAAAGGTGCTGGCTCCACTGGCCAAAATGCTTCATCAGGAGGGCATTTTCAATCACCCGCACCTGGACAACTGGCTAATCCATCTAGTTCAGAGGAGTTGGTCCAGCTGCACACTCAGAGTTTTTAGCTTATTGCAGCACCATGGATTTCTCATAAACCAGGAAAAGTCACAGCTGATTCAGTCTCAAGAGAGGCTTTTTAAAGGAGTTTAACTCCATACACACCAAGGCTTGGTTACTTTGCCTCAGTCAAGGACCACAAAGATCCAGTCAAACACAAGAACTCTCCTTGAGCAAACAGCTCCCAAACTTTCCTCATGTCTTTAGGTTCAAGGAGACCTAGCCTCCACCATCTTTCTCATCCCTTGGGCTCAGTTTCACTTTCAGAATCTAGTGAGATTCATTCTAATCCTCTATCAATGAATCTTTGCCAGAGGGTCCATTTGTCAAAGGAAGATCAACAACATATTTAGTGCTGGTGTCAAAAGGAGTTTCACTGGAGTATCCAGCTCCCTTAGTTGTCACAACAGACATCAGTTTTGCGATTTGGGGAGCTTGGCTTGGGCATCATAGGCCAAGTGGGGATGGCCTCAATGTCAGAGTAGAAGGTTATCGAATTGGAAGGAGCCGGATGCCGTTCATCAAGCTCTGATAACCCTCTATCCCCACATCACCGGGAGGGTGATATTATTAAGGACAGACAATATTATCACCATGACATATCTGAAAAAATAACACGGATAAGCTCATACTCCTTTGTAAAGTTCCTCAGGCAGGATATTTCCAATGGCAGAGATACAGATTACCTCAATTTCAACAATCCACATCCAGGGGCTCCTCAATGTCAAAGCAGACTCGCTGAGCAGGAACATTCCTTCCTCAACAAACTTTTGCCTTCATCCAGCAATCTTCTCTCAGATTGTCAGGAAATGGGAGTTACTGGTATTCAACCTTTTCACAACCAGTGTGAATGCACTGGTGGACATTTATTGTTTCAAGAGTAAGAAAGATCAAGCATAGGCCTGAATGCTCTTTCCTGCAGGTAACCCCAGATCTCCTTTTCCTCTTCTTCTGAAGTTTCTTCTGAGGGCAGGAGGAAGGGAGGAACTATGATACTGATTACTCCAACATGAGCCTGCTCATCTTGATTTACTCTCCTGGCAGCCTTAATGTAGGGGGAGGGATGGAGATTTCCGACCAACTCATCGTCTCTATTTTACCAGTTCTACAGCAGGAAGCTGCCAGGAGACTAAAAGGTTCAAAATGACGAGAAGAGGTGTTCCTGATCTAGAACTTACTTTTCAGGTATCCAGGAAGTCCTCTACTTTTTGAGGCTTACTCCAGACACTGGACTTTATTCCATAAGTGGTGCAGGACAAGACAGTTTGTTTAATCCATAGTAGACATATCAGCTTATTTCCATCTTCCAAGATGGGGCTATTCTTGGGTTAAGAATTTCTGCTCTAAAGATTCAATGTGCCTCTATTAGAGCATTCTGGTCATCCTGGGAAAACCTGTTCATCCTGAGTCATTGGTGCCCAGAATTGTAATACGTCCTGCTCTTCCTGATCAGCTTCCTTCTTGGGATCTTCTTATGGTTTAAGAACTTTAATGTTCTCTCCTTTTGAGCCTTCATAACAGGGGATTTTAAAACCTTATCGCAGAAGACATTCTTTTTAGTGTCAATAACTTTAGAGAGGAGACTGGGAGAGTTAGCGGGATCATCACACAATCACCCTCTTTGTTGCATTTTTGAAGACACACTGATCTTGTGTCGTATTCTTTCACCTTCTTCACTTTTACCCACCCCCGGTTTCTGAGGAAGCAGAGGGTCTCCATAATTTGGATGATAGGAGGACTCCCCTAATGTATCTTGAGAGGGTAGCTGCTTTTAGCATGCTAAAGTCCCTATTTGTAAATGTTGGCCCTGCTGCAAAGGGTAAAAACCAGCAGTGTTGTGTCTAAGTTGTTGAGTCAAATCTCTAATTTTTCTGTTTTACAAGGTTCAAAGCCATTCCTTTTCAGAGGTACTCAGGCCAAATCTACTTGAGAAATGTCTGCATCCATTGCAGAGGTACAAGATACATCTATTTCAGAGATTTGTAGGGCGGCGACATGGGCTTTGCCATCCACCTTTGTGAACCATTATAGGATTTGCACAGGAAATGGATTTGGACAATGTGTTAGGTTTATGAGTCTTATCCTCTTTGAAGAAATAGAGGCAGTTCTTTTCTGTTGTGGTGTATGTTTCCTTAAATAAACGTTTCTCTGTGGTCAAGCACACAAGTTTGAGCTGTCCTGGCTTTTTGTTTCGCTTGGTACATCTCAATGAGTATGCAAGGAAAGTGAGGGGAGGCGATGAAATAGTGCTTCAATTACTTACCAGTAATTATATTACTCTGAGTCCTTCCCCTTGCTTTCCTTCCTTACTTCCCTGCCTCGTTCCCAAAAGCCCAGGCCTACCACAATAAAAGCATGCAGAATGTGTTTCATGAACAGGAGGAGTTGACGTTAGGCTTTTTTTTATTTGGACGTGACTGTATTGGTGGTCTGGTGAGGCAGGACTACCTCAATGAGTAAAGAAGGAAAGTAAGGAGAAAGACTCAGAGTAACGCTATTACTAGTAAGTAACTGAAGCAATACAAACATAATTGTGCATGCAAAGAACCATACCTGTTGGACCTGGCCCTTTCTGCAGGATCATCCCTAAACTTTTTTGCCTCTTTCCTCCTGACTTTTCTGACCAGTTTTTGTTAGCTTTAGGACTCTGGGCACTTTACTACTGCTAACCAGTGCTAAAGTGCATATGCTCTCTGTGTAAACTGTATTGGTGATTGGTTTAGCCATGATTGGCGTATCTGATTTACTAGTAAGTCCCTGGTAAGGTGCACTAGATGTGCCCAGGGCCTGTAAATCAAATGCTACTAATGGGTCTGCAGCACTGATTGTGCCACCCACATGAGTAGCCCTGTAAACATGTCTCAGACCTGCCACTACAGTGTCTGTGTGCGCAGCCTTGCACTGCCAATTCGACCTGGCAAGTGTACCCACTTGCCAGGCCCAAACCAGCCCTTTTTATACATGTAAGGCACTCATAAGGTAGGCCCTATGTAGCCCTATGGGCAGAGTGCAGTGTATGTTAAAGGTGGGACATGTACTGTGTGTTGTCTATGTCCTAACAGTGAAATACTGCTGAATTTGTTTTTCACTGTTGCAAGGCCTATCTCTCTCACAGGTTAACATGGAGGCTGCCTTTAAATAACTTTTAAGCGCAGCTTCCCTTTGAGAGCAGATAGAGATATGGAGCTTATGGTCTCTGAACTCACAATTAAAAAATGCACCTATTGGTAAGGTTGGTTTTTAAATTGTCTGTTTGAAAATGCCACTTTTAGAAAGTGGGCATTTTCTTGCTTAAACCATTCTGTGATTCTGCCTGTTTGTGGACTCCCTGTCTGGGTGAGACTGACAGTTGGACTGTTTGTGAATCTCCTCTAGAGAGTGTCACAAAGGGAGCTGGGGGGTAGCCTGCATATCCTGATGAGCAATCTGGGCTGGAGTGGAGGCAGGAGTGGTCACTCACACCTGAATGGGCTGTGCCTGCCCTCACACAATTTCTGTCTCCAACACCCTGGTGTGTATCTGGGGCCTGGCCTGGGCAAGGTAGGATTCTGTAAACAACAGAGACTTTCCTATAACGTTGCCTACTTCAAAGGCAAAAAGGGGTATAAGTAGTGGACCCAAAACCCCAGACTTTAGATTTCTTCAAGATCACTTCTGGATTCAAGAGGAACCATTGCCAAGGAGGAGAGCTGGGGAGAAGTGCTGCCCTTGCCTCTGGCTTTGCTTTGTTGGGCTATCCTGCAGTTGCTGCTTCTGCCTGTGAATGGGGACAAAGGGGACAAAGACTGGACTTTGTTGTGCATTCTTGCTTGTGAAGAATCTCCAAGGGCTTGAACTGAGCTTTCCCTGTGTTCTGAAGTCTGAGGGCCTTCAAAGACTTCCTCTGCCAGCACCTGGACTCTCTGCTGAGACTCCTGCCCTGCCACGTGTTGCCATATCCAGTACCTGGGCCCTTGAAAGGTGAAGTTGGCTGAACAGGGACCGAAATCCATGCACAGAACACTGTGCTGGGAAATTTTCGATGTACCATTTGCAACGCAGCTGATAAACGATGTGCCAAGCTCTTCGAGGCTGAACTCAATGCTCCACCTGCATCGCAGCTGGGAGATCAACGCATCGCGGCTGGAGAAACGACGCAACGCCCACTTGCGGCTGGAGAAACGACGCAACACCCGCTTGCAGCTACTAACAATGCAAAGCCCACGGGGCATGTTTTTCTAACTCCATGCAATCGGATTTCTCACGCATCGTAGCTGGGCGTCAAAGTAATTGTGAACCTGCGCGTATCCGAGGTACTCCGCCCGAATTCAGTGCATCGCTTTCCTCGGAAGGAGAAAAATGGCACAGCGCCGACCCGTCCGGAGAAGAAAACGACGCACGGCCTCACTTGCGAGTAGGGAACCGGGACATTGCTGACTTTTCCGACACACGTTCGCCCGTGCAGCTTTATTTTTTAAGCAAATCAGGTACTTTGTGTAAAATCAACATTTCCATTGTTTTCTAAGACTTTTATTCTTTTGAAAATTCATATCTTGACTTGTGTGTGTTTGATTTGTGTCGGTTTGGTCTTGTTTTATTTAGATAAACATTACCTATGTTTCTAAACTGGTGTGGTGTCCATTTTGTAGTCTTTACTCTGTGTGTTGGTACAAATACTTTACACATTGCTTCTGGGTTAAGCCTTCCTGCTTGTGCCAAGCTACCAAGAGGGTGAGTGGGGGCTAACTAGGTATGTCCTCCTTTGCCCTGACTAGAGTGAGGGTCTTTGTTTGGACAGGGGATAACCTGACTGTCAACGAAAGACCCCATTTCTAACAATACCACATTCCATAGTGCATGTAGAAAATACCACATCTCATGATGTCAGCACTTTGAATCGGGGACTATTATACCTCTTAGATGTTTCAGAAGTCATTCTGTGGTTTACAGGGTGGGGTGGTATCTGTGTCATTTTTTTTATAGTTTCTCTTCTATAGCTGGGTAAAAAGCAATCACTAATTTCACACAAAGTCCCTCCTCCGTCATTGCCAAGCAAAGACTCGGATGTATTTCATGCATTAAACCGAATGCCATCTGTACCAAAATCTAGGGCCAGATGTAGCAAACTTTTTGCATGGCGCAAACAGCACATCGCAATGCCCAATCCCCGTTTTGCGAGTCGGTAACCTGGTTACCGGCTCGCAAAACGGGACTGCGAGTCGCAATTAGGAAGGGGTGTTCCTCTTCCTAATTGCGAGGCACAGCACGATGCTGCATTGCTTTGTGACCGCGAATGCGGTCGCAAAGCAATCGCAGTTACCACTAGTGTCACACTTGTGGTAACCCATTAGCAAAAGGGAAGGGGTCCCCATGGGACCCCTTCACCTTTGTGAATGGCCTGGAAAACATTTTTTCACAGCAGGCAGTGGTCCTATTGACGTTTCATTTTTTCATTTTTAAAGGAAAATGGGCTGCATTACAAAAAAAAACTGCTTTATTTAAAAGCAGTCACAGACATGGTGGTCTGCTGTCTCCAGCAGGCCACCATCACTGTGAGTGCTGCGAGTCGCAAGGGGGTCGCAAATTGCGACCCACCTCATTAATATCTCTCTGACTCGCAATTTGCGAGTCGCAATTCAGGATTTTCCTACATCTGGCCCCTAATTCTTATTCCTCTGTTCTCCACTATCTCCGAATGAAGGTGGCTTAATTTTTCTCGGAGGGAATTACCTAATGCTTTATGGAGAAAACAGTTCAGCTCCCTCACATATCCCTTCCTAGTCTCTGGGAAAGACAGCACAGCTATTCCACAAGTCCCTGCTTCTATTTCTTGGAAAAACAGATCTGACCGCCCACTGTCCCTGTTTCCAGGAAAAAATGTGCAGAACATTTCCACATCTGTTTTTCAGAGGAGAATGAATGACTGAATGATAAAAGAAGACAGATCGAAGAGTTCAGCAAATATAGATATAAGTGATGTTTTTGTCA
The DNA here is from genome assembly GCF_031143425.1 of Pleurodeles waltl. Lineage (NCBI taxonomy): Eukaryota > Metazoa > Chordata > Amphibia > Caudata > Salamandridae > Pleurodeles > Pleurodeles waltl. The sequence goes on along the minus strand of NC_090448.1, from coordinate 775,388,133 downwards.
AAAATGTTTTTTATGAAGAAGTCTACAGTATCATCAGTCAGGATTTATACTCATCATCGTTCAGCGTCTGTCCGCCAATTGGTATTGGAACTCAACTGTCAGTAATCAGCGACCTTCCCTGGGCACCCACAGCAGAAGTCCATGATTAAATACGCAGCTTGAAAGAAGACATTTTCTCCCTCATCCTTGGCCTCTTGAGCTGAGCTGGTGTGCGTTGTTAATAAGATACCAGCCAAAACCAGGCTTATTAAGCCTCCTGAACTACAGAGAGTCTTCCCAGTTAGCTGTCATAACTCCCTATATGACCACCACATATCCCATCTATAGTTAAGTGTTGGGGTGTAGTTGCATTTATTCTGCAGTAAAAAAGCCATCAAGTCTCCATGCAGTGATATGAAATTAATAGTAGTAGTCTCTGGAGATGGAAACGCGGAACCCACGAAGACTGGCCCACCTTAAGACGCGCAGAGTGAAGCCAACAACCAAACCCCACTTCTGACTGGTCTGAAACACAGATCTAGACCTTCGTTTGAGCCTTTCCCTTCTATTTATTTTTTATACGAATGCTGCTATCAAACATTTCACTCAACCATTTTTTAAGATGCCACTGGTGGCGTTTTCTACTTAATTGCGCTAGAAAATTATTCAAAAAAGGCAGATTACAAAAGGAATATGAATGTCAGTTGGAATGAAAATGGATATAGTAGCAAAACAAAGACTTAGATGGAACCTTTTCAAGGGGCAGGCTTATGTAGCTCTAAATAATTAGATCAGTGGTTGGCTACAGTATCAACGAGAAAGAGCATTACCAAAGGTAAGTGACTTGGTTTTTCAGATGGATACTTCTAATTGCAGATTCCTTACCTAATTAATTAATACCAAAGCAGTACTTCTTAGAAAAGGGAGACTGTTTGAGATGTGAGCTTTATGCATGGAAGTCCTGCAGGGCGGATAGGGCAAAATGACCCTCCGTTTGGACCTGAGAATCACTGTAATAATGCATGGTGAAAGTCTTGACGGAGGCCCCTGTAGCAGCCTAGTTGATGTCTATACATCAATACCTCAAGCTTTGACCATAGCTGCGATCCTGGATCGGGTGGACAGAGGACAAATGCCATCATAAAGCTCCTCCTTTGCCAGAGAGTGACAAATCTTGATACACAAGACACTCCTTCTCAACAAAGTCTGTCCATCTTCTCTTCGCAAAGCCCAACCAGAACATTTTCATCTACAGGATATTTCATTGTTGAATAAGGAGGGTTGATCCATAACAAGGGAAAACAGAAAGGTGAAAAAGGGCTGAAATGTAACCCTTAACAGGGCCCATAGCAAGCCATGCAGAGGCAAGATATAAAACACAAAAGAGCATCACGTAATTCAGCCTTAAGGGGGAAATGTGTTGATTCTCGTACCAAAACACATACTGAGCTCAGAGGCCAGAGTAGATAGACACTTAGTGAAGGGCAGAGTTACCAAGATCATATCCATAACGTCGGGCAACAACTTAAAATCTCTTAGTTGGGTGCACTTAATCTCCATGCATGGAGGTATAGATTGTGGAGGTTTGGGAGACTTGGAGCTGCTTAGATAGCAGGTCCATCAAAGCAGAAAGTGCAAGTGGAGAGCATAAGCGCTGGTTCAATGGGACTGAATACTAGACCCTCCTTGCCCAGTACGAGGCTATCAGGATCACCTGTGCTCAGTCCATTTCGACCTTTAATATGGACGGAATCAGTAGCAGAAGTGGAAAAACAGAGTAGGCCAGGGTCCCACTGAAAGTGGGGCAAGTCCCCCAGACAACAATGGATGGGAAACTCCGAGGTGCAGAAAGCCAGAAACTGCATGTCCTTGTAGGCAGCAAATATATATCTACCACACACAGCCCCACACTGTGCTAAGATTTGCGTTAGCACCTCCGGATGTAGATGTCTTTGGTGGCGGCAAGAAGGTGACAGCTGACTGCATCCTCTACAATGAGTGAGCCAATCAAATGACTGTCCATTGGATAAATCCTGTGAGGGACCACCCACTGCATTAAGTAGAGAGACTTCAGAGGGAGAGCACAAGACCACAAAATGCCTTCTTAGTGCAGAACCACATAAAGGTTGTGTTTTCAGTCAGGACGTAGAGAGTCCTGTCCCTGATAAAGGCAAAAAAGCCTTGAAGGCAAGGCAAACGGAAAGGCACTCCATGCCACTGTGTGCAGGATGTTTCCTATAAAGAAGATCTTCTGCATGGGCTGAGGTGGGGTTTCAGTTCAGTGAAGGAAAAGGCTTGGGATGACAGCAGAGGGACACTCATTGAGGGCCAAGAAATAATGTCAATAATAGCCTGTACCCGTCTCTGTCGTGTGCCATCGCGATCACACCCTTGGTGTGTAGAGATTAACCCTCTGCAGACAGGGTGGCAGCATGATCTGCTGATAACCAACACACAACTGGGTGGTCCGGAGGGTGAGTTAATAACAGAGAAAGGGGTAACAAACTTGAACAACTAAAAGGACGTACTGGTGAGAAGTAATGGTGCACCAGAATTGGTAAACTAAAACAAACCCTCCCCCATACTTGTGTCATGTGACAGGACGGGGAGGAAGTTCAGTGTCTTGGCAGCATCTACAGCAGGAAAAGATCAAGAGAAATGAGGCCCTTGTTGTTGTTTACAACCTCTACCATTGTCTCTGACACTGGAACCCTGAAAGAATGAGCCGTTAGCTGGACCGTCTGCAAGAGCAGCTCCTAACAATAGGAAAGTCCCATTGAGAAACCCTTGAATTTCTTGTAATGGTGGCGGTATTCACAAGCAGGTGAAATCAGGCATAGGAAGCAAGCCTGCTGTCTTTGAGGTGCTCCAGTGCAGAATCCACCTCATCCTTAAAGAGCCTGACCCCATCAAAGGCCATGTCCTTTGAGGTGGCCTAGGCATCCGCAGGAAATCTGGTCATCCTCATCCAGGCATTGTAGTTGTGTAATGGCCACATTTATGTGCAGGGTAACAAGCCGAAATCTGGGGAGTGTATCTCTGTGACACCCCACTAATAAATGTATTTTGGAGTGTTTAGTTGGGTCCAGGGGCCTCCCGTCAGGTAGCAGTGACTGTAGTCAGGTTTCCACTCGGATTAGCAGCCCTCCTAGCACAGACACATCTGTATGAAACTCTGCAATCCTGTATTGCCCCACCCCTCCTCTTCCCTCTCACGTAAAACAGGCCAAGAATAAACAAATGACTGCATGGCTCGTATGTGGTGCAGAGAAGCTTTTTACATATAATTCTATTTTTCATCCATTTTGACATTTCCATGGTAGTGATGGTTGAGAAATCTTTGTTTCCTCGCCCCACCACTAATCCACAGAATCTAACTGACTAAGCTATGCCCCTGCCAACTGTAATACAGGCTGAGGTATAACAGAACCACCATAAAGGTCCTAGCTCTCTCCCATTCTCATCTTGTGGTTGGATTCCAGAACACAGGGGAAAGAAAAAGTGGAGGAGGAACAAGAAGGCAGCTTAGTTTGCAAGGTAGAAACAAATAGGTTGTTGAGATCCCCATGGCCTAATTTTGCATTGCTCAAGTAAGAAGACTCAGGAGCATAGTGACAATGATTGTATCGTCACCATAAATACGACCCTAACAGGTACATGCCTGAAGAGTACCTCTGGCACAGCCTAAGACTGATCGAGTGTGCCCTGAGACCAACTAAAGGCCTGCTCCATGCAAAGAGTGGCAATTGGTCATGCACAATGTTACCCATTTGGCAATGATGCATTACCAACCTCCCAGCCAGGGACACTGCCTGAAAAAGGTCTCAAAAATAAGTTCGAAAAACTGAAACATGAGTTTAGTCCAGATTAAAGTAAAGTGCATGTTTTAGGTACAAATTATGAACAGCCTCCTATGCCAAGAAGGCTTCAAGGCGGGCAAAGAAAGTCAGGAGAATAATTCCTCCTATTAGGTGTAACTCTATTACCCATTCAAAATGAAAGAGGGGTGGATCTGCAGCAAAAAGAGTCTGAAACTCCTAGCGAATGTTATAGAAACAAGAAAATCTATTCTATGAAAGGTGCATCAATTTGCAAAATGCCATTGGCTCAAAGGGCTTTTGCATTAGCTCGGTAAGAAACAAATAAATTAAAATCACTAGAGATGGAGGTTGCCATGCAAAGGAAAATGGTGCATTGTGTTTATCAGCCAGGTTTTGAGAAAAGGACACCTCTTGGAACAGAGGGTTTTTCATTTGAGGAACGTGGTTGCCCTTCCCCTGAGGAAGGTGAATCTAATCTTAGTACCTGAGCTAGCAAGGCAAAATTGGTGCCACAGGGATGCCCATTCAACTGAGCTCCTCTGATCTTCTGGTGAACCATCAGTATCAGAGGAATCTGTTGAAAAGTATTCAGAAAACATCTGCCAATTCCATCGTCAGACTGTTCTGCGAAGGGAACTAGGTCTGTCACCATCCAAGAGACAAACTCCTCACATTGTTGTTTTGATGAGTTATTAAGATGTCTTTGAGAGGCCAAACCCAATCCTGGAAGATGTAAATCAAGGTTTTCTTGCAAGATCTGTCTCTTTTATGATGAGGAGATATGCCTGCTGAGTTTGTCTGTTCCGGTGTTCTCAATGCTGTAATGGTAAGTCCTGAAAACAGATGAACAGGAGTCTGCGATGGGTGTGGCATCTCCTTCAGATGCTCTCAGTCCAAAAGATCAGATACATTTGACCAGTCTGCCAAGGAGTCCACTACCATCAAAGAGGGACTGCTGCTGGTGACTGTGTCCGGCAGAGATGGTACCAGGTTGGACTTCTAAGTGCCCAACAGCTGCACCAGAGAACCCAGTGCTGAATCTTGTTCGTATAGGGAATGGGACACCTAGGCATTATGTGGGGGTTACATAATTGTGGCTAGAGTGCGGCTTTGGTGTCAGATAATGTCCCAACAGAACTACAGTGAGTCACCAAAGTCAGCTACTTCAGTGATGGCTGATGCTTCCTTGTGACTTTACTTTGTTTTATGCTTCCTATGATTTAGCTGGACTCTTGGGCACAAATAGAACAGGTGACTTGGCTCCTGTGCCTATTTCTGTGCTGAAGCACAATGTTGGTTGCTTGGGTTGCGCTCTACTCTTCAACATTCACCTGTCCAATGCAGGATCCGGGCTCAACTCCAGGGGCAGTGAAAGAGTCTGAAAAAGGAGCTGTGCCAGACTATGACTGTGAATGAGAATGCTAACTGGAGGAACAGAATTCAACTTACCAGTGCCAACCCACAGAGTCAGTGAAGCGGCAGGGCACCAAGGTCCTAGACCTGCCCCTAGGAAGGATATGGAGTCAACTCCAATGAAACAGTCAGAGTCAGCTTCAATGGAACAGGCAGAGTTGACTTCTTGAGCTAGGCTTCATTCGATGATGCAACAGAGATTTGTGGCAAGAGACGTATATTCTAGGAGATTGCTGCTCCGGAGTGCTTTATGCCCTTTCAGCTGGATAATTTCTTCAGGTACTGGGGTGGGGGTAGATGCTCTCACAACCTGGTGCTTTCATAAACCTAGAGATTACTAGCAATCACATCTATAGGGCCAGTGAAAGTGACATCTACAGCGGAGTGGGTGGAAGAGTGTTACTAAGGGGATGTCTCCTTACCTGACCATTAGAAAGAGTACTTGGTTTAGTGCCTTGTGGGAGAAACTCTGCACTTAACTTGTGACTGTTTCCTGGTGATGAAATCCAAACTCTACGTCAATATTGGTGCATGGTTGCTTTGCATAAACACCAGGCAATTGTGAGGGAACCCTCCACCGATGATAGTGCACAGCACAGGCTTGTACTGGGTGACTGTTCCCCAGACATGAGAAGTAGAGGTAAACAGTCCAGTTGCGGTAAACAGTCAATGGCACATGATGCATAGTTTTACTGGAGAATTGTGCATAAGGTACCCAATTTGACACTGATAAAATCAGATTGTGATCCACACTGACATATGAAAAATGTTAACTGCTGAGACATGACTGCCCTCAAAGAGAAGATGGGAGAGTGATAAAGGGGCATATTTAAGAGCCCCTAGCGCCCCTGGAAAATCCCTTTTTGTGACGTTCTAATGGCTCCAGTGGGCCCCTCTGACACAGTTTTCTGCATCAGAGGGGAGTGCAATGCGTTTGATACTGCCCCAGATTTACGAGTTGTCGTAAACCTGAGGCAGCGCCAAAAATGAACACCACCCCAGAGGGGCGTTAGGATGGCAAAATGAGGAGGAATGCTTTTATTCTTCCGCGTTTTTGACTTTTTCTATGTGTGCTGCATTTTGCAGCACACATAGAAGAAGCAAAATTCCATGGACAATTGTTTACGTACAGGAAGGGACACCTTCTGGCACATAAACAATCATTCAAAATGACGCTTTGGTACTTCTATGTGTGTTGCATTTTGCAGCACACATAGAAGTGCCAAATCGCCATTAAAGATTGTTTATGCGCAGGAATAGCCACCTTCCTAAACATAAACAATCTATCCCCTCAACGCAAACACCCCTGCACTATGGTGCAAGGATGCTTGCATTAATGCTAGGCATCTAAATTCAGCACCAGCGCAAGGGGAAACGCAGGGCTGCACCGCATTCCTCTAAATACGGTGCACCCCTGCATTTTAAAAGTGGTGCGGCGCTGCACCACTTTAGCATAACTCTGCGCCTAAATATAAAAGTAATATCAAACGTGATATCTCTTTGTTTTCATCCACCGCATGAACAGATTAAGGCGGTCATTCTGACCCTGGCGGTCATGGACCGCCAGGGCCGGGGACCGCGGGAGCACCGCCAACAGGCTGGCGGTGCTCCCAAGGGCATTCTGACCGCGGCGGTATGGCCGCGGTCAGAGACGGAAAACCAGCTAGTTTTCTCCTAGCGTGTAGGGACATGTCTGTGTGTTCCTGTTTGGGACCATCGGTGCTCCCGAACTGGATAAACGTATGCCAGAACGTACACCCAAAGTACTTCCACGTCTGTGAGCCCATCGATGTAAGGTTTAAGTTGATGGAGCAAGCTTAGGTCCCAGCAGCAGAATATGGTGCGAGAGGACCAGGAGTGTGGCTAACAGTGTATAATGCCACTTTTGCTAAATAAGGCAATAAATACAGTAATTATTCACTTGAAAAAAATGTACTAGGTAATGTACTGTAAAGGATACTTGCAATCTAAAGTCCTGCATCTTCTTCAGTACTCAGGGATATGCTTAGAATTGAAGCAGATAATAACCACTTGCCCTTCAAAGCCCAAAGTTTAGGAATTTAAAGTGCTTACACTTCTACTGCATATTAGCAAGCGCTAGTACATGATATCACAGATACTACCCACGTCATTGGGACAACAAAATTATTAATGTACATCCTGCAAGGTCACCTAAACATGAGATCGCACTGACAGAGAACAATACATAAGACTCAATCACAATAATTTCACCTGAGGAAACAGCAAAATCAGAATAAATAGTTTTCTACGCCTTGAAAGACAGACAGAAACCCCTGGCAAATAGAAAACTTGTTCTGAGTGGCTGTGGTTAGTGATCAGGGCTGGATTTTAAACTGTAAAAAAACCTGATTGTGAAAATCAAGGAATGTTATGCTAATAGGAAGTAAAGAAAAACAAGCGTTTGCAATGCAATAGGTCTGGCATTTTCTTGCGTTAGAACTATTGGTATTGTAAATTCATAACTGGACTTTTCTTGCCATATAAATTGGCCAATGCTGCCTCACAATTTCGTCTTTTCCTGCCATATAATTCTAGTCTCCCTGCACATAACTAAAGCACTTCCATTTACCTTCTTCCTCTGTCAGCAGCAAAAATATCATATACATCTTTATCAGAAATACACTTTTGGCACTAGATTGTAATGCTCAAAACACCATAACAAAAATATAATTTGTAAGAAATATGGTCATGTAACCATATTGTTAGCCCCTAAAGGGCATAAACCCATGAAAAAACAGTGTAACCATATATTTAGCCACTAGATGACAGTGCATTGTACATTTTCAAGGCTAGTAGGTCTATTGCAGCGATATTACAAACAAGGCCCATAAAACACAACTTCTCTCAGCTGTAAAACAAAGTTCCAGCTGTGAGAGAGCTTAAAAAGATAATGAATGATGGGTAGGGGTTATTATTTTGGAGTCCCTACTAACAAAGTGTGGGGATCCAAAGATGATGTAGGCAAAAAGAGCACGACATGTCAAAAGTTCTGGTGGTGGACGAATATGTTAGTATGTTGATATGAATGTACTGCTTAAAACAGCCCCTAGAGAAAACACAATGAAAATAGCATTTGTAAGAAACATAGGCCCTCATTATGACATTGGTGGCAAATCCCACTTAACGCCATGCTGACGGCTGCCAACCATGGCGGATATCCGTTCACCATATTATGACACACACACACCAATCCGTCAGTATTCAGCCAAAGACACAAATCCTCCAGCCCAAAGGTCAGTGATAAGCTAGTGGTATCAAAACCCACACTGTTACGCCAAAAGCACTAAGCCCCCCACATCATTTTGCACGAGTCACCAAGGCAGACATTCAACGTCGGTAAACCACTGGTAGTACATACCACTGCGCTCACAATGGACACTCCTATACAAAAAAACACCACATTGGGCAATTCAAACTACACACACCTGACACCCATACACACACCACACCTACACACCCACACCAATATAAAACACACCCACATTACACACAACCCTTTACAAACAAATAATGCTAGGAAATTGACACCAAGACCACTGACACAACTCGAGCCACACACTATTCACAACTATACACCACTCACGCACTACACATCACACACCCCAACACATTACTCAACACACCCTCACCAATACACCTCACATAACACCCATGGCACCACAAAGACACCCCCGTTTCACAGAGGAGGAGCTAAGGGTCATGGTAGAGGAAATTATCAGGGTAGAGCCATAGCTGTTTGGAGCACAGGTGCAGCAGATATCTATAGCTAGGAAGATGGAGCTATGGCGGAGAATTTTGTACAGGGTCAATGCCGTGGGACAGCACCCAAGAACTAGGAACATCAGGAAGAGGTGGAATGACCTACAGAGAAGGTACATTCCAAAGCAACAAGACACCAGCTTGTGATACAGAGGACTGGCGGTGGACCCCCACCTCCTCCCCCACAACTCACAGCATGGGAGGAGCAAGTTTTGGCAATACTGCATCCTGAGGGCCTGGCTGCAGTTGGAGGAGGACTGGACTATGGTAAATCAACTGTCTACTAATATCACCCCCTACCTGCATGCTATCACATACCCTCACTCCCATCACTCCACTACTTCCCACTCACCCCACCATCACATCTCACTCATCCCAATGCCAAGCCCTGCATGCTGTACCAATGCATGGACACCCCTCACAGCCCTGCATGGACACTCATCACTAAAGCATGCACACCAGAGAGAACTAACAATCCCACCATACACTAACATACACAATTAAAAGCTCGCAGGGCAAATGCAACCAAAGAGGGGAAGCCACGGATGTACAATATGTCAGACACAGAAACCATAACACATCATTTACATCCCCACAGGTACCCCAGCCAATGTCAGCGGAGAGGAGGTGCCAGCAAGTTCCAGTCCCCCAACTGAAGAGGCCCACAGTGATGACAGCAACTCTGGTCTTCAGGATCTGGAGGACCTACCTGGCCCATCAGGGACCTCTGGACAGCCGGTTACCCAGGCCCAGTCACACACCACCACAGTGCCTCCCCCATCAGGGAACACCACCGCAGCACCCACCCAATGTACCCATACCTCTGTCCCCAGGACACGTCAATCAGCAGTGGGTCCACCTCTACAGGGACCTCAGGGCACACCTCGCCCCCAAGACAATCAGGGATCTGGGATCAATGGCAGTGGGCACACGGTTCAGGGGACAGAGGCACAGGCCAAAAGGGAAACTGGGAGGAGTGCTGTGCGCAAGGGGGAGGACAGGACCAGGGAACCGACTCTTCAGGAGGCTCTCGCAGAGATCCTGGGAGCTTATCAACATTCCCAGGACACAATGGGCCAGATCCTGGACAATGTGCAGGAGAACATGTGGCTGCAGGAGGGACAGTACCAGGGGATCAGGGAGGACTTGCAGGCCATTAACAACACCCTGATCTCCATTGCAGGGGTGCTGGCCAACATAATGAGGGAGGCTGCCACTAGTGGCCAGGAGGCCCCGCCACAGGACTCACAGGCCACCAGCACCCCTCCCCTGCAGAAGGAGAACCACCCCGCAAACGTTCCCTGCGATCCAGACAGAAGCTGGAGACACTTGCCAAGATCCCCGCCAGGCAATGAGACTCTCCTGATTGTAATCCGTGTGTCCCACTGTCACCCTGACCACCTTGAACTGCCATTGCTCCCCTTCCTATGTCCCCATGGACAATGCACCTGTGCTACAAAACAGACTGGAACAATACCCTGGACTTTCCTCCATCATCACCCCATCCCATTGCACTTGCCCCTACATGTATTAGCACTTCAATAAACACCCTTTGAAAAAAACCATTTTGGAGTATGTCATGTATATCAAATATGTATTCACTGTAACAGGTACAAACATTGCAAATCAACTGTACAGAGAATGAGCATAGATTAATGACCTGTGGCTGGCTGTAGTGATCACACCAGTATATATGAGGTCAACAAATATCTGCAAATTGAATTGCCAGAGGGGACAGTAAGTGGGACTAGAATTAGAAAATATCGGCATGCCATTGCCACACAATTGAAAACAAATGTCATTGAAATGTGAAGTAACACTGTCCTACCTGTGTGTCATTGGAAGTATTGTCGGATCACATTTGTTCTGTTGTCCTCATCCTCATCCTCTTCCTCCTCATTCTCACTGTCCACAGGGTCTACTGCGGCCACACGGGCATCTCCAGCCTCCTCCTCATTCAGGAATGGGACATAGCATCTGAGGGCCAGGTTATGCAACTTGCAGCATGCCACCACTATCTGGCAGACCTTCTTTGGTGAGTAGCACAGGGATCAACTTGTTAGATGGACAGGAGGCCAAAGATCCTTTCAATGATCCTTCATGTTCACCCATGTGCTTCATTATAACGTTCATCTGCCCTTGTCCTGGCATTCCTCACAGGGGTCAGCAGCCATGATAGGTTTGGGTAACCAGAGTCACCTGCAAATACTGAGGGACAATATTTAGCCACACACCATCCTATATGGCCCACACCATACCCATTCACTAACATATACTGGGTGGGAACCAGGGCAAACCTATTAGCCACACCCTGTGCCTCTGTAGTTGGCCCATCACATTTGGGATGCTGCTATTCCTCAGGACAAAGGCATCATGCACGGACCCAGGATACTTAGCCTTGACCTGGGAGATGTACTTGTCCGCCACACACACCATCTGAACATTCATAGAGTGGAGATTCTTACGATTCCTGAACACCTGTTCATTCTGGCTAGGGGGACAAATGCAATATGTGTTCCATCAATCGCCCCAATTATGTTCGGTGATATGTTCCATTGCATAAAACTTGGCCTTCACTGTGGCCAGGTCCTCAACCTGGGGAAAGCAATGTAGCTGCACATGTGTTTTATCAGGGCAGATAACACGCTTGTCAGCACTATTGAGAACATTGGCTGTGACATTCCTGCTGCCAAGTCCACTGTCACTTGGAATGAACCAGGAAATGGTACAGATAGCACTTGCAAAAGAGGGGGGATCCCAGTGGGGTGACAAATAGCAGATATCAGGTCAGGCTCCAATTGGGCACACAGCTCTGTGATTGTGGCCCTGTCAAGTCAATAGGTGAGGATAATGTGCCTGTCCTCCAGTGTTGCCAAGTCCACCAGTGGCTGTACACGAGGAGCCGTCACAAACTGAACAATGAAACTAGAACAGAGTTTTGCATCCTGTAAACATTAAATGGGTCATTGTGATTTGTCCAGTATGTGCTAATATCTCCTGTGATGCAGCATTATTCTTGGGCCTGCCCCCCCCCACCCCCCAACTTTGAAATGGCGTCCGCCTGTCCTGTGTGGAGGGACACGTGGAAGTGAGGTAATTCCGCTGATGTTGTGTGCTGTTGCGGGAGGCGGTCGAGAACAGCCGTGCAACTCTTCATTGGCTAACATTGGGCCCTATGAGGTACAGTGGGCAATGGTGATCTACGCCGGCGGTGACAGTATGCACCACCACGGACATGACTGCCATTTTCTATCTGATTCCTCACTTGTTACCTGACCTTCCATAGGAGAGGACCTAAACTGCATGTGCTGCGGTGACCTGTGTCTAGAACCTACAATGGCCCTTGTGACCGGGGAAAGGGCCCCAGCCTTCACTTCGTCGGAGATGGAGATACTGGTGGATGGGGTCCTACCCCAGTACGGACTGCTGTATGTGCCTCCAGACCAACAGGTGAGTACACTGTGAGCATGATGCATGTGGCATGAATGCATGGAGTTTTGTGTGTGAAGGCCTTGTGTAAGGGGGGGTGGGTGGATGTCCTCATGGCGGCGTGCAGGTTGTATGTTAGGCCATGTGTGTGTAAATGGTGATGTGAAGGGGTATGGTGGGCCAAATGTGTAACAGGCAGGACTGTTTGTTGAAATCTATGTTCCTGTGTGTATTGCCTCTGCAGGTCACCGCCCATCAAAAGAAGGGTATATCGCATGCCATCGCCCAGGTGGTGCAGACCTTGGGAGTCTATGGCAGGCAGAGCACCCACTGTTGCAAATGGTGGGAGGACCTGAGGCGCTGGGCACGGAAGATTGCGGAGGCTCAGCTGGGGACGGCCTCCCAATGAGGAAGCGGTGCCTGTCGAACACTGACCTTCCGATGGCCCGCATACTGGCGGTAGCCTATCCATAGCTGAATGGGCGTTTCAGGGCATCACAGCAGCCACAAGGGGGTGAGTACAGTGGCTATCATTACAACTTACGCATGGTAGGGTTGTATCCAGGTGGGGGATGTGTGTCAGTGGGTGCCCCTAGGCCAGGCCTGACATTGCAGCGTAGGTCCCCTGGTGGCTAGGGTTCAGAAGGGAAGATTTTGCTACCTAGCTCGTAGGCATCCACTAATGGTCAGGGCTGCGTGGGTCCCAGGTGTGCTTCATTTGGCGGTGTGTGTCCCCCCTACCTTGGTGGCTAACTATTTCTGTGGCAGTGCAATGCATATTGCGTAGGCCTGTTCCCTGTGTGTGCGTGTGCTGTGTTCGCCACTGACCCAGTGTATCCTTTGTCTCTTCCCCCCCTTTCTTGTTTAGTCATCCTGTCCTTATGTGCATTAATATTATCTGGAGGAGGAGCAGAGGCACCGGCAATGGAGGGAGCTGCATCCCACAGGACCAAGGAGGCAGAGTCCACCGACGCTGAGGGCACCAGTGGGACGGAGGGCGAGGGGAGCACCAAGGCGGAGACTGAAGGGGACAGTTCAGACACAGATACCTCCTCCGATGGAAGTTCCCTGGTGGTGGCAGACACTTCTGTGACCACCCCAGCTACAGGTACAGCTGCCACCTCCCGTGCCAGCACCGCCCTCTCTGCAGCCCCTCATCGAGTTGCCCGTGCCCGCTCACTCAGGAGGGAGTGCAGCTCCTTCGCCCCAAGCACCCCAGGCCCTGCTCCAGTGAGCCCTGAGTGAAGAGGCTATTGACCTCCTGAGATCCATCTCTGTAGGGCAGTCAACCATTGTGAATGTCATCCAGGGGTTGGAAACCCAAATGCAACAATCTAATGCATTCCTGGAGGGCATTCACACTGGATTGGCGGCCCAACAGAGATCGATTTAGGCTCTGGCCTCCTCTATGATGGCAGCCATTGTCCTTATTTCTTCCGTCCCCCCTCCATCTTCCACTGCTCAGTCCCATTCCCCTCAGCCCCAACATATCCCAAGCACACATACAGATGAGCATGCACACAAGTCGACACCCAAGAGTCTCACAGCCAAACACAAGCACCACACTTCATCCCACAGGCACTCACCCAAACACCATCCAGTTGCAGACACACCAACATCCACTATTGTCACTGGCTCCCTCTCCTCCCCCTCCACCTCCATCCTCCCAGCCATGTCTACACTCACACCTGCATGCACTACATCATCATCCACTACCAGCATCATCACCACACCAAGCAGAACACACACCTCACTGGCAGACACCTCTACAACATCCATGCACACGTCCCCTGTGTCCTCTCCCACTGTGTCTGTCCACCCCTCCTAAGGTACACAAACGCAAGCACTCAGACACCCAACAGCTATCCACCTCACAACAGCATACAGCCCATGCACCTGCACCCAAAAGCAGAGGACAGACACCTCCAACAACCACTCCCTCATCCTCCACTCCCATTCCTTCTCCCTCTTCCCGCCACTGACCTCTTCCCTACCCCTCCCCCGTCCTGAACGTATGGGCAGGGTCTCACGAACCCAGCCAACCTCTCAGCCACACAGTACACGGGCCCAGTCCTAACCGCACCCCTTTGTGGTGGAAAGGGATCCAGGCCACATGTACTGAAGGGGAAGGAGCTTGCACCAGCCAGCCTAAAGGGGAGGGAGACTGCCCCAGCCAGCAAGAAGAGCAAGGTGCCTGCACCTGCCACACGAAAGGCCAAGGAGTCTGCCCCAGGAGGCAGGAAGAACAAGGAGCCTGCCCCAACAGGCAGGAAGTGCAAGGAGCCTGCACCAGCAGGCAGGAAGAGCAAGGAGCCTGCACCAGCAGGCAGGAAGGGCAAGGAGCCTGGACCAGGAACTGTGACGGAGCCCCCACCACCAACCATGGTAATGCAGCCGTCCGAGGTTGCAGCGGATGGGCAAGAGCCTCCCCCCACCAGCAGCACCACGACTGTGCAGCCGTCCGAGGTGGCAGGGGATGGGCAGGAGCCTCCCCCCACCAGCAGCACTACCACTGTGCAGTCGTTTAAGGTTGCAGGGGATGGGCAGAAGCCTCCTCCCACCAGCGGCACCGCCACTGTGCAGCCGTCACCGCCGGCGGACTGTATGTAGTCCTGCCTCCATGAGCTGCTGTGCGGCCTGTCCACTCCAGAACCAGTGGGTATGACACCCACCTGAGAGACTGTGGCCCATCACTCACCAGGATCCTGCACAGGGCACATTGCCCCCTCCAGAACCAGTGGGTATGACACCCATCTGAGAGACTGTGGCCCATCACTCCCCAGGATCATGCACAGGGTACGTTGCCCCCTCCAGAACTAGTGGGTATGACACCCACCTGAGAGACTGTGGCCCATCACTCTCCAGGATCCTGCACATGGCACGTTGCCCCCTCCAGAACCAGTGGGTATGACACCCACCTGAGAGACTGTGGCCATCACTCCCCAGGATCATGCACAGGACATGTTGCCCCCTCCAGAACCAGTGGTCTTGTTACATCTCCCGGCTGAGATGCCCCCCCGTCCCCGTCTCCCTGAGGTGCCTGCCTATTTACCAACAGATGCTCCTGCAGTGTTCTCTCCCTGTTGAAGCAGGTGACATATGTGGCCTTAGACTTTGGCCTGTGGCCATGTGGCTCATGAAAATTGAGGACTGGGCTGTGTCCCTTTTTCTGTTCATATGTATTTATCTATTATCTTGCCTAACTTATTATTTCTACTGTCTTGATATTATTACAAACACTTTGGCGAAATAATTTTGTCCTTGCATTATTCAGCCGAGTTACGAGGTCAATTTGTTTTCGTAATGCATCTGGTTGTGTGTATGCTGTGTGTGTGAAGTGTGGGACGTGCGCGTGTGTGTCACTCTCTTTTTCCTCTCCCCTCCCTTGTGTGCTAGGCGGCTGTAATCACCGGCATCCTCTTCGCTGGCGTTGGTCTTCGTGGTGGAGTAGAACGCAAAATATCATAGGAAAAACATGCAGTTCTGGTTCCATGGCGTGTGGTTCTCCCCTGTGTCTCCAAAGGTGAGACCTTTCCCTTCTGAGCTCAGTTACCACCAGGCTTTTGATGTCGTTGGTACTGCCCCAGAAAAGGTGGCGGATTGTATTGTTGTAACATGGTGGCCGGAACATTGACTTCTGCTTGGTTGTGGGCGGCTACCGCCATGGTGGGTGTTGTTTCTGCCCTGGCGATCAGTGTGGTACACTGGCTGTCTTTCGTAAATCTTTATGCCATGGTCATAATTTAGCGGTAGTTACCGCCAGCCTGTTGGCAGTATTATCGCCACTTTATCACTGACAGCCAGGGTCATATGAGGACCATAGTCATGTAACTATATAGTTAACCCCTAGAGGATGTAACCACACAAAAGGAAGATAGCATCAAATAATTCAATGTAACCATATATTGAGCTCCTAGAGAGCATAGTGCATTACACATTTTCAGGAGTAGCAGGCTTATTACAATGATATTACAAACAAGGCCCCTAAAACATAAATTACTCTCAGCTGAAGAACATAAGTTCCAACCATGAGAGCACTTAGAAAGACACTGACTGGTAGGAGAGATTATTATTTTGGGGTCCCCACTAACCTAGTATGGGGACCTAGAAATTAGGTAAACAGAAAGAGCATGTTGTGCTGAACATTTTGGTGGCAATGCCATTATCCTAGGACCACACAGGTTGAGTTATGAGCAAACATGTTTTGTCAAAGTAATGCCCTGCAAAGCATTATGGGGCAAGTTTCCGTATGCCACAAATATTTTAGTATGTTGACCTCACTGTAATGCTGAGAGCAGCCCCTAGAGGACACCACAATGAAAATAGCATTTGTAAGAAACATGCTCATGTAATCATATAGTTAACCCCTAGAGAGCATAAACACACAAAAAGAAAATTACATTAAATAATGTAGTGTAACCATATATTTAGACCCTAGAGGATGTTGAGCATTACACATTTTCAGGAGTTGCAGACATAACAATGATATTACAAATAAGGCTCTTAAAACGCAACCTACTCTCAACTGTAAAACAAACGTTATGAGCAAAAATGTTTTGTCAAACGAATGCCCTGCAAAGCATTATGGGGTGAGTTTCCTGTGTGCAGTGAATATTGTAGTATCCGCTTTCACACTGTACTGGGAGAGCCGCTTTCACTTTGAGGATTTCTGTTTTATGTAAAGCATTTATCAATTTCAAGTGTTTAAAGGAGAGACCCAAAAGAAATGACTGTTTAGGTAACAGTGAACAATGTAACCAGGGCTTCAATACCTCAGAACGAGTTCATGCTGTTGGCGCTGTGAGCGCTCTGGACACCATGCAGCAGGAAAGGGAGAGACAAAAGAAAAAAATATGTCTGCCCATACTGAAGTATGTCGGCAATCAGGCAATGATCCATGTAAAAGGCATTCATGTAACAGCAAGGCGTGACAAAAAAACGCTCCAAAGCGGGACAAACATAAAGCATTTACCAATGACATCAAGTGATTTTTGAAAGGCAAGTCCACGAACGGGTGTGAGATGGATGGGTGTGAGATGAGCGTGGTTAAAAGCCCACAGCACTTACAACAGGTCAACACGCTTGCGCGCTTGACCTTAAGAAACAGGTTACTAGACCATTAAGCAAGCCCAGATAGCCACAAAAATGGCTGACAAACTGACATGTGAGGTCCTGCCTTCTGGCTCTGACAGATTGCCCTACTGAACAGTTCAACCTTGTCAGTACCCAAGATGCAGACATCTACCACCTTGACTATGGTGAACATCTGCTGATTCTAGGACTCACTGATATAATACGCTAGACCTATGGCCCTTAAGGTGTGTGGTGAAAGGACAGAAAAACAAGGCTTCAGAGAAAGACAGATGGGTGGAAGAAAGTATGGTTAGAGAAATGGAGAGACATGAGAAGAAAGGAAAGGTGGACGGATGGATGGATAAATATCTGTCTGAGGGATGGATGGAGAGAAGGGGTGAATGGGTGATGGGTGGATTGAGGGTATGTGTGGACAGAAGAGTGGGCAGGTTGAGTGAAACGTGGACGGATGAAGAGAAGGATAGATGGATGAATTTAAAAATGAAGGGAGAAAAGATGGATGGATGCTTGGATGGATAAATGGATGGATGGACAGAAATAACTGAAGAATGGATGGAGAAAGGGATAAAGAAAAAAGATAGAAAGAAGTATAGAGCAAAGAAAGAAAGGATGAATGAAAGAAGTGAGGTGAGAATGAAGGATTGATGGAAAGAAAAAGAAAGAACAGGCAAATGAAGATGGGGGAAGTGAAGAAGATTTCATATTTCCTTAAGGGGCAATCCTCCTAATGAATGGTGGACTACCTCCTCGCACTCGATTGTGTATTGTAATCTGTGATATGGTCCACAGTAGGGGACATTTTATTCTTCTGGCTACTCCCTTGGGGGTAAGACAAGTTTGCATTCAGGTTCCTTAACTTATCTAGCAATTAACTGGCTGTGAGCAGTGGTGCAGCAAGGGTGCCATGGGCTCTAGTGCATGCAAGGAAAATTCCACCCTCCCCCAAAATCAGGTTAAGTGGGCTACTTAGGACACCGAGCACCGGAGGCATTGCACCAGCTGCACCACTAATTGCTACTATGTCTCTGATGATGAAGTGAAAGGTAATATCATCTGTGGACAGAGTTGTGTTAACAACTGTGGCATGCTTACCTTTCAGAATAGTTCTCTTCATTTTGCTCACCATCACAACCCTTCCATCAGGTTAACCCTCACCTAATCAGCGGAATCATTCTTTTTGTCATGAAACAATATTAAAGTTTTTCGGATGAAGACAACACTGTTGCACGTTGATTTGTGAAGTAATAGCACTTTTTAAATTCTTTTCTGTTAGGAGATTTTCGGAAAAAGATACATTCATCTAAATCAAAATATCATATTGTGGATAGAAACAAGCATGCAGAATTATTCTAATCTAATTTTCTACATCCAATTTTCCACTGGCTTCTGTAAATGATTTTGCTGGAATTTAGCACCCATGCCTATGAGATGTGTGAAAAATGGGTGCACTCCTCCTTAACTCCACCCTACATGCACACGCACAATTTTCTTAACTAGTAAAAGTCCATATTATCTTATCGTGAGCACAGCTATGAAACACATTTGAAGTCGTTTTTTTTCTACATCCGTTTAATCAGGAAACATGGAAACCAAGCCTTTCTGCAGGCAGCAAGTTTGTTCCATGGCCGTGGGATGTGGGCCACAAGCATTAGAACTAATTTGTTTATTTTACTGGGGAATGGAGCGTGGACAGAGGATGCCTATCACAGCGCATTCCACCAAAGCAGCCAGTGTGGTGCATCCTCATAATACAAGCTGGCAGGGCCAAGTAGGGGCTGTGTATCCTCCCCCATTAGCAGCCTTACCTACAAAAACAATATATTATAAAACTGCAGCATTGCCAAATTAACAAGGATACAATTAGTAACATCATAGCCCGTGGATGGCAAAGAAAACACATTAACTTGAAAAGTAGATGCTATGAAGTACCTGGAAGCCCCATGTGCTTTAGGCTGCTGTAGAAGGTAAATCCTGTTTTTATAGCGCCTTGTGGGGTTTGACGAACCCCCCAAAATGACGAAGCCTCCTAAATGCATCAATGTTTTAGGAAAAAAGCACCAATTTATAGAGGGCTGTTCCAGAGTGTACATGTGCATGATTGAAAGCGCCATGGCTGCCATGGGCAAAAGCGCAAAGGAGAGACACCAAAGAAAAAAGAAGTTTGCTCACAGTAAAACATAACAGCAATCGTGGGATAATCCATGTAACAGGGTCTGTCTGCAAGGCGGTAACAAAACCACGCCAAGGAGGGGCAAACGCTAAGTATTTACCAATCTCATCAAGGGATTTTTGAAATGCAAGCCCACGAACAAGCGAAAGTGATGGGCGTGGTTAAAAGCCCACAATACTTACAACAGGTCGGAAGCGCTTGCGCGCTCAACTCAAAAACATGATGGCATATGACACTGTAGAAAGTACAGTAATTCTAACCGATACTGAAGGCTCAAAAGAGAAAAAACACCTACCCAGCTCCAACCTCAAACAAGCAGAAACAAGTAAACTCCATTTGACTCAGGTAAAAGGCAGAAACAGGTATCCCCCAGCTGGCACAAGAAAGATCTACTGCCACGCTATCATAAAATTCCATCATTTTCCAACAATTGAACTGCTCTCTTCATGCAAACACAAGAAATCAGCATAGGTTTTGAGCTGTGGTTCAGAAACAAACCAGTCCTCAAGCAATGTACTTGATATAACATACCTTCGCAATTAGGACTGGGTTATGTTCATTGCATACAGATGATTAAGTCTAGATTCTGTTCATTGAATAGAAACGGATCAGTCTTAACTGTCTTACAAAAAGTGTTCAGATTTCATCACAAGCTTCAGATCTGGAAGCGGACTGCCAGAGAATGGAGAAACAGGGATCTAGAGCCAGATGTAGCAAATGTTATCACCCATTCTGTGTCTATGGGAAAAAGCGTTCGTACATATGGCCCCATGTTACATGTAATTATGCAAAAAATACTTAACGAAGGATAGGGTCTGAAATACTTGTAAATGCTGATATCTGTAGCTATTTGGGATCATGTTCTAGGATTATATGCTGTAGTAAGCCGTGGCACAGATAGTCCAGAAACAGTGGTTAACATTACATTTGCAACAATGGTTAACAGTAACATTTTACTATATTAATTTGATGGGCTCCAAAGATTACACTGTGAGCTCTCCCAAGTAGCCCATGCCCCGAAACATCCACTTGATCACTAGCTATGGCAAGTCATAATTTATCAGGTCTAGATATTTTTAGGATCTACTTGCCCCTTCTGGTGAGTTGACAAGTAACATGTGCTCTGTTCAGTCAGAAAGTGGAGGAGCAATAAGGAAGCCTTTAAATCTTCTTATTGTCACATTTGCTCTGTGTTCAGAGACAGAGATAAGGAGGAAGTGTCTTACCATTATTTTTCCCTCTCACTGCAGAGTTCCAGGATTTTGTCAGTTTTTTTTTTACTAACACACATCATTTAAATGGCTAATTCGAGTGTACAAACATTTCCAAAACTATATTTCAGTAGTTGTGAAAGCCCACTGTTTGTACTTTTATGTGATGAAAAAAACAATATTTTAATAGGATCAAAACAAATCCGAACACTTAACTTCGTTATGTGTATAGAATAAATATGTTTTCTGAAACCCGATTTTCACAGCTTGTTAATACATTTTATAGTTTTATCAGTAAAGCTGCAAGATAGTGGGAAGGTTTTTGGAGATTTCTTGTAAATGTTTTGTCTGTAAATGACTGTATGCAATCACACCATGCTTTAGTAATATATTTATTAAAAGCTAGTGTTAAAGTCTAAACTGAGAAATACTCCTGCCCTGATGCCAATGCTATTAGTACACTAAGAGGCAAGTAATGGATTAAGTGTTCCCTATATGTGGGCTTGATTCTTTTGATACGTGAAGCAAACATTTAGTCTATTTAATCAAACCAAGAGTTTTTTTGTACAGCAGGAATGCTGAGGTCACATATTTGAAGGTACACTAATGTTGAAGAAAAAAGTAACTCTGTAAACTAAAATATGTGACTAGGATCACACAATTTAAGACCCGTTTACAGGTCAAGTATATTGCAGTTATGTTCAAGTACATTATTCAAGTTCATCGACCTGCAGATCTAGTAAAATTTTTAGGATTTTTTCGAGGCCTGCAGCCAATGGCAATTTTATTATTTCTAATGATTTCTTTGAGTGCAATTGGTTTTGCAAAGGGCTCATGTCAATATCGAGCTCTCTATTTAACAGTGAGTGCCCTGTATCCAGTACTTTATGTTTAAAGCATTAGCAAAGCCAATAACTCTTGCATATGCAAGAGCTGTTGGCTTTGCCAATGTGTTTTAGCCATGTTGTTCACCAGCGTGGCTGCTGTTCAGCATGGCTAAAGGTTAGTGTGGCATACATGATATTGGTGTGGAATGTCATAGAGTGGAATGGCAAAGAGTGGATAGAGTCTTATAGAGTGGAGTGGAGTGGTATAGTGTGGAGTCGCGTAGAGTGGCATACACTGGTGTGGCACAGAGTGCAGTGGACTGGTGTAGAGTGTACTGGCGTAGAGTGTTGCAGAGTATAGTGGTGTAGAGTGCAGTGGCATTATGTTCTGGGGCACTGAATTCAGCAGCGTACAATGCCGCGTCGTAGAATGCAGTGGCATAGGTTAGAGTGGTGCATAGTAGTGTGGAATGGTGCAGAGTAGAGTGGCGCAGAGTGCAGTGACGTAGAGTTGTGCAGACTAGCAGAATGGTGCAGAGTAGAGTATAGTGTGATAGAGTGCAGTAGTGCAGAGTAGAGTGGCGTAGTTTCAGTCGCGGAGAGTGCAGTGTAGCACAGTAGTGTGTCAGAGTGCAGTGGTGTAGAGAGGATAGAGTTGCGTAGAGAGCAATGGTATAGAATACAGTGATGCACAGTAGAGTGCAGTGGGGAAGAGTACAGTGACAGAGTGCAGATGTGTAGAGTGCATGGCGTAGAGTGCAGTGTTTAGGAGTAGAGTGGCACAGAGTGAAGTGGCTCAGAGTGGAGTATGTGTGGCGTAGAGTGCAGTGGCATAGAGTAGATTGTTTCAGAGTGCAGTGAAGTGGCGTGGAGTGGAATGGTGCAGGGTAGAGTGCAGCTGCATAGATGGCGCAGAGTGTAATGGTGTACAGTAAAGTGGTGTAGAGTGCAGTGGCACAGACTGAAGAGGTGCAGAGTAGATTAGAGAGGCATACAGTGGATTGGCATAGAGTGCGGCTACATACAGTTGAGTGTTACAAAGTAAGGTGGATTGCCATGCAGTGTATTGGCATTGTGCAGTCGCATTGAATGCAGAGTGGCATAGAGTTCAGTGGACAGAGCAGAGTTGTGCAGAGTAGATTAGTGTGGATTGCAGTCGTGAAGAGAGCAGTGGTATAGAGTAGAGTGGTCGAATTAGCAGTGGAATAGGGTACAGTGGTCGAAGAGAGCAGTGGCACTGGGTAGAGTGGAACAGGGCAGAGTAGAGAGACATAGCATGAAGTAGCATAGAGTGGAGTGGTGCAGAGTGCAGTGGCATGGAGGGGTGTAAAGTGGAGTGGTGCAGCATGGAGTGTAGTAGTATGTAGTGGAGTGGGGTGGTGCAGAGTAGAGTTGGAGGGGCGTAGAGTGGAGTATTCATGGTGTGGCAGCACACTCTCATTACAGACAACACATTTTCAATTGAAATGGGCATTACATTTACACAGACGTATAGTTTTACTAATAAAACTATGCACAGACGAAAATGTGTGGAAATTGTAACACTAGTTTAATGACTCATTTGGATCATATTTGTTTGCAACACACTTCAGAAATAACAAAAAATGTGCTTCATTTGTGGGGTCATAATTGATATTCTGAAATACTTACACAGTGCATTTAAGCCTTGTTGTAAGCTATAAAAACTCTATCTTACCCCAGTATCCAGCAAGATTGTCACATAAATTGTCTCACTTTGAAGTCAGAGAAAGAAAAGTAAACAAACACTTTTGGAAGACAGCACCTGACATCTGACCTCAGTCTTTGAAAGCATAGCAAATGTGACGAGATAGGAACCACATTTAAAGGCCTGTTTACAGAAAGCAAGTTCGTGGAGGGATACAGAAAACACGGTTTAGGCAATAGGAGGGACGAACTGAACCCGGAGAGCCTAAAGCAGATAAAGCCAGCAAATGAAAAGCCAGAAAGTTTAAGTTACAAACCACAAAGCCAGTGGTAACCAATGAGCAGAATACATTCCTAGGTCAACCATGTGGCAGGGTGCGAGCTTAAGAAATGAGGTTGTCTTAAGAGTTAAAAAAAACAAATATTTGTTTTCTTGGTCTCAGTCAGGCGTATCCTAGGAAGCACAATTAATGCAGGAAACTCTGGGGTAGTCTATGTAAATACAGAGGCGGTCTGACAGACCCGGACACAAGCCATTTGCCTTTGAAAAATAGATAATTAAATATAACTTACTTTTACAGCAAGAGTACCTCATATAAGCAAAGCAACAAACGGATCCATCAACAATTATGTACTGGGCAAGTATCTGCAGAGTTTATTACATGCTTATATTTTTTAATATAGCTCATCAAACCATATGGAAATGGTGACAGAGTAATTGATTTAATATATGCTATAGTGATACACAGTATTAGCAAAAATACAGAAATGCACATTAACAGCAAGACTAGCAGTACAGGTGTACAGACGGGAGAGAATACAGCTTGGGAAGACACATATTGCATTGTCCAGAATAGATGCAGGTTGCCTGAGGACAAGAAACTGCTTTTTGAGGTCGCTTGTGCCAGAAAATGTGGCCTCGCTGATGAGTACTGGAGGGGCATTCCATCTTTTGTGCATTTATAGAGAAATCTTATTTGAGGATGGCGGTCTTTCTAAGGTTGAATGCATCCAGTTTGTGCAGAGCTTAGCTCTTAAGAATGAGTTTCTGCCAGAGACGCAAAGTTTTTGTGCACAATATTAGGCTTGTTCAAGTTGATCGCCCTGTTGGTAATGCATGCAGTCTAACATTGAGTCACATTTCAGAGGATGCTGACCTACACCAGGAATTATTCACTGAAATCTTTTTTTTAACTCAATAGCAGATGTGCTTCTGTGTACAAAACCTTGACGCGAGCTAGGTATTATTTGAACAGGTCAGCTAGGAATATATTTACCAGGTATATATATACATGAGATTACTAAGGCTTGAGCAGCCAATTTAAGGTTGTTTTGGAAAGAAAAGTTTAAAACTACGGAGTGGTTTTGACATGAATCTGGCACTTCCAGTCCTCTCTTTAACATGAAGAATAAGGTGAGGTAGTTTGGTGAGTTGAAGCCATGGAACTTTGCCACGATGATTGTTTCCCTTTTTAAACTTGTGTTTTGCAGTCAGTGGCCAATTCCTGGCAGGTATTAGAGAGCAGGGCATATTCTCTCCTGTGGATCCAGGTTTAATTTGGTCATTCAGTTTTGAATTGCTTTAAGAGACGAGGGTCAGACCTTGAGAAAGTTTGAGCATTTACTGTTCAAATATAACTGGGTTTCACATGCTTACATCACAGAAACAAGATTCTCTATTTTGTGTAATATATTACTAAGTGGCTTCAGAATGAAAACAAAAAGTAAGGCAAGGAGAATAGAGCCTTGAGGGACTCCATACAAGATTGTTATCTGAGAAAGAAATTTGTCTTTTGATACATGTGATCACTGCATGTATGTGGTATTTTCGCATAACAAGCCTAGCCAAAAGGTAGTGAAGCACTGTATATGGTCATCAAAGAGAAACAAATGAAATAGTGATGAGTGGTCTGTGAGCGGTTAATGCACTGTGATGTAGTCTTCTTTAAAAAAAAGGTGTGTTTTCAACTCTTTCCTAAAGTGGAGCAGAGTGGAATAGTCCTCATGGATACAGGAATGTTGTTCCAAATCCTCAATGTAGAGCGGGATAAGGCTACTACCTCATGCTTTCTATTTTACACTTTAGTCTGCAACCTGATGGTGTCCTGGTTGTGGGTATTTCGAGAACTACCACAGATGCTGACCCTGTCTGTACATCTTGTCACGACTGCTTTGCAAATGATGCAGCTGGTTTTGAAGATGGTGCGGGTTGACAAGGGGAGTCAATGGAGTTCCACCATATGGGGTGATGTAAACATATTTCTGCAGGCCTTGCATGAGATGTGCTGCTGCATGTAGAATGCCCAGATAGGGAGTCAGTGTGGAGTCTCAGAGACTATTGAGCACGGCGATACCACCATCCAGATGTGTGGGTACAAGGGTTGAACAACAGTTCTGAAGTTGCTTTCTAGAAGAAAGAGTTTCAGTTAATTGTAAAGAGAAGGCTTGTCCCAGTCAGGATTTGTGTTTTTAGGCAAAGTGTTCCTTGAGGGTGAGGTTGGTGTAAAGGGAGAGCTGCAATTCTTAAAGGTATGCTGAATAAAGAATCATGATTCTATTAAAGGCAAGGAGGCTAGCATTATGCATAGACTTTTATTATCTACTGAGCAGCATCTGTAAAGTTTCCAAATTAGAACCTTGAAACATCACAATGAATTAGAACTCTCAGTCCCACTAAAGCAGCCTGTCCTCTATTTCCTTTGTCTTTTGTTTGAACTTACAATTTCTCTTAATATTTCTTCACTTCTTTGTCTCAAATCCTGTAACTTAATTAATCATCTGTGAAATAAAGCCAGACATAAACATTACACCATTACCTCCCATTTCCTCCCACCTTTAACGGGGTAAAACCAATATTTATATTCATACTCACCTTGTCCTGAACTGGGTGGCTGCTCTCGACCTTTGTTTGATTGATATCTTCCTGCTATTCCCCTTTGGGGATACAAATTGCCTTGGCTACCTCTGGCACCTCCATAACTCCCACTAGGATTGTGTCCAGAATACTGGGACTTATAATTTGCCCGGCTGAAAGGTTGCCGTCTCCTTCCAGCCCTTTCGGAAAAATTATTCCTATTAAACACTCTATTCTTGTTGAAATGGGCTTTATCTAGACTAGTGAAAGTCTGTATGAACTTCCCCAAAGACTTCACCATGCCTTTGCCAAATAAAAGGCCTCTGGCACCTTCCTTCAATTCTTTTTTGGCCAAATCGCCTAACTTTGGGTTTATGCGCATTATAACCCATCTCATTCTCCCTGCCCTGCTCCCAGCATTGGCTTTTCTGAGGAAACATATTGCATGTTGGCACCAACCTCTGAATAGATCTATCTTCAAATCTTTCCCTTTAAGATATTCATCCTCTAAGAGGTCAATCATCCTTGTCAACGGTCCAAGGACATCTAAAAGCCAATCTTGGCATTGTTTAAGGGACCCTTCCAAAGCTTTCCCGGGGTCTGTCCCCATCTTAAATAAATATGTAATGAACTACGGATCTAAGTTTGAAGTCATAGTCATCTTATCATCTATTGTTGACCTAGAACATTCAGCATGCATTATATTACGTTCATCTTTCTCCAGCAGTCTCCTAATCCAATGCTGAATATACTCTGCAACATGATTTAGAGGCCATCAATCTTTTTTCCTTATGTCACAAGGATCAAACAGACTTTCTCCCATGAGTATGTTAGTTTTTACTTTTAAAAGGCTTCTCTAACAATTCTCCAAACTCATTGTTATTTGAACCTAAAATATACTCATCCATACTAGATATTTGCTCTCTTACTTCCATCTCACTGGATAATATATCATTTGCAGTGTGTAACTGCCTTTTTTGAGTGCTGCTTCGGACCCCTTCTCCTTCAGAGCAGCATACTACTCTTTTCTGTTTGTAAGTTACCTCCGGGTCATAATCATCTGAAATACTCCTCATCCTCTAATTGAAATTCCTCTTGTTTCCCCAATAAGCATGCTTTACAGAATTTTGTACAACTGTACTTAATTCTTCAGAGAGTATCTTTCTGGTCATCAGGATTTCCTGATTTTTGTCAGAATTATTTTGTTCTTCCATTGTATTAATAAAATATTATTTCCATTAAATCTTTTTAAAATATACTTTTTGCCTTAAAAATATATCTTCTAGTCCTTGAAACCTTAATTACACCTCACCGATCGATTTCTGAGGAGAAAACCCACGCTTGAGACTACATTGCTAAGGAACGCGTTTGCTAAATTTATCTCCCTTAGAAATCACTTGAATGTGTGTAATACATGACTTACATGCTGCAAAAAAAGCTTAACAGCGTGTGTTACTACTCAATGCCTAGGTAACATCAACACACTGTATGCCAGCGCTTCAGCTGGCCTCTAAGTCAGCGGCCCCAAAATCTGCTGTTAGAGAAAGGCCGTAACATTGCGCTCAACTCTAAGTGAATGCAGCGGTGTCCAACAAAACCTTGTGATGAAGCGCCAATTCTTTAAAATCGCACTCAAATCTTATTAAATAGAGTGCTGCTTGACACACCTCTAAATAACTAACAAAAGTCTGGCTATTTTGGAATAACAAATCCAACTTTGGGTGTTAATCAATTGTAAATACAATTAAATTGTTTCTGTTCATATATATATATATATATATGTATATATATATATATATAAAGCAAAACTAATAAAATGTTCCAGACCTTAAAAAAAAAAATCTATAAAGTATTGCATTACTCCTATATGTATTTATATCAAACATTTGATATCATAAAACTAGAAATGCATTAATTGGGTTTCTTTTAACAAAACACTTTAATTCCTTAACAATCTAATAAACCAAACCTTCCAGAAATATTTCAAACTGTTAAAAAAACACTTAATTAACTGTAATACTTATCTGCTCAGAAGCACCAAACTAAAGAGGAAGAAAAAGGAGGACAGGCTGCTTTTGTGGTACTGAGAGTGGAAACTTTAAAGATGCTGCTCAAAAATTGGGAATAAAAGTGTATTCATAAATCTAGCCTCCTGTCTTGTCATAAAATCCAAGTGATTTAGCATTCAGTGAAAGTTGGAGTTCCAAGCAATCAAGGTTGATGTCACTGACTCATGTTTCTACTCTTTCCTGTTTGCTTTTCTTGGCAAATAACAGAAATTCAATCTTGGTTGCGGTAAGCTTCATGTGGGCGCTGAACAGTTAGATATGGATGATGTGCGGACAGTGTTAAGGCACTGAATAGCTTGAGCAGGCGAGTCTTTTAAGTACAGATGTGTATCATCAGCATTTTAGTCTTATTGAAACATACAACTTGAACAGCTGAGCACTGTTTTTCAATGCCCATGCTGTTGCTTAGGATTTGGTCGGTGTATCAAAGAACGCAGAAGATCGAGAAGGAGAAGGAGTTTTGTCTACAATCAAGATATTGGAGATTACAGTGCTATGACTGAAATAAGCTGTACATCATTAGTTGAGGAACATTTTGGAAGAACCCTATAAACCAAGCTCTGCGGGCTCCACAGGATCAACTGTCAGAACAAGAACTTCCCAATTGTACCACACAGATTAGATGTTCCAAGTGTAAAATAATGTACTGATTACAACCAGAGTCTTTAGAACACCACAACACATATTTGCCCTTTAATAACTATTTACACAGATTATAACTAATCCTAAAATGAAAATCACAGCAATGAGAACTAGTTAAAACATTTCCAATATAATAGGCAGAAATCTAAACTTGGCAGGAAACAGAATGTAACTATTCACACATAGTATTTATTCCAGGTGGGTTAGGTTCATGCTCTCAGCGGTCTGGTTTCACCCCTCTTACCCATGTTGACACACATTCCCCCTCTATAATACTCCAAATAACTGGTTGCAACATTCACTTCCCCTCTAGGCAGCTCGCCTAGCACTCCACACCTATTTCTCAACCACATCAAACTTCTTTAAAATGATATCAATGGGTCCTATTTTAACAGACTTGGACATCTCCCTTCTAGGGTGTTTCACCCACACCCTATCATCTATTTACCAGACAGTCCCATTCATCTTCTTTCAATTGCAGTACTCTTTGTTCGGGACCTCATGTTCTCCAACTCTATCCATCGTTCTCTTCCTGTCTACATTCACCAATGTATTACCGCATAGCCATCCTAGTGTCCATGGTATCCCTGTTTCTATCGCTTGAACAAAACCATAGGGGCAAGACCTCAAACTATATTGGGAGCAGCACAATAAGACCACAACGTGCTGTATGTCCTTAAATGTGTGATGGTCATTTCAAAAGTTCAACTATCTATCTCAAAGTAAATTATATCCCATTGTCAGTGACAAAAAGCTCTGGTACTTCTTCACTCATTAGCATAAGCATAATTTATTAGTGACTCATATCAATCTCCCTTGCAGCTAGTATTAGTTAATGACTCCAAAAATATCCAATTCATATTTAATCTGGTCTAACCGCAATCTTGACTGTAGACAGAAGTGCATTCCTGACTATTTGCTTTTACCACTGCTGGCACACATGATGCAATTTTAATTCTTCTATCTACCATCACATTTCTTCCCACCCACCAATCAGATTCTCTGATCCCAATCTTTGTTACATTTTCTACAAATGCTCCTAAGGCGCTGGGTCTCCTAATCTATTTCTGATTTCTCCTGGTGATATTTCTTACCTTTGAAACATTATCTCTCAAAACTATTATGTTTCAGTACAATATATCTCCCTTCAAACGTGGACACATGTCCATTTCCATCATTCTCTGACCACTCTTCTTGATTAAATCTTAATGATTCTACTGCCAAACCAGCAGCGCTGTCCTCAACTCTTCCTTTCCTTCTTCTTTCTCTGACCGCGGTCTAGATAGGTAATTTGCAGCCACATTTTTTATCCCGGTAAGTACTCCGTTCTAAAGTTGTGGTATTTAGATCCTAACATCCATCGGGAAATCCTCGAAGTGGCAGAGGTAGCACCTTTGCAAGAGTAATCATGGATCAGAGGATTGGGATCTGTCCTCATCACAACTGATATTACCATAAACGAAAATGGAAATGTTACACAACCCAGACCAGCTTAACACTTCCCTCTCCACCACAGCCTGATTCTTTACTACAGAATTGTGTTTCTCAACACCTCCTTTAAGCAAAATCAACAGTTTTCTCTTTAACATCAACAATCGGCAAAAAATAGCTCCTAAACCTCTGTTTATAGCATCTGTTATTAGAATTGATTTCCTGCTAAAATCATAATCTCTCAATGACTCACGATTAGGTGTACTTCTCTTGACTTTCTCCATGGCCAGATCATACTTTAGATCAAATGAACATATCACCTTTTTTTAACAAGCCTACAGGAAATCCATATTGTTCGCAAAACGTTTTACAATCTTTGACTACTACTCCTACACTACCAAAATGAACTTCAGCTCTTCCTTATTAGCATGCAAGGGTGCATTCTTCATTGTCTCAGGTAAGTTGGTGTTAGGTTTTATCCCATTTCTCGACAAAACATGCCCCAAATACATCACCACATCCACTCTCATATTTTTACACCTTTTACATTTCCTTTATTTATCCATTATAATTCTGCCACACAAGTATTAATTTTATTTATAAGCATGAAACAAATTAAATGTAATAACAGCACAAAAAAAGAACGTAAAGGACCTAAAACTTAACAGTCAGAAGGAAACATCCAGTTATGGGTAGTGCAGTAGACTCTGTACTTCAGAGAAGGTTTGTGCTTTATTTCTCTTGAATAAGGGTTGGAAATTTGACTTCTGATAAGCTAGTAGCCCTGGACAAAAGAGGAGAACATGACTGAAGTATTGGTTCTCAGATGAAAAAAAAGAGACAACACAGATGTTTCTTACCGCCCCTACTAACTGACCAAGTATTTTATCCTGTGGCAAAGTTTGAAAATAAAAAAGTCAAATATTTTGATCTAACTTCTGTATTAAGGCTTGCACGTTAAAAGAATCACAATTATAGAAGTCTTACCTAAGCCTGTGATGTTCTACATAGATTGAGATTTTAAGTGTGTAAACTATGTTTTTATCTATTTAATTCTCCACCTTCTGTCATGGAAAATGTATTTTGACAGGAATTTTATAAATGTTCAGAGGGAAACTATTTGTCCTCTAATCTCTTCTCTTTCCTCCTTTAAGCATAAGTATTTTAAGAATGAATTATTTAAATCATCCCATTGTATCCTTATGCGTCAATGACTGAAATCTATTTGGCGACAGAAATGTTTTAAGAACAATCTGGCACACTGTTTAAGCATTCAAAAATTAACTTTTAATTGCACCTTTGGGAAATGGAGGGAAACCCAATTCTATCCGTTCACTTTGTAAACTGTAAATGGAGGCTGTAACTCACCAGAGTAAAATGTATCTCAAATATACATATATATATATATCTATATATCGATAGATAGATATATATATATATATATATATATATATATATATATATATCTATCGATATATAGATATATAATAATATATCTATTTAAACATTTAACAAAAAAGTGGCACCGCTCTTCCCAAATGACTTTAAAAACTTGCGGCAAACCCATTCCAACAGAATTTGCTTTGCCAAACACATTTTATTGTGATTAAACCAAGATTAAGTATTGGATACTGCCACTCGTAAAAAAGTAACATTTTCCGTTCCCAAATTTTACGTTTACTCTTGCTCTACATCCTTTTGAGGGGAGCTGTTAGACCTCTTAGCTTTTATATATTAAAACATTTATTTCTTGAATACCCACTTTTGGAGGAAGCAGAATAATGTATTTAATATGATTTGGGAAGTCAGATAGATAAAATCAAAATAACAGTGGCACAAAAACACAATCTTGCTTCAACCGTTTGTCACATTGTTATGTGTTAGAAACGTATTTCTAGTGACGGTTATAACACACAAGCAGGTATAAGATGAAAGGCGAATTGAGCGTGCAGTAAATGGCCGGGGCATTCAGACTTTTTAAGTATTGTCTACATTTTGGTTGACAACTCTATCAAATGTACAGCTATAATCCAAGTAAGCAATGTATAATATAATTTTCTTCAGAAGCTTTTCACTCAACAATTGTAAACATGGTATGTTATTAATTACTGAGCAAGAGGATGAAAACTCACCTTCTCTATTGGAAGCAATTATTTTTCACTGACTCTATTTTCCAACTGCAGCAATATAACCTTTGCAAATAGTTTTCCTTCTGCGTCAAGCAAGACAACTGGTCGAACATCATAAGTGTCAGACATATTGCCATTTTTATACAGTGAGATTACTTTCTTTGCGGGAATATGAAATAAAAAGGGAAAAAGTGGCTTAAATAATCTGTCCACAAAAAATTTCCTGATTTCAAAATAGTACCAGGGATGGCATCTGAACCCTGTGCACAGGAGTTTTCATCTCTATTATCGCATTAGCATTCAGTTCAATTGAGACTGAATCAAAAGTAAACAATGAAGGCTTTCAATGGTTTGAATTAAATTCAGAATCTGGCTTTCAATATAATAAACCGATATGAAATTAAGACACCAAGGGCCTCATTACGACCCTGGCGGCCGGTGGTAAGCTGGTGGTAACACCGCCAACAGGCTGGCGGTGTTCCGCCAGCTATTATGACCATGGCGCAAAAGACACGGACATACCGCCGGCCCCGCCAACATACCGCATAATCCCCAACCGCCAGCCTGGCCACGGTGGTAAACACCGCCATGGAAAGGCTGGCGGTAAGGGGGACGTGCCCCTGGGGCCCCTGCACTGGCCATGCACTTGGCATGGGCAGTGCAGGGGCCCCCATGCATAGCCCCATCGTGCATTTCACTGCCCGAATTTCGGGCAGTGAAATGTGCGACGGGTGCTACTGCACCTGCTGCACATCAGCATTGCCGCCGGCTCTATTACGAGCCGGCAGCAATGTTGATGTGACTTTTCTGCTGGGCCAGCGGACAGTAACACTGTTACCCTCCGCTGGCCCAGCGGAAAAGTCATAATAGGGAAACACGAATACCGGCAGCACTGGCGGTATTCTGGCTCCCGCAGCCTCTGTGGTCTTTTTAAAAGACCGGCGAGGTTGTAATGAGGGCCTAAGTGGATTTGTCTATTGGAATTGGCTTTTTTACAATCTTGGCTGAGGGTTATAGCAAAAATGAACCAAAAATCACATAGACCAAGTTTTGCTAGTGCTGTTTGGACAGAAAACAACATTTAGCTTTTTACTTCTCTTTTACCGATTTTTTTTAGTGTGGGATCTTTCTTTTACAAATTTTCATCTACAAGGAGCTGAAGCCATTTAAACATTTCCAAGCTACAAGTGAAGATAAGAGATCAACTATTATTGTCACAAACTCCAAAAAAGACTCACCATCTATCAAATTAGAATCAACCAAATTATTGATAGAAATCAATAACCAATCCATAAACTAATCTCATGAAGCCCCTTTCCATATATGTAAGTGTTTTATATGAGTTCTGTAATCCATATGAGCGTTGATAGGAACAAAAGGATAAAATATGGTCAGCTGCATGATTAACACTACTTGGGAATGATCGCTAAGTCCTGAAGACTTTCCACTTAGGGCTGTAATGCTAAAACATCCACAGCAATCAACAAACATTTACTTGATTAATGAAAGCCCCATATTAGACAGGAAAAATTGCCAAAACACTTTTCTTCAAAACAAGAGTGAAACAATTTACTGTTAATGCACTGTCTCAATCACTCTAGAACCTCCTTTTCACTCTAGTAATAACGTTTTATATGACAACGCCAATATATCATCTTGAAAATAAAAAAACATTATCTAACCCTTCAACTATCTTTTTTATTACCTGTTAAAAAAACTGCTGCCACTGAGGCTAACCCAAAAGCCATGCAACAAACACAACATGTACTCAAGGTAATGACAAGAGTGAAATGTTTTGAATGTTAGTGAAGTTTCACTTGATGGTAAGTTGATGACAAATCAATTACGCTAGAAACTCCAGGCAACTCAAGTAGTCTTACCATCTTCACAATATAAGGAAGGGGATGTCAGGCAAGCTAGATGTTTTCATTCAGATTTCTTGTGTCCACATATGTCCTCAAATTACATACATTTTAGTCACCAAAATTGAGGGAATTAATAAAGTGAAGATTGTTCTAATTCTATGATTACACTTTCATCGTTCTCTACATTTCTTTTTTTTCAAAGGCTTGTGCATCAAATTCGTCAATCTTACTTTGTGTTTTATAGGCACTGGACCTTCTTGCAATTTAATCATGTGATCAAGGTCCTTGTGAGGTATCAATGAAAACCTCATGACCCTCAAATGAATCTATTATGATTATGCCTTCGTCCACCGCTTAACAGGCTAAACACTCTGGTCTCATGTAATCCCAAACTCACTGTATTGTCTTCAGTCCAACAGAATAAGTTCCTCACACACAATGCACACGTTGCCGACAGTAATGCGTCTTTTGTACAATACCTTCATCCTAACCATTCCAATTACAGGACTAAGATCTTTGCTGTAAATGCCTAAAGTAATGAACGACTTCTCTAATTCTAACTCCTCAAAATTGAACATGCTATGCATTTCTTTCGTTACTTATGGTGTACAAAGACCCTTGATTTGCTAAAACATTAACTCCTCTCAGAAGCAGAATTATGTTTTATCATCATATCCAATTCGAGTATCATTATCTTGGTAGATCATTTTGTTAGTTCTCATTCTTCTAACGTTTCTGCACTTTGTGAACAGCTGGATTTCTGCATAAGCTTTGCTTAAAACAAAATCCAGACCATAAACCTTTTCAAAGTGATCTAGTCCCTTTTACAGTACATTTTTCCCTCACACAAATATATCACAGCAGATGATAAGTGCATAGTTATGGTTAAGTTTAATTTTCCACTGAAAATTACTTTTTTGCTTTGTTTGGTGCCAACTGGTACTCCAAAAACCTGGCACCACCCTAGACTGTCCAACTTACCTCTGGCATTTAAAGTGTTGCACAGATGTGATAGGTTGGGAGGGTCTAAAGGGGAAGAGTAAAAGTTGTGTTTTCTGTTTTAACTCCGGGAGAAAGTATTGCTTCTTCTTACGCAATTACACCAAACCTAGCATGAAACTAGAACTTTACAATAGTGCCATTGAGTGGTTTGTTCTGAATCCATTCAGTAGTTTTTGAGATAACTGGATTTCAATTCATTAAAGTCTGTATAATTTAGAAGATTTTTAGCACATTTGCAACCCTGAATTCCTCATCCCTGACACAAACAAATAGAAAAATAAAACACAACACCCACTAGCACACTGACCATTTTTTTGCTAAAATTATTTTTACTGAAACGTTTTGAATTAGGGTATATTGTGCAATACAACACACTACAGTGAAAACATGTCAAAACATCATTGTTATGCTCAGAGGAAGAAAGTGCATCAGAAGATGACAACAAGAAAATAATGCCACCAATGACAGTGAGGCACAATAGGGAGATCAATAAGATATGTCATGTCCAGGGATCATTTAGTTATCCCCTGTAAACAATATTCACAAACCCAAACAAATAAACACAAACAAGAAATAAAACAATAAAGGTTGGGACAGCATTGTGTGGGACCCCTCGGGCGCAAGGCTGCCCCAAAGCCAAGTGTTTATGGGGGAATCCAGGAGTTCAGTGGGTGGGGAGGGGGGAAGGGAGGTGAGTACACAATGCTCTAAGGCGGAAAGAAGAAGGGGGCAGGAAACCTTGTATACTAGAGTGCTCTATAGGTGACAATTCAGGTAAAGAGTTGAAGAGATTTAAGCCAGCTAAAGTAGCCTAATAAAGGCTGAGAAATGCGGGTCAACAGTGTGTGCCAACTTCTGGGACGTGAGCTCCATGGCCATTACCTGCCAGAGCCGCTGAAACCATTAGGACATAGAAGCATTTTTTTTTCTTTTACCTTCGACCAATGCTGGATTTACAGCTCCTATGGAAGATGTGAGCTATCTGGCATGCAACGAAAATTTTGACTGCGGCATATAATACAGAAGACCATGCTCTGGACAGTGTCCTGGAAAAACATTGACCGTAAGAGGGTAAAGCGGCTGCAGGAGCATCACCCTAAGGATGTACGGTGTTCTAGAGAAACAGACCAAAAAAATCACTGAAAAACACCTTGCTAAGGATAATTTATGGTTGTGTCTGCCCATAAAAAATGTATGCGTTTTTTTAATAAAAGCTCACAAATTACCTTAAGTTTCCACAGTTAAAGTAAAGTGATGGTTATGAAATCAAACTGAACAAGCCCTGAAATTGGCATTTCATGTCTGGCTACACAAACCACATCTCACGCACGTGAAAACTATAACTCATCCCCAAAATGAACTCAGACATGATGTAAGAGAGATCATCAAAAATTAAACCGATTACACTATTGGTGATGTTACATCTTACCTTACCATTTACACTATTGATGAGGTAATTACGGATAGAGTAACATTCTTCAGTTTAATATGCGATCCTATTTAATATAATATTCGATGCCTGGATAATTTCTCTAACCACGGGGTATCTTTTTGTACTTGGTGTAAACATGGACACTCGAAATTAAGTGGAAGTGAATGGGTGGGGTCCCAATAACAACATTACCCTTATTCTGCCCTAATTCATCTGTTAATCTCATAGTCTAACAGACTGCAGTGGATAAGAAAAAAAATAATTTTGCACAACATTACTGTGTTATTAAAAATGCAACAAATCGATCGGACGCGAAAAAAGTGAGAAATATAATCTATGATGTATGTGGAAAATTTAATTTTCTAAACTTTCCACAAAATTAAGTAACGGATGACCCAGTCAGCAATAAAATTGCCTTTAGTATCTGTTGTTTTAAAAGGCTGGTAAAGACAACACGTTTTTCGACAACAAGGAAGTCATTTGACATTTTTTGCAGGTGGGCGGGAATGGTCCCTGGAGGCTATCCACTAGAAGTCTGAAGGTGCCCTGGAGATGACCGTGACAGACTGACTGGCTACGTCAATAATTCTAATAATTGGACTATGCCACTGTGACCAATAGCGAACCATAAACTTGTGCTTCGCATCACTCGGTGACAGTTCTAGTATTCCTAGTTAGACCAGACAATGAATCTGTGTTTACCATATGCTACTCGCGGTACCAGTTCTTCAACAACTTTTCATCACCTGAACACTGCAGTGCCCCACTCACCTAATACAACACCATTGATGTTTAAAAACATGTTGCTTATCGTCAATCTTGTGAAACGATAACAGATGTTAAAGGTAAATTTCCTGCGACCTATCATTTGTTTTTTCACCGTCACAAAAGTGCTAAAAAAAATAGAAAGTGAGGATAAAAAGAAATTAATTCATATTTCTCACTATACAAGTTGCTGTGATTGAACTGCCTGGTCATTTCCGTTTAAACACTTCTTTTAGAATTTTGTTTCTGTTATTTTGAATTCACCCAGGTTAAGATAATTATGGGGTAGTGTCAGATGGTCTTTTTTTATATACAACGGATAAAAGGCACGAGGACCTAGAGCTGAAGCACCAATGTATGGCAGACAAAAAGCCTGTGGATCCCAACAGAACCTACTTTGATGCGGACCTTAATGACGTAAAAAAACAAACCCGCCAGGAGGATTCCACATAACCAGCTTGGATTCAATTTTGTTACCGAAACCCTGTGTTTCTGAAGGGTAGCAGCCATTTCTAATAGACTATTGCGGATCAGGAGCAACAAAGTAGATATGAAGCTGCAAAGTCAACATGAGAAGGATGATTATTTTTTAAATCTTTTCATTTTCTATTTTTTCCTTAAAGCAAGGACAGAGAAAAAGATAAAAAGGCATTGCCACAGCTTGGATGTATTTAGGGGAGGATTCCAGGTTCACAGAAGTACCCTTTTACAGTAAAGGATTTAGATTACTATTGTACACAGGATAGAGTTGCCACCTCAACCAGTTTTTAAGGGCCCAACCACTGTTTTTCAATGAAGGCCAACAAAAACATTGACAACCCTAAGACAAAGATGATAGGCAGGAAAACAGATGGGAGAAAAAAGCAGACAAAAAGAAAAGAAAGTTAGGAGTGAGTACCAGAAGCTCAAGTAGCAGTGTAAAATGCTAAGACTTCATAGTAGCAGATTTGTGCATAACCTGAAGGACCGCTCCTCCTGTCCGAGCTTGTACATTATCTGGTACATAAAGGAGAGCTCTGCTAGAAGAGACCTCCACTTGTAGGCTCTGAGCAGTCCAACCTGAGAGATGGTGCTGCTGTTGTAAGTCAATCCACAAATGGTGTTACAAAAAAGATAGCTCTGCTGTGGGAGGTCGAAACCTTCAAAGTTTTTACATCTGTGATGCAGTTCAGCTAAGAGCGGACACCTGAAAAATCTGTGCACGTTGAGGTATAGCTCTGCTGTCTAATACTTACACTTTTATGATATGTACAGTATGAGGAATGGTTCTGCCATTTGCAGCATATTTTGTGTGTTTTAAGTTTTCTGTGAGGTACATCTGCTGCCTAAAGAAACAGTCTGTTTACCCGTGTTACACGAAATGAAGCCTTAAAGACCATCGGGTCTGTGTAAACGGAAAGGCGGAGCTGAGGCCTAAGCTTGTGATATAGTTCTGCTGTCCAAGGCCTAAGCTTGTATGTTATGTATCAGCTAATGGATAACTCTAAAGAAAAGCTGAACCTCTCAACTGGGTGCAGCCTGTAAGATAAATGCTGTTGTCAAAGACTTTGCATTCCGTGTTCCCTGAGAGACAGCTCTCCTGTCTAAGGGCAAATGCTAATTGCCTATGACACTTGAAAGATAGCTCAGCTTTGTGAGTTCTGAGCCTGTAAGAGTTGTGAAATGTTACCTATAGTTTTGGTGTCTGGATGCCAGTGTGTGTAAGATATGTACATTCTGAGGGGTGGCTTTGCTATCTATGCTAAGGTGCATAATAAGATCTATGCAATCTGAATGATATTTCTATTCAGTAGGGCTAAAGCTCCTTTTCACCTGCGGGAGAGCTCTGTGATGTGATGCCTGAGTCTGTACCCCTTGGGTTGTCTTTGCAGGAATAACTGGTGCCTATAGTCAGAGACTTGTCTGTTTACCCTTTGGAACAGTCCAGCAGTGCAAGTCCTGAGCTTGTGAGTTTTGTGTCATCATAGTTCATCAACTAATTGTTGTTTTGGAGGGACACAATGTGACAACCCATACCTCAAAAAATGCACTTCCTTTGAGTCAGAAAATGTCCTTTAAATATCATGCGTTTGCACCTTATAAAGCATCAAGATCAGAGTTTCTTCAGAATGAATCATCAAATCACCTTAAAAGAGTACATTTGCCTGTACATTATACATATAAACTGTTTAAGCAATTTATACCAGTGTACAGTCAACAGTTTCATGAAGTTTACTGTATAGTTCTTAGCATCAAGTATTTATGAAGTGCTAATGCAATCAACAAAATCAGATGGTGTGATAACCAGATGGTTAAAAAATCCCACCACATAGTATGTACAGGGACCAAAGACAGCATAGGTGCAAGTCAACTCTCACCTGTTGGTGAAGGTTCTAAGCATCTACGATTTTTTAATCATAATTGCCTTGTTTATTGTGTATTTTGCTATTGTTCCAAAGCAACAAGGAAAGAACAGCAGACAGTGAAGCCTCAGGGTGCAGCAATAAAAGAAAATGCCTGTGTGAACACCATGAAACATATCATTCACCATTGCCGCAATTCCTCGATAGTCTCTTTGCATACATTGTAAAGGTTAGCAAACTGATTGCAGCCTGGTTTGCCAAATTCATCAGCTGCCACCATATGCCACCATATGCCAACCTACGTTTTAGAAGATATTCTTCTGAGAACTATTGCAGGTACTTTACACACTAGTTACTGCACTTTGGTGCTCAACATTATTTATTTCAAATTATTTTGTAGCGCACTTAACCTAGTCAGGTATTAGAGCACTTTAAAGAAGTAACAAAATGTAAAGATCTTTATCTCTTCACGTAAGTGTAAAGATCTCGAACTCTTCACTAACGTGAATCAACAAACGTTGAGCTGTATTACATTCAGCGTCAGCAAAAGCTGTGAAATAATACCAAGTAAGACAGAAGTTAAAGTCAGTAGTAGAGCGTAACATAACTGGATGAGGGGAAGTTGATAGAAGAGGGAATGAATGATAGATGGTCAAGGCAGGCAATCTTAAACGGAAGAGGGCATAAACAGCCAGTACACAGATAGAGATAAGGAAAACGAGGGAGAGTGGATAAGGCACGAAACGAAAAGAGATGGAGAAAATTTGGGAATGGAGGGTGAAGACAAGTAGGAGATGAAAGGAGCATGTGCAAACTCAAAGAAGACAGAAAGGGAAAAAACACAGGAGAGATGAAGAAGAGGGGTAGGGTAGGGTTAGAAGTTTAAGCATAGTTAACAAAACAGAAATCATAATAGAAGATTTCTATTCCTCCTCTGCCTGCTTCCCTAACTTTTTATTTGATTTTAATATTAAGCCTGTGTATAATAATTTGTAATAACATCACACGCTCCTTAAAATCTGAATAACACTATGTTACTCTTCTTTTTTCAATCCTTGAATAAAGTACACATGTATGCTTAATTGTCATAAGCTAAAGGTTGATATTGACAGTATTTATATTTATTACAAAATTATTACTATTCAGTTCCACATTAAATACGAATCTCATGTTCACCTAAATAGGTACATCCTAGAAAACTTAACTTTCTTATTTTTCTTTATTTGCTCCATTTATTTCCCTTAAAACCTCAATACAGATACTGAAATTAAAGAATAGATCAAGATAGAGTCTAACTAGGTAGGTATTTAATATTTCTACGGAGCTTTAGTCCCGGGAGATAGATGATTAGACTAGAGGACTTCTCTAGAGTCCAGCCGCATAAGGACCAGACTACATGGAAATACCGCCCTCATGGCAGCCCCTTTTGTAGCTCTATTAACATTGAGTCATCTATTCACATGACTACATCACTTTCAGGCAAATAAGGATTACTAGCTAAGGGCTGCTATCTTTCTCCAAAAAGTGCTCCTTCAATATCGTGCCTATTTTGACCAACAAGGCACACATTTATTATATGTACTCCCACTTTGATATATTTTATTAGACTAATAATATTTCATCCCGATACAATATGTTACCTTACGAGCTCTCACATACCTCACCCTCAGAAGCCACTTATGAATAGTTTTAAGGATTAAAGTAACTCTAATGTAGAGCGTTCTTTTAACACAAAGAAAAGTAGGTTGTATCTGGACCAATAGCAGCAGGGAGAGGCAAAATGTGTTTCTTCGTGCCAGACATACTCCTTTTCGGAGGATCACTTGCATGAACAACCTAAATCATATTAACTGCCTTTTAGGTAAAACTGTGTTTAGAGACAGGTCACTTGCATGGCCAACCTAAATCCTATTAACCGCCTTCAAGGTAAAACTGTGTTTAGGGACAGTATGTTTACTAAATACAGATTGGGAAGGAGTGCTTAACATATTCCTTCCTAGAATCTCCTGCTTTCCACTGGAATTCTCCATCACCAGTGACCAAAAATAACCATACGTAAATGGGAAGCATAGAGTAAGCACCATTTCATCCCCCTGTGGATTGCATCCTAACGCCTAGAGCAGTGGTTTTCAAACATTTTAATGCAGCCCCATCCCATGGGGAAAAAAGAATCATTGGGCCCCCCTCAGAATTTTTCACAATTATTCTACTAAGTTGCACATCTTAAACAAACACTGTTATCGGCATAATATTTTTTTCAGCCAGATCTGGCACCCCCTCTCATGAGATCACTTGGGGCTTGCACCTCAGTTTAAAGACTCTTTGGTAGGAGGGATCTGTTTTTCCTCTTAGCTTCTCTCTTATTCTTTTCCTCTCAACAACATTCTAATCTTGATGTCGTGATATGTAGGAAGGTATCAGGAGTAAGGAAAGCAAAAAAAGGTTATTTGTGGGATCATGAAAGATAAGGGCCAGAAGGAAGGAAAACAGAACTAAAGACGTACACTATAACTTAATATATCATGTCAGTTGTGTTTGACTTCAATAATAGAGTCATCCTCTTCAATTGGCTTCTTCAATTGGCCTCCCTGTGCCATAACTTTTATGCACTGGCAGTAGGGGCATCCTTGAATTATACTGAGTGCCAGCTGGAGGTTCCATCCATTATGAAGGGTGTCTGAGGTACCTTCTAAGGATCAATCAAGTCCTGGTGCCGGCATTCTGAAACACACTGTAGGCATAATACTCTACAAACAATATGCTTTATACTTTTACCTAGCAGTTTGCACCTCTTTCCTGAAGACCTATGACTAGCCAGTTTAAGGTGTGCCAGCCAAAACTGCCATTCCAGTGCCACAGGACTGGTTTACTATGAATCTGTGAAGTTGACATGTTGCACAGTTGTTTTGCTAAACTAAGTATGCTGATTGAGGCTGTTTGATCATCTTCTGAAACAAAAGAGTGAAGTAGGTCTTTTGGAAGTGCTCTCATACTGTTTGTTATCCTCAGTGCCTAGTACCTCCCCAACAAGGCCTACTTAGCACCTCTAAAATTCCTCTAGTCCAGTCCTAAGGTACATCGGTAAGGTGATATTCTGCCCACGCTCGGAGATGTTAGTGACATCCTAGGTGACACAGATCCTCCATGTTGAGCCACGCACAGAAGCACAGCAGTTGTGCAGAATCAACACCTATTACCTGGGTAGCACCAAAAGGAGCAGTATTTTAGTCTGATGCTTTTAAGACCTCGATACCTTACTACCCTTTGGGCAAATGCTAAATCTCAGAACAAGAAACTGAGGATGCTAATGTGAGGAGAGTACAAGCGAGGGACCACTTCAGTGCATAGACTTAGCTGACACACACGGAACCAACATGCTGCCACGCCTGTGTGTCAATTGCCAGGCGTGAGCTCAGAGCATAGTTCTGCAGACGTTCCTACCAAGGAAGTTAGAAACTTTTTGAGACTTTGAATTATTCCACATGGTAATACTGCCCATGTGTAGTCCTTCATTTCAATTGGCAGAGGAGTTCTGAATATTTAACCCCATTAGAACTTTTCTTGATAGTTAATTCTAAGAGAAAAAGTATTCAGATTTGCAAACAAAATCCGGATAGAAAAGTCTGTTTCTAAATAAAAAACAAACATACAAAATTATTTTGCAAGACAGAACATGTGTCAGTTATTTCAATAAATTGATCGAGGTATTGGAAAAGTATCATTTAAACTGAAAACATTTAATTGGATCACATATAAAATTAAAAATCACATGAACTTTACACAGAGTTTCTTGTGTTCTAAAACATAACAAGGTGTAAATATACCTTCCTCTCTTGAAACAGCATACATAAAGGAGGAAACTTAGATTTAAAGAAGTTCTTTTCCAAGTTATAGTTTGTAGATTTTTAAATCAAACAGGCATAGAAATGATGTATGATCCTGTAATTCAAGCAGGAATTTACAGAGAAAATGTATTTGTGCTATAAGAATAAAAGAATTCATAAAATGTGACATGCCATAACAAATGCCAATCTTCTTCCCTCTCAATAAACGTTCAAGTGACTGTTTTTCGTGATTAATGTCCTAGTTCTAAAAACTCTTCATCAAGCAAAGCCATTAAGGGTTTTACAAATACAACTGTGAAGATGAAAAGATGCATTTTCCCGACACTATCCTTCAACTTTGTAGAGGCTACGTACTGAAAACAATTATTTTAAAATTACATTTCAATCTACTATCCACATACTCAGCCAATTATCACTGTAATTGAGAAATTACTACATTATCACAAAATAATAGATCAATGTATTTTTTTAACTGGCCAACTCAATCAGCTTTTAGGGAATTCGACCTTCTTTGTTATCATGTCACCAAAGGTTAACTAAAGGAGGCTAAGCTTTCTAGACTCTGCAGTGAGCTAGAGTCGAACCTGCAGAGTGGAAGGGAGCTCTGAAGGAACTATCTTGCTCTCCTTTGCTACTTCAGCCCAGCCACCTCCTGACAGACCATCTTCTTAATGCCCTGCTGGCCTGAAAAATATGCTGGTCCACTTAATTCAATTCCTCTATTCAGTGTACTCTGGTGAAATCTCCAAGCCCCCTGTAGCAAACCACTTCTTGCTGGAAGACTTCAAGCTACCCTGCTCAACATCTCCCAAATGGTTTCCTTGGTCTTATCCTCATACCTA
Source organism: Pleurodeles waltl (assembly GCF_031143425.1). Classification (NCBI taxonomy): domain Eukaryota; kingdom Metazoa; phylum Chordata; class Amphibia; order Caudata; family Salamandridae; genus Pleurodeles; species Pleurodeles waltl. Next base: position 775,343,526 of record NC_090448.1, on the reverse strand, counting down.
TACAAGTTATTCTCCCACAGCCACAGGGTCTTTAATATGTGATCACCAAGATAGCAATATTCCGGGAATTATTTTGCAACATCTTGCAGCTTACATTGAATGCCCAAAGTCACCTCTTTGTTCTGCCATTATCTTCAGGACACAGATTAGTAGCATTATACTAGGCACTGAACACCGGCTATGGAAACCGAAAAAACCACCTGACTTTTCATTTTTTTTTTATTATTAGTTTTATGTAGCATGAACCTGGCCCGAAGGCATTAGACCACTTTATTTGAGCACCATCTTACATTATACGTTTAACATTTTTTAGGTACAGGGAGAAGAAGTGATTTGCCAAGGTCCACCGAATGTTGAGCATAGGCTGGAAACCTGTTCTCCATTTTCAAGTTCAGCAGCTCTGGCGTTAAGATTTCATCACCTCTCCCAGGTACCTATGTACTTACATCTTCAAACTTGACACAAAATGCTTCAGAATTATATCATTTACCTCCTTCAATCCAGTGGAATAATGCATAATTCAAAGAACGTTTTCACCATATCAGTTATGTTATCCGTTCTGATAGTCGTGTGAATGGCTACTTAAGTTTCAGTTGATCACTTGCTGCGATGTTTTCACTATGTCTGTCACTTTAGGTACAGTGTATCACATTACTGACTCTAGATAAACTTTAACAAACGGTCACAAAACATCCCACTTTCTCACATACCATTCGTTCTCTGAGAAATAAAAACAAGGGCCTGCAGCTCATTCACATCCGGTTCAGCTCCTATGCAGGTTAAAATAGCAACAGCCTGTTATGAAAAATCCTCAAGCTGGGCAACTTCTAGCTCTTCCATTCAGTGAAGCCTAAACCTCCAAAAGTTCCTGTTGTAGAATTTATTTAAAAAAATAAAAGTGAATGGTTTAATTTAAGAAGATATATACGTTTATCCTGTGGCACACTTGTGTATTCTGGTGTGCACATTGTACATATGTATGTATATAAATGCTTATATTTTAACACTACTTTGAATTTCTTTGGGTTCTTACATAAGCTTCACCATCTGGAATTACCTTCTATAAATAGTATACAGTACTCTCGTGAGCGATTTCTGTCCCGATGAAGTCTCCATTGAGCTGCAATTTATGAGCCAAAGTACATCACTGTTGTGTTCTGTACAATTTTGGAATGGTCTTGGACTGGATGCTGTCAATAATAATAAGCTTTCCTAAAGCATGATGATATGTTAGGTAATTAATATAGTTGCCCAGATATATAATGACCACCACTTTTTGTACCACAATTGTACAACATATTAGATGTATGCCAGTAGACAATGAAAGAAACACATGTTTTATAGACTAAAGAGTTTATCCTGAGTCATATGGAGTTAACTTTAGGAGGCACAGTTGACTATCTGAACGTAATTATCCTTGTTGACAACATATTTTCAGTAAAGAGCAGGGTGGATAGTGTATCACAGTAGCAAATTCCTCTCTTGGACACATACTGTTACTTGGTAAGGCTTATTTTCATTAAACCCAAAGCACAGCCTCGCACCTATCCACTGCCAAATGAACAGGACTATCAGCTCTTACTTTATGCGATCACACTGCTTCTCAAGAGAGGAGAAAGGAATTCCAACCTGCTAGTTTCCCTGAGGTCAGCAGTTCCTGTGTTTTCACATTCAACAGCAACCTTCTAAGTGTTGTGAGAAACTAATCGTGGTCACAGTGTATTTTCAAAACCAAAGGTGTAGCTCCACGTCAATTACTGATCTCTCACAGTTTACGCTCTCCTAAAACTCCTTTCCCCAATGCTGAAAGGATTAGGTGCACTTGTGAACATTTTTGTATTACTGACAACTATACATCAGGGCACTCTCTCCAACAGGTGACACTATGCAGAGCTAGGCTTCACAATGCAGGCCATCGCCCAGGGTTCATAACCTCTGAAGGCTCGGGGCCTCATTTGGAATTTGGTGGGAGATGAACATCCTCCAGTTATTGGAGGATACTTTTAATACAGAGAAGAGTTCTCCAACTGAATTTCCTGCACCAGAGAGATAGTATTGAGGGGGAAAGTTGGGGATTCTACTCAATAATTAGTTTCCTCCAGAAATATTATTATATTCTGTACCAGCCAAACTCTAAATGAGGCTCCAAAACAGCAAACTTGGATCATGTAAAACTTACAAACCCAGGCAACTGTTCATTATGGTAAATAAATCAGCCAGGCTCAGGCCTTGGATAGCAAAGATGTAATTTAAATTACACAGAACCTACCCAAATACAACAGAGCTTAACATCAGGTAATCCTAATTTTACAGGCTCATACATATAAAACAATTATATTGCTAAAGTTAAACAAACTGCACAGATCTCGTTTTAGCAACAACGTTCCTCAGATTAGAACCACCTCATATGCCTGGTACACAAACAGCAGCACTGTCTCCTATGTAATGCTGTTCTTAAAAGGTTAGGCATACTGTGTGCCATTGCTTGAGTTACACAGATACACAGGATCATTTCAAAGACAACAAAGTTTACCATCAGGTGATCCGAATTTTACTGACTCGTGACTGTACCAGTACGCCTCTTGCTCTAGGTACAGAGATTACACAGGTCACGATATAACAAAAATGTTCCTCAGATTAGAGGTATCTCATATGTTGTCAACATACACCCGTTTTCTCATGTGATGCAGTTGCTAAAAGGTTAGACCTTGCCTGAGCTCTTAAGTTAGACACACTTTTCCACGTAAAGACTTAGGGGGTTATTCTAACTTTGGAGGAGTGTTAATCCGTCCCAAAAGTGACGGTAAAGTGACGGATATACCACCAGCCGTATTACGAGTTCCATAGGATATAATGGACTCGTAATACGGCTGGTGGTAAATCCGTCACTTTTCCGTCACTTTTGGGACGGATTAACACCTCCTCCAAAGTTAGAATAACCCCCTTAGGCAGCAAAATGTTTCACAATGGTGCAACTATTTCAGGCTCATACCATAAGACAAATTAGTTATTCTGACGTAAAACAGCGCTTACTGTCTCAGTACTTAAATAAATGAACAGCCCTTTCAGGCAACAATTCTTACAGACTCATACAGGAGAGCTACCCTAAGGCTTATATGTAAAGGTCCACTCTGTGAGAGCAGCATTATTGCTTAAATTACACAAAATGTATGGCTTAAGGCCCTGAGAGTATGCTTCAAGTTAGACAGATTTAAAAGGTTCAGAACTTAGACAGTAGAGATACCTTTCAGGGTGCACAGATTCTAAAGGCTCAATGTTCAGGGCCTACACATAAGATAACAAATTTCATAGGTGCTGGCCTCAGGTGTTCAACCGTTGTTACACTGTTGTGCTGGGTCTACAGTCACCCACGATCTGCCTTTTCCCCTAAATCAACAATGCTTTTATGACTCAACAAACGTATGTGATCATCTTGATATGCAACTCCTGCACCTGAAAACTGGTAGTTCATCTACCAATGAAATAGCTCAAGTGTGGTATATTTCACTTCCATTTATTAGGAGATTAAAAACTGTATTTTATAATGAAATGTAATATGTTTAAGAATCAAAACTCCAAAGCCAGCCTAAATAAGAGATAGCTGGAGATGTATATTGATCGAGATACCTAAAATTAGAGAAGGTGTCAGAGGGAGATGTGCAGAAACATAGCATTTCTAAAAACTGTTATCTTTAAAACTATTCAAGCCTTAGCCATTCCTATACTGCCTCTTTTCTACAGTATGCAATCTCCCTCAGTGTTTGCCTCCTCCACCCACAAAATTGCCTTCTGTGTGCACAGATTTGGGAGGTGGGTGTAAGTCTGTGAATATGCCATCATGCCCTTATTTCTCTTTGAGATTCTGGTCTGTCGTGAGTGAGGGGGGCATGAAGAGGTAGCAGCCACTGGCCCTGTGTTCTTACTGAAATTACCCCAACTCCTGTCCTCTCACTGATTCTTTCACTTGTGTCATCGTCTTCCGTAAAATTTAAAAAAAAAACACCCTTCTCTTTCTTGACCTGGGAGTGGGGGCTGTTTTGCATATCTGGGCGAGGCAGTAGGGGCTTGATGTTGGGTTGGGGGCACAGTAATGACCTACTCAATGTGAGTGCGTAGCTAATACAACAACCGGAGGCGTGAAATGTAAGCATCACTGCCAGGAATAACTGAAAAGGACCAAATGTGAGAAGGGAAAAGATGATAAGCAGTGATAGCGAGTGATCTGTCTGGTGTATTCGCCTTTTGGAGAAAGGGATTTAGCGAGTCACATCTGATTGTACAGTGACGTTACGAATGATCTAACCTCAACCATGTTGCAGCTCGTCTATGAGACAATACATCTATATTTGGAAGGAACCGAGCAGTGCGGGAAGTCTCATTCCTTCCCACCTCCCACAAAAGATGCAATCCACTCCTTCAAGAACATGCATTTCGAAATACTTATTTTCCTACTAATAGATCAACATAGTGAGGTGCGGCGCCAGCCTTCTCCACCCGCGGTAGATAGACGATGGCGGACCGGAGGCAGGTGGCGCAGCATTTTCTATCCAGAACACCCACCTCGCCACCCGATGCTGCCTTTCCGTCTGCTGTGCCCCTGCCTCGACGCTATTCGTTTGCTCCCACTCCTGCGGCAGTGGCGGGCCCGAATCCGCCGGCGGGGTCTACGCGGGAAGCGGGCAGGAGGGATGCTCCCGCATTGCTGTCTCTTGCTCAGCGGCCCCCGCTTACATGGTTACGGTGGGTCTCCCCGGAGCCGTCGGCAGGGAGAGGACCAAGGCGGACTGCCTCTCTCTCCCTCCCTCTCATTCCATTGGCTACTGGGGCTCGCAGGCGGTTCAGGATTGGACTCGCTGTTTGCCTGTCGGGCTCCATGGCTCCTCGCGCCCCCGCCCTCTGTCTGATGGATCGTGAGATGGAGGGATGGAGGGGGGTGCGGGCTCTGTTTTTGTTGCTATGCAGGTGAGGCGGCACATGGAAAAAGCTGGAACGCACCGAGGCACGGGAGGGGCGGGCAGGGGCGCTGGAAGGAGCTGGAGCTGGTAATGAGGATGGCGAACCCATGGGAAACGAAATAAGACAGCTTGCTCTCCTTCATCCACTTTCTGTTTTTTATTTCCATTCTTTCTTTCTCACTCTTCCCTCCCTCTTTCTGACTTTCTAATTCTTGCTTTTATTTCTCTCCATCCCCCATGGACCTCTTCTTATTTTCTGTCTCATGTTTATTTACCTCTCTCCCTTGTTCCCCCAATTTATCCCTATTCACCCTTATTTTAGTTCCTGCACAAATACATTTGTTTCCTTCCCTTGTGCTTCCCCTGTGCCATTCTTTCTCCTTTCTCTTTTTTTTGTCGCCTGTCTTTTTTTAGTCTCTGCCTCCTTCCAAAATATCATTATTTGTCCTTTGAGAGAATGGTCCCTTCGCCGCACCCAACGGACTGCAGGGACCCTACGTTATTTTAATACCTGCATTTTAGTATCTATTTATACCTCTCTTGATTATCATTTGTTTCCTCCTAACTTATGTCCCATTCCTTTCCTCTTTATCTTTTTCCCGTACATGCGCTCTATCTGACGCGCTTGAGTTCTCTCCGTTTGTCTTTAAATCCCACTTAAACCTGTCGGAGACACTCTGCTGCACAGGCTCCCTGTCTCATTACTCTCCTCTCATATTTTCTCCTTCACTTTATTAACAAATCTTTTCTCCGTGTCGCCATACTCATGTTTTTCCGACTTTCTCCTCTCATGTACTGGCTCGCCATCAATTTTGACTTTAATCTCTTTCTTATTCTTTCACACTGTTAAAGCTCCTTTTTTTTTTTTACCTCTTTTGACTTTCTCTGTTGCTTTTTTATTTATCCTTCTCTCTCCTTTCTTAATTTTATTTTGAACACTCTTCTTCATTGTCATTGGAACCGATGAGATCAGGCATCCGAGGCAACACCTACAAGCTTTGCCAACAACTTACCGATTTCTAAGTATTGAAACATTTGTACACTACTGTCTGAACGCCTGACATCGTAATAGGCTAACAAATATTGGGCTGCTGCTCTTACTGTTTCCTTTTCTGCGGTCTCGGCTATATTGCCACAAAGACCTTCTGACAGTACTAAACCTTAGAGTAGGCTTTGTACCAGCTCATTGCTTTCCACTGGGTGGCTTTCTTATCAATCTCATTTGCTAGTTTCTTATTCGAAGGTTTTACTCTTCTTCTCTCGTCCTGTTTGTTATCTCCGTTCGAATATAATTTCTTTACCATCCTTTTGGATGCTTAACTTGTATCCGTCCACAGTTCACATTCAGGAAACAACTTTTTTCTTTTTCTTTCAGCCCTTCATGGGACTACGTGCATTTTCTTGCTCTGTCTTCCTGTGTGCTGCTCCCCTCACATTCTACAAAGCTGTCTGTTTGGCTGCGTCCCCCCAAACTCATCTGCTGCTTAACCCCACCCACTCGTCCTGTTTATTCAGCTTATATTTTGGTATCTGAAAATCAAGGTAATGCCAGTTTTCACCGAGCAACACCCAGTGATTCAAAGCAAGTTTTCCAAATAATGGCAAAACCTGAAGACATGGTGATCTCAACAGGACACTTCACATAACTAGACTTGACTTTTTGCCAAAGTAACAATGAAATAGTTGCAAGACCGAAGCACAGCAGCAGTTCACACGCACGCTGACAGTTGTTTTTTTAATGAAAATATTCCGTAGTTTAGTTAAATAAGACAAACTGGTGATTAATATTTAAGAACTGAGATATGGGGTTACACCTCCATTATAAAAACAAAAATGTTTACTATAACAAGAAAAACTGGTAGAAAAAGTGGATGGAGCATGCAGCCTAAAAAGCGGTGCCCCATTATCTCTTAAAATAGCAGTTACTAACTTTTTATAGGCATCACATTCCACCCAGTTTGTCCATCAGTTTATCTTGTTTTAGTAATTCTTTTTGAGGGGTAAACATCTGTGCCCTCCTTTTTAGTTGTTAAGCATACCACTTACTAAACATTTAGACATTTAAACATATTTTCTCCCTTCTAAAACTCCCTTACACCTAAAAAGCTATCACTGCTATTTCTAACTCAGTACACTTCAAACTCTATTAAATTTGTCATCTTTAAGTGATCAGAAGTACACATTTAAAGATCTAACAAAACAAACATAAACCAAGGATCAGTGATGTGCTCTTATCATGTTGTGGCATGTTAATAGCTACACATAAGCATGATGTGTTGCTGAAGAGTTTGAGAATCAATGTGGTCGTCATGCATATGCCTACCTTCTTTTTTTTAAGTCTCGCCAAGGGACAGGTTTTAGCTTTCTGGTGTTGTAGACCTATTGTGAACAAAAGCAAAAACTTACAATGGGATTTGATCCAGCCTATTGCTTACAATAAGTTTGTGTTCTGGTTAATCAAATTTGCTTGTTTCAAAATCATGCAATCAAAATTGGTCTAATAGTAGGGAATAATATCATTCTTAATATCAACCAATGAAACTATAAATCAACCATTAGGACTGCAGGTTAATTACAAAGCTCTTAGTTCATTGTATTTCACTCCAACATAAAGATTGCCAAAGGCAGTGTAGAACATATAATACATATAAATCAGCATATAAACAGGCAAATGATAAATTCAATAAAACATATGGTCCTTCGTTCCTGTCCTTGTTTCATGCTTGTGTGGTTATCTTGATTATTTTCGCCATAAATTCACATCAAGGCGATGATTACATTTTTCTAACACATCTTTATGTCCTCTTTATTTTCATCCTTATTTAGAGAAAGATGTGTTAAAAAAATCCCTATAGGACATATATATTTTCCCGCAACTTCTCTTATTAAACAAAAGGTCGACGCGTTTCGGCCCTTTCAAGTACGGGCCTCATCAGGACTAGCAGAGAGAGAGGTACCTAATAAATACAAACAAAATAAATTACCAGATGAAACAACTTTTGGACTAAAAAAACCTCCACTGTGAGAAATTTTATTAAAAAATTAAAAACCACTCAATGGTGTCTCCACAACCTGACCTCATTTGTGCCTTTGTGATTGACATGCTCAACTATGTGGTGATCATTAAATGTAGAAGCACCCTCAGTGCTTAACTTCTTATGGGAGCATTTACTTTCAGGTGGAAAACGCTACCAAAGCTGGTATCCCCATACCTGAAAATCAATGTATTCAAAATCAGTGGCATTCTATCCTCTTCTTGCAATTATCCCTTCCTCAATCACAGTCTCTTTCCACCCTTTTAAATGAATGTCTTGTATCCTTCCACAGATCATATTCAGGGAACAACTTTTTTCTTCTCCTCTGTAGTGCACGTCTTTCATCCCTTATGTGTTGCTTCCACACTATATAAATTCCCACCACACACTCTATGTTGCTCCTCACACCAGCTCATCTTTTGCTTTCCCACCCCTCCCATCCCTCTCTTTCTGACTTATTCTGCCTTTTTAAATTGCATTTGTCGCCTCTCTCCCCTGTACTCCTTCCGTTGCTTCCACACAGTCCTATTGAAGCCTTTTCATTCCCTTTTTAAAAAATGTTTTTAGAATATTTTTCGGAAGGCACAGAAGCTGCTATTTGATACTGGGACAATAATTTTGCATTGATGATGTACCTTCTCACATATGTTTTAAAAATGACCACTCCACATTTGCACCCATCTTTTTGGAATTGTAAACTAAAAGTTAAATAAAATGAAAAAATATAACCGCTAAGTCATAATGAATATGGGTGCATGTGTGGTGACTCATGCCCAAGTATGTCACCACGCTGCAGCAATTCTTTTTGCCAATGCTGTCCAGCATCACCAGGCAAGCATCTTTTTTTCTTCTTGCCGATGTGGAAGAGAATCTGCAAAAAGCATCAGCAAAGCCAACATGCTATAAATCGTAATTGAAATGTGACTCCAATGCTTGCTTTCCTTTGTCCTTTGAAGCTTTCTCTGCTAGCTTTTCCCTGTATGTTCTTTTTCTCCCTCTTTTTTTCCTTGTACTTTCCCTCAAACTCATATTTTAAAGTCATATACAGCAATGATCTCTCTCTATCTCTCTCTCTCTCTATCTCTCTCGCTCGCTCTCTCTCGCTTGTGCAGCAGGCCAAGTGGGCCGGTAAACAGGAGACTGAGACGATATCTGGACCCTAATTATTGGCGATGTTTATTTCCAAACTGTGAGAGGGGGGCCCATTTTCCTTGCTTGCATTATTGCCCAGGGAACCTGTGTAACTCCGTTGCACACACTCACCCTTACAGAGAAAGAGGGAGTGAAACTCTATCTCTCTCTCTCTCTGTTTTTAACATGTAACTAGAGCTCTCCCTCCAGCCTGCTTTGTCCTCTGATCCCAGTGGGCAAGAGATGGACTTGGTCAGAGGCACAAGGTGCTCTATATATCCATCTCAACCTTTTTGAAAGCCCCATATATAGAGACCTCAGATTCAATTAAATTTGAATGCTCTTATTTCAGTTCTTGACCATAAAAGTACAAACCAATGATACATAAAATACTTCACATCTTTACAGTCATTAAAAGAATAATTAATTGAAAAGATAATTTTCAATCTCAAATAGCAGCAACACACTTGAATCAAAAATAAGAACAATAAAACCATGCAGTACAAAATTAAAAAGGAATATCTAAAAACCCAATCTGAGGTCAAATCTAACGGAGGCTGCGATTAAGCTGTTGAGACCAAGGAAGAAATAATATTATGCCATAAAGGCCAGATGCTCTCTAAATACTTATCAAAGCAACACAAAGGCTGCCTCTTTTTAGATCAGTTTCCTTCCATCTAATTAGTTGAAACCTGAAAACCTGGTCCACCTTACAAGTTTTGGAATTAAATCCGGCCTGAAACTGGACCAACATCTCATTTTCATTAATACAGGCCAATAACTGATTAAGTATTAGTTTACAGATCATTTTTTGCTAGAATCTATCAGGCTAATTGGCTGATAATTTGCTTGGTCTGATTAAGAAGTTTTTTATGGATAGGAATAACCTCAGTGTCTTTCTATGATTTGGGTATTTCAGCACCTGCCATTGTGGTGTTAGTAACACATGTGTGATAGAGTGCCCAAGTGATAGGTTCAGAGGTAAAAGAAAGTCACCGGGATTCAGTCTAGCCTAGGGGCCTTGCCAGTATTCTGTGAGCTAATAGCTAATTTGGTTCCATCACCATGAAGAACCCACCAGCTTTGAAAAGATCTGGTGCACAACAAGTCAGACAAGATTTGGCAGCCAGCTGGAGGCCACACTTACCAGGGACCTCAGAATGAGAGTGAGATAGAGAACTGCTATACAGAGATTCACAGTGATTTACCCATTCCTGTGGAAGGATAAGGGATTCAGGCTTCATCTTAGAAGTTTTGGTGCCATGAGAAATCACGTGCCAAAAAGCTGACTGATATCCTGAGCCCAGTCATTGTTTTGTGTGGGGCCCTGTCTAATGTATATCGTATGTTTTGTGGGATATCCTGAGCCCACAGGATGTCAATCCAGATGTCTGTATCCCAGGTGGAGTTTGTGCGTTTTTGTACTAATTTGTAGGAAGCTCTGGCAGATTGAATATCTTGTTGGATCCCACCCTTAAGAGCATTAAGGAGGTGGCTATCCTACCATCCATGTTGTACCACGTAGGGTCTGATATGGGGAAAGAACTCTTATACGGAGGGGATTTGGTAAAAAACGCAAATTCATTTTCTCAAACCACTCAATGTGGACATCCATGATCTTGTCAGGTGCTGGCTCAGACTCAGCTATTGATGAAAAATGGAAGACAGGCCCTGATATAATTGGGCATATCAGGCCTCATTTTTCTATGCACTCTCCCATCTAACCTTCCGACGGTTATCACTAATTCACAGATCACCACAAGGTAATCTTTGGGTCTTGCTTGTCCTAGCTAAGTTACCAGGAAGGGTGAGGTGCAAGGGAGAGCAGCCACTCTCTAACCTAGGCAGGACTTCCATATTGATGATCTTTTCTCAGGATTGGAGATCCATCAGGATATAATCAATGCAGCTCCAATAGGATTTCCTTCTAAAAGTGGGGTGCCTCTCTTCATCCGACTTGGTTCTGCCAATGCAGGCTCTCAGATGACAACACAAGCAGATATTCAGCATTTGCAGGGCTAGCCTAGGCAGGAGTTTTAGACTAGGGCCTGAGATTTGGGAGAATTCCTAGTATTGGTCTTCATCACCTGTTATTTCCTTTAAGAGTACTTAAGGGGTCAAAACACACATTGAAGGCCCCAGCCACAATCACAGCTGCCTCCTCCTTAGACTTTGTTGAAATAATATCACTCAAAAGATGTAAAACAGTGACATGGGCTCAACGGGCCAGGCCAAAATGCCCGTTGGGGGCATCAAGACACCTGGGGGAACCTCAGGGATAGACACTCCACCAGCCGGAGACCAACCAGAAACACCACATCTCTTATCCTGCAAGCAATTTAGGACTCCTAGGTGTTCCTACAAACTAAGATAGGAGAGGTGGTGGCAGACATGTCCTTCCTCTGTCAAGACCTCAGACAAACAGTCAAGAGGGTCTCCAAGACTGAGGAGAGAATTTCTACCCTGGAGGACACTGTCCAACACCTCTCAACAAGAGTCAGCTACCTCACACTATACGCAAAGAGCTTACATGATTGGTCCCAAGACTCATAAAACAGGGTCAGGTGCAACAACCTACTTTTTGTTGGATTTCCAGAGTGCTCAGAGGGGCAGTCACCTGAACAATTCTTAGAGCAATGGCTACGGTCATAGATGGACTCCTCAGATCTCTCAAGTTGCTTTGTTATTGAACGAGCGTACTGATGTCTTGCCTCAAGAGCACCCACAAAGCCTCTTATAGAGTGCTTCATGATCTTTAAAGACCTAGATGCCATTATGAAAAGGGCAAGGCTCGCCGAAAATCTCCCCTTCCAATCAGAATGAATTATGATTTTCCCAGGCTACACCTGCATGGTCAAGTCACAGCACAAGCCTTCTGAACAGGTTAAAGCCAAATTGCATTCACTGCAAATCTCCTACATGCTCCTTTATCCAGCCAAACTGTGGGTGGTCCACCAAGCTAAACTTATCTTTTTGAAATCTCCAAAGAGGCACGGACAAGGCTTACTAAACCACACCCACGTGTTCCTATCCCACCCATTTCATGGGGCGACTGGGACTTTCCCAACACCCCCTCCCTAGACTCCAAGAAACCGAAAGGTAAACGCCAACGGAACCAGCAGGACAATAAAAGATGGATCTCACTTCAGAATCTGAGGGGGAAGGAGGAAAACAACCTTGGAACAAAGCCCAGGCACCCAGGAGGGCCAGAACACACACAGAGACTAAACCTGGGATGAATTTTGATCCAACGACAGATAGCAAGCCAGCACTATAGTATCCTTGCATTGCATTATTTTAAAGATCGGGAGATGGCTGGAGGGGAACTGCCTGCCCATATTGATGCATCTCCCCCCAATTTGTTTAGTTAATTCTACATTTTTGGGGGATGGGCGACAGATGCTTCTTCAGGGTGGGATGTATAGGGTGGAGAGAGTTGGAGGCATGGGGAATGTTGTTGATGTTCTTGTTCAACCTGACACGAAGCGCTTTGATTAATTTCTCGCTGAGATAGATGCATAATCGGAAGCTCCACAAATAGGGGCTTCGGATCCTATTCTTTATACCAACCAAGGAATAAGTGCTCAGGGAGGACAGTTGGGGGGATTGGGGAGTTGTTTTTCATGTTGATGTTCCTTTTTACCCAAACTGCTTTGTACAACATCCAACCAAAGGACTTACTGAGTCCAAATTCTTCTCACATGGAATCTGTCCCCGCACTAATCATAGCAAACACCCTAAGCAACACAGGCCTCACGTCAGGGCTCTTCGGCCACTCACTAGGGCCACTGACTATTTGTTTCCAAGGCGATGGGGTCCCACTCTTTGAGCATTCTGACCTGGAACTTTAAATGCCTACTAGACCGCATTAAAGGGGGGTGGTGACGCAGTTCTTACATAGAGAAAAACCCATTATTCTTCTGCTCCAAGAAGCACCCCTGAATTATCATAATTGTTCTTTCCTTGCCTGTGAAGGCTATGACAGAGTACTTCACTCAAGTCACACCTGGGGCTCGAGGGGAGGTAGCCATACTACTTTATAAATCATTCCAGTTAGCCATAACTAAGGACTTTCAAGATGCACTGGTGAGATATATTTTGCTGGAGGGTACGTTAGAAAGGGCACCACACAAAACAATGATTGTCTATGTTCCTCCCACAAAGCACCACACTACTCTCAACGCCCTCAGGGACCTGAGAGCCATGCACCCACAGGGAACGACAATACTTTCAATGATCTGGCTCAGGAGGACTGGCTTGGACCTCCAGGTGGTGCCCCAAGACATGGCCGCTGAAGCAGACTGGGCTAATGGCCTCGGCCTTAGCAGTGCTTTATGCGTATGGCACCCTAAGGAGCACGCCTCAACCGCTCACAGCTCGATGTCTCGCATAGATTATTTGTTTTTACCAGCGGAGGATCTTGGGGATTATCGGATCATGCACCAATCCTGCTCTTGTTCCCGGCACCATTTGTGGTTGCCCACCCTATGTGCGCCTCAATTCCTGGTCCTACAGGATGATAGGTATGAAATAACTTCTCCAAGAGTTTCAATCATATGTGAGATGCAATGAAGGCTCGGTAGGTGCAGAGGGACCCTTTTGGGAGGCAGGGAAGGCTTATATGAGGGGCATGGGCCGATCCTATATTTGAGGAGTCGACTGTGACAAACACAGCTGAATCACTGGTCACGAAGCTGAGATAATATCGATAAAGCGTAGGGATCCAAACACTCTAATTATGCTGGAAAAACACCAACTATAACTTAATAGATCCACCTTACACCAGTTAAGCTTAGTCGAAGCACAGAAAAGCTGGATGGGATGGCATCCACAAGCCATGTGTATGAATGAGGGACAAATCCAGCAAGTTACTGCATTGGCTGGCTACTCACCACTCTGAATCCTGAGTGATACCCTATATCTTCAATGAGGAGAAGGTTGACTGAGCAAGCAAAATAGCAGCTGCATCTGATTGTTATTACAAAACATTCTATGCTCCCAGATTCCAACCAGCTTTAGTTGAGGAACTCCCCTTGCCTTTTCTATTCCCCTTGGAGAGACTATGGCCCTCATTACAACCCTGGCGGTCGGTGTTAAAGCGGCGGTAATACCGCCAACAGGCCGGCAAGAAAAAAATGGAATCATGACCATGGCGGAAACCGCCAACATAGACAGCCACTTTAACACTCTGACCGCCACGGCGGTAGCAACAAACACAGTGGCACTAACCGCCAACAGCCAGGCGGAAGACAATGTACCGCCCACCCCATTACAACCCGCCCATCCGCCAGCTTTTCCGGGGCGGTACAAACGCCATCAAAAGCACAGCAGAATCAGAACACAGAAGGGAAACCACTCACCACTCGACACGCAACGAAGAACCAGGACGCCATGGAGCCCGAGCTACGGGTCCTGCCCATGCTGGTCCACCTCCTCATCTACCAGGAATACAAAAGGCAGTGGTGACTACCATGGTGAGTACTGCACCTAGTACACAAGGGAGGGGGGAGGAAAAAGAGAGTTACACACACACACGCAACACCCCCACCCTCACCCACAACACCCTACACACAAACATATGCAGCAACATCACATTTACACCCCGTGACCCCCTGGAAGAACGCAAGGACAAAAGGAATAGAGTCAAATCAGTGATATATTAGAAATAGGCAGATAAATGTAATGAATAGCAAAACAGTATTTACAAAAATTTACAATATGTACAGAAGGCCGTGCATTGCCCATTCAAAATATCCGTGGTCCCCTGGCCCAAAAAGCATGGGCCAAGCCCACACATAACTCCTTCCCCAATACGGAGAGAACACTGCAGGGGCATCAGGTCAAAAACACACAGGCACCTCAGGGGGACGGGGAAGAGGGGGCACCTCGGCTGGAAGATGGTACTACGCCACTGCTCCTCGAGGGGGCTCCATGCCCACAGCAATGTCCTGGGGAGTGCAAAGCCACAGTCTCTCAAGTGGGTGGGTTGCCCACTGCTTGGTCCTGAGGAGTGCAAAGCCACAATCTCTCAAGTGGGTGGTTTCTCCACTGGTTCTGGAGGGGGCCTTGTGCCCAGTGTGCTTCATCCTGCCAAGGAGGGGGTGAGTGGATACATATCTCCACTGGTTCCGGAGGGGGGTTTGTGCCCAGTCTGCTTCATCCTGCCAAGGATAGAGTGAGTGGATGCCTTTCTCCACTGGTTCTGGAGGGGGCTTTGTGCCCAGTCTGCTTTATCCTGCCAAGGATAGGGTGAGTGGATGCTTTTCTCCACTGGTTCTGGTGGGGGCCTTGTGCCCAGTGATGCAGCACTTGGGGTGTGGCAGTTCACATGACACACTGGGGCGGGAAGAGGGAGAGGGTCTGGGAGTGGATGAAGAGGGAGTGGTTGTAGGAGGTGTCTGTCTGCTGAGTTTGGGTGAAGGTGCATGGGCTGGATGCTGTTGTGAGGTGGATGGCTGTTGGGTGGGTGGGTACTTGTGTTTGTGTACTTTGGGAGGAGGGGTCACAGACACACTGGGAGAGGACACAGGGGACGTGTGCATGGATGTGGGGGTGGTGACTGCCAGTGAGGGGTGAGTAGTGATGGGCGTGCTGGTGATGGAGGTAGTGGATGAGGATGTAGTGCATGCAGGTGTGAGTGGAGACGCTACTGGGAGAGAGGTGGACGAGGAGGAGGAGGGGGACACAGTGGAGGCAGTGGATGTTGGTGTGTCTGCATGGGGACGGTGCTTGTGTGAGTGCCTGTGAGATGAAGTGTGGTGCTTGTGTTTGCCTGAGCCACTTTTGTGTGTTGATTTGGGTGAATGCTAGTCTGAAGGTGTGCTTGGAATAGGCTGGGGTTGAGGGATTTGTGACTGGGCAGAGGAAGTTGGATGGGGGAGGCTGGACACAGAGACAATGGCTGCCATCAGTGCGGAGGCCAGAGCCTGAAATACTCTCTGTTGGGCCGCCACGCCAAAGTGAATGCCCTCCAGGTATGCATTTGTTTGTTGCAAATGCCTCTTGACACCCTGGATGGCATTCAGAATTGTTGACTGTCCAACAGTGAGCGATCTCAGGAGGTCAATAGCCTCCTCACTGAGGGTAGCAGGGCTGACTGGGGCAGGGCCTGAGGTGCCTGGGGCGAAGGAGATGCCCACCCTCCTGGGTGAGCGAGCACGGGAAACACGCTGAGGGGCTGCTGGGAGGGCGGTGCTGGTAGTGGGGGTGGCGGCTGTACCTGTTGTTGTGGTGGGAACAGAGGTGTCCGCCACCACCAGGGAGCTTCCATGGTAGGAGGAGTTGCTGTCTGTGGTGTCCCCTCCTGTCTCCGTCATGGTGCTCCCCTCGCCCTCCGTCCCACTGGTGCCCTCACCCTCGGTGGATTCGGCCTCCAGGCCCATGTGGGATGCAGCTCCCTCTGTCGCCGGTGCCTCTGCTCCTCTGCCAGATGATGCAAATGCACACAAGGAAAGGGTGACAAAACAAAAAGAAGGGGGAGAGACAGAGGATACACATGGTCAATGCCAGCAACACCACTACCGTTGGCGTACACAACACACGGAGCAGCCCTATGCACTAGGCCATGCACTACCAGTTACTAAGATAGTCACCAGCCCATGGGGTACAATGCCTAACGCCATTAGCTGCACACCCGAAATCCACAGGACCCTTCCCAGTAGTAGATGCCCACTAACACTATTGGGGTAGGAGTGTTTCAGAGCCTGCCCAACAAGGGACCTACCCTGCCATCTTCGCCTTGGCCTAGGGGCACCCATAGCCCACATCCCTCCCCCAGGTACCTCTTAACGAGCGCAAAGTCATGATTCAGAATCTGTACTCACCCCCTTGTAGCTGCTGTGATGCCTTCAAGCGCCCATCCAACTCCGTATAGGCCACCGCCAGGATGTGTAACATCAGGGGGGTCATGATGCGACAGGCACACCTTCCTCATTGGAAGGCCAGCCCCAGCTGGGCCTCCACTGTCTTCTTTGCTCAGTGGCACAGGTCCTCCCGACTTTTGCGGCAGTGGGTGCTCCGCCTGTTAAAGACCCCCAGGGTCTTGCACCTCCTTGGCGATGGCACGCCAAACACCCTTTTTCTGGTGGGCGCTGACCTGCATGGAAAAGACAGCAGAAAAGTGAATTAGTCAACCGTCCGGACCATTACACTCATGGCCCACCATATCCCTCCCATCCCCTGATGCACATACATTGACCACCTTACATGCATCACTCTGGCCAGGACGCCTCTGCCCCCCCCAACATGTGGCTTACACACACGGCAATCCATACATCAATGGCCCACGCATCATGCTCACAGTGTACTCACCTGTTTGTCTGGAGGACCGTAGAGTAACGTTTACTGGGGTAGGACCCCGTCCACCAGTTTCTCCAATTCCTCTGCAGTGAAGGCAGGGGCCCTTTCCCAAGACACATGAGCCATTGTTGCTTCCAGACACAGGTCACAGCAGCACTTGCAGTGTAGGTCCTCTCCTGTTGAAGGTCAGGTAGCAAGTGAGTGAACAGATAGAAAATGGCAGTGATGTCCGCGGCGGTGCGTACCGTCACCGCCGGCGTACATGGCCATTGGCTCCTGGAACCCATAGGGCCCAATGATAACCAATGCGAAGTTGGCAGCGGTCTTCGACTACCTACCGCAACGGCACACAATGCCAGCAGAATTACCTCATTTCCAATTGTCCCTCCTCACAGGTCAGGCAGCCGCCGTTTCAGGGGGGCACAGGGCATGGCACCTAACTGCGTCACAGCAGACATCGGCACAGCAACTGATTGTCGGATTCACATCTTGTTTCTGTAAAGTAAACAAATCATCATTAGTGCAGTAGATGTGTGAATATGACCCTCTGCTCACTGTTTTCTTCCATAGGCTTCAGCCACTGAGGCTGAATATGAGATGGCGGCATCCTCCGGTGTACAGACCCCTGGTGGACCTTGTGACAATGGTGAACAGACACATTATCATAACCTGCCTACTTGATCATGCCACAATCCTAGAACTGTGTGCCCAATTGGAGCCAGACCTGATGTCAGCTATCCGCCAGCCCACAGGTATCCGCCCTCTAGTGCAGGTCCTGTCAGTGCTCCATTTCCTGGCAAGTGGTTCCTTCCAAACAACAGTGGCCATGGCATCAGGGATGTGCCAGACAATGTTCTCCAGCGTGTTGACCAAAGTGTTGTCAGCCCTGCTGAAACACATGCGCAGATACATCGTGTTCCCCCAGGTGGATGATTTGGCCACAGTGAAAGCTGACTTTTATGCCCTGGGACATCTCCCCAACATCATTGGTGCCATTGATGGTACACATATGGCATTTGTCCCCCCCCGGAGAAATGAACAAGTTTTCAGGAATAGAAAAAGCTATCACTCTGTGAATGTGGCGATGGTGTGTTTGGTGGACCAGTACATCTCCCATGTGAATGACAAATATCCTGGCTCTGTGCATTACGCCTTCATCTTGAGGAATAGCAGCATCCCATGTGTGATGGGCCAACTCCAGAGTCACCGGGTGTGGTTAATAGGTGAGCCCGAGGTCCCCACACAGTATGAGTATGTGTCTGGGTATGGGGTTGTACCTAAGGGTTAGTGTGTGTCTAACAGTTGTCCCTCGATATTTGCAGGTGACTCTGGTTACCCCAACCTCTCATGGCTACTGACCCCAGTGAGGAATGCCAAGACAAGGGCAGAGGAACGTTACAATGAGGCACATGGGGGTACAAGGAGGATTATTGAAAGGACCTTCGGTCTTCTGAAGGTCAGGTTTCAGTGCCTGCATCTGACAGGTGGCTCCCTGTACTACTCACCCAGAAAGGTGTGCCAGATCATCGTTGCATGTTGCACAACCTGGCCTTGAGACACCAGGTGCCTTTTCTGAAGGAATATGTGCCTGGAGATGGTCTTGTGGCAGCAGTGGAGCCTGTGGACAGTGAGGAAGAGGCGGCAGAGGAAGAAGATGTTGACAACAGAAGCAATATAATTCAGCAGTACTTCCAGTGACACACAGGTAAGAGACTGTAAGTTCACTTAACTTTTCTGTTTTCTGTTGGACGTTGTACATGGCAGCCTGTTTCCCTATGTCTATGTGTCATGACCACACAAACTTGCCAAGTCAAATCAAAGAAGTGCATGAGAAAAGCAAAGAGATATCCTCAGTGGAGACAGCAAAGCCCAAACTGGAAGAAGGTTTGCAAAGTAATCTTGCGCTTATTTCAAAGGAAGAATCAAGAAGAGATCCAAGATGGCCGCTGTAAGTCCTGAAGGTTAGTTACAGTTCTAGTCTTGCAATTGGTTGGTTGCTAGGTTACGAGCTCTCCAGCTGGAAGCCTTGCACTTCAACTGAGGTCTGACAGGAATCAGCTGTGTGGAGAGAGAGCGCGCTTCAGAACAGAAACTCCTGTGAGGTAAAATTACATTTGAAGATTATATTACAGAAAACGGATAAATATTGTCAAGGTTTATTCGAAGAGTTTGATAGTAGACCGTTCCCGTGAAAGTCGGCAAGGCTACAGAGTTAATGTATGAATTAACCTTATGTTTACAAGGTTCTTGTTTAAGATATTAAAGTCAAAGAAAAAACGAACTTTAAAAGAGCAAGTATCTACAAATGTCAAGGTAATAAACAAAGGCCAAGTTTAAACGAGAAACGAACTGTTAACAAATAAGCATTTACAAATTCAATGGTAATAAACCAAAATAGAGTTTAAAAGAGAAACAAACTTAAATAAACAAGCATTTACAACTACAAGTTATCGACAGATGTCGAAGTAAGGAAGGAGAAACTAACTGTAACAAACAAGCATTTACAAATACAAGTTATCAACAAATATCGAAGTAAGAAAGGAGAAATGAACTTTAATAAACAAGCATTTACAAATACAAGTATTGACAGAAGTCACAATAAGACAGGAGAAATTAAATAACATCAGCTGATTTGAAGAACGCATTATCACCAACTATATATATATATATATAGCAACATAAAACCAATCTCTAACAAAGGTTGAGAAGTTCTTCCAGAATCAGTAATAAGCATTTTTTTAAGAAGAGCTATCATTTATAGAGAGAAGCAAGGCTACAGAGAACTCAGGGTGAGTGAAGAAATAATATAATTAAAGAGAATTAAGTGTTGAGAGTAGAAAGTAAAAAACTGATGTTATATGTCCCTAGTAATTGCGACTGTGACTCTTGCAGGTGCTGTATCCAATCTTAGATGTGAAGAGGCAGACTGAGTACTGGCGTTCATCATCTCTGTGGCAGTCTCTCTACCATCCCATTCCCCTTTCCCCCTCCGGGGTACTCAGCACGAAGGATTAATATTCGTTGTGAGTAGCTCGGGTCGGGACTGAGGAGTTATCTTCTGCTTCTGAGGAAATCGAATTGAAGTATCCTGACAGATTGAAGTGCCTTCACCCTAATTTTAGGGAAAAAACAGATTTCCTCCTGAGCAGAATGGCAGAAGGAATTGATATAAAAGCATTAGCCACAGTTTTGGAAGGGTTACAGAAACAATTAAATAACACCATAGAAGAAACAGTCCAAATAAAACAGCGAATAAATGAGTTAGGGAACACCGCTAAATCAAATGAATCTGTGTTTTCACAAATCCCTAGCCCTTCACAGTCTGCAGGTATATCCACTCAAGTAATTCATGCGGTTTCCCCTATTATTCCTTTGGCTCAACCCGAGCGCTTCGGTGGGGATCCAAATAAGGCGCAGATTTTTCTGACCCAATGCTCATTGCATTTTTTATGTAGACCAGTCATTTTTTCCGAAGACCAGTCCAAAGTGGCATTTATATTGTCTTATCTGACAGGAGATGCGGCCGCATGGTCCATGCCAATAATTTCCAGAAATTATCCTGTTTTATATAATTTCCAAAATTTCAAGGAAGAGTTCTTAAGAATATTTGATCGGCGAACTGCAGCTCAAGCCACTGATAATGAACTACTGGAAATCAGGCAAGGTAATAAAGATCTAGTAGCCTATCTGGCTCATTTCAATAAACTCACAGTAGAGACTGCCTAGCCGGAGTCAAAAAGAGCCGCCATATTTTATCGTGGACTGAGAGATGAATTGAAAGATGCCTTAGCACAAGTTCCAAATAGACCCACCAAAATTTTGGAGTTAATTGATCTTGTGTTACAGATTGACCACCGGTTAACTGAACGAAGAGCAGAAAAGAGAAGAGAGTATCGACCATTTCCCCTGAGAATTGATCGTGTAAGAAATGATCATACGAGAGCCGGAGAAGGGATAACGAAAGAAGAACCAATGCAAATTGGTTCCATCCGAGGTCCTTTATCTAAGGAAGAAAAAGAGAAAAGAAGAGTGAATCAACTATGTTTATATTGCGGTGCATCTGGGCATTTTGTTAAAAACTGTCCCAAGAAACCCAAAGCTCTTCAGTTGGGAAAAGGCCAGCTTCATCAGTAGAGGGAGTTGCCCTGATGAAAGCAGAACCCAAGACAACTCCTTTAGATCAACGAGTGGCGAGTACCTTACAAACCACAGCGCCACATTTGGTACAAACAGCATCAGTTAAGACCCTTGAGAAGGAAATTCAAGGGATCTCAGTTATGATAGACTCTGGAGCTACGGGCAACTTCTGTGATATCAAATACGCTCGTAAAATGGGTATTCGATTTATCAAGAAATCTACTTTGGAAGTAGTAAGAGCTGTGGATGGAACCAATCTTTCTTCAGGACCCATTTCCCATGAGACCGAACCAATTCAGATGCAAGGTTTTGGTGGACATCAGGAGCAGATAATCTTTAATTTGATAGATGCTCCACAATTTCAACTCATTTTGGGTCTGCCCTGGCTTACAGAACATAATCCACAAATTGATTGGAGCAAAAGAACGATCAAGATGAATTCCTCTTACTGCAAAGAGAATTGCTTTCACGATGGAGTGGAAGTGTCCACCAAGTCCCAAGCGGCCTGTTTATCATCACCCTCTTCAATGATCTGTGCACTAAAGACAGCAGAAATCCCAAAAGAATATGAGGATTTAGTCGCCGTTTTTGATGAAAAGGAGGCTGAGAAATTGCCACCACATCGACCCTACGACTGCAAAATTGAACTGGAGCCAGGTGCGATATTGCCATGTAGCAGAATATACGCATTGACCGAAGCAGAGAATCAACATTTAAAGGAGTATTTGGATCAATATCTTGCTAATGGTTTTATTCGTCCTTCTGAATCTCCAGTGTCATCCCACTATGTTTCATACCAAAGAAGGATGGGAGTCTTCGAACTTGCATTGATTATCGAGCCCTCAATCAGGTTACCATCAAGAATCGATACCCACTGCCTTTAGTGTCAGTTTTATTAGATCAAGTAAAGAATGCTCGAATCTACACCAAATTGGACCTGCGAGGAGCATATCATTTGATTCGAGTGGCTTCAGGGGATGAATGGAAAACCGCTTTTCGGACTCGATACGGATTATTTGAATATCAAGTGATGCCTTATGGGTTATGCAATGCTCCCGCTGCCTTCCAGCATTTCGTTAATGATATATTACGAGAATTCCTCGACCGGATTGCCGTGGTTTATATAGCTGACATTTTAATCTTTTCCGACAATCTACAGGAGCACATTTCCCATGTTCGATCTATCCTCACAAGGTTGCAAGAAAACCATCTCTATGTAAAATTGGAGAAGTGTGAATTTCATGTGGAACGAGTTGAGTTCTTAGTATTCATTTTGTCACCAGAAGGAGTTAGTATGGATCCTGCCAAGATAAAGACAGTGCAACATTGGCCTTCTCCTTGCAATGTCAAAGAGATCCAGAGTTTCTTGGGGTTCGCTAATTTTTATCGAAGATTCATATCCAATTTTTCTCAAACAGTTACACCCTTTACTCGATTGTTGAAGAAAGGAGTGAAGTTTGAGTGGACTAAAGAAGCTGAAAATGCTTTTAATTTTTTGAAGAATTCCTTCGTCTCAGCTCCAATCTTGCTCCACCCCAATCCAGATGAGCCATATTATGTGGAGGCAGATGCTTCAGATGTTGCCATAGGAGGTATCCTTTCCCCTCGTCATAAAGATACAGGTCAATTACATCCAGTGGCCTATTTCTCTCGAAAATTAATACCACCAGAGATAAATTATTCAATTGCGGATAAGGAGCTATTGGCAGTCAAAGAAACTTTTCATGAGTGGAGGCATTACATTTTGGGAGCTAAGCATAAAGTGACCGTTTACACGGACCACCGAAATTTACAGTTTTTAAAATCAGCTCGAACTCTAACAGCTAGACAACTGCGTTGGTCCCTATATTTTGCAGACTTTGATTTTGTTATCACTTTCAGACCAGGAAAAGTAAATGGGAAGGCAGATGCTCTATCTCAAATTGATACCGGTGCAGTTAAAGAGCCTCCAGAAAAAGAATTGATTATTCCACAAGAGAAGTTCATATCTGCCATATTGTATGAAAATTTAACCAAAGAAATTCAAGAAAACTTAACATTCGAAGGAATGCTGAAGTGGTCCAAAGAAGGCCAAGGAAGAGAAATCAAAAAAGGTTTGCCATACTTTCAAGGTGCACTGTATGTTCCGACTGTGGAGCTGCAAGAAAAAATTCTTCAGGCTTATCATGACGATCAATTGGCTGGACACAAAGGAATTCAAAAGACTCAAAATCTAATACAACGAGAATTTTGGTGGCCAAAAATGAAAACTCAGATAAGACGATATGGTGGTCATTCTGACCTCGGCGGTAAAAGGCGCTTACCGCTGGTCAGAAGACCGCCATAACACCGCCGCGGTCGCGGTAAACCGCCACGGTCATTCTGACCCGCAACTGGCAAACCGCCAAAAACCCGACATCAACAAAAGTCCACCACAGCAACGGCCAGCGAAAAACTGGCGATGACCAAACCTCCACCGTCACGCCAACAGAAATACGCCCATGCCATTCCGACCCACAAATCCCCACAGCGGTCTTTCAACCACGGTATTCCATTGGAGGTACACACCGCCGCGGTCAAAATACACACACCTTTACAAAACACTACCACATTGGACAATTCAAAATACACACACCTGAGACACATACACACACCACTCCCACACACCCAATACAATATAAAACACACACCCACATCACCCACAAACCCTTACGACCACAATTGCGACTGAAGGACAGAGAGAGACAGCACAGCATAGAGTGGACCATCACACAGAGGCAAATCATAACATCACCCACACAATTTCCACGCACAAAACACCATACACCACCACACTCACCACACTCTACAACACATACACCACCCCTCACCTCATCCACACCACCCCATGGCACCCCAAAGACACCCCAGGTTCTCTGACGCAGAACTCAGGGTCATGGTGGAGGAAATAGTTCGTGTAGAGCCCCAGCTCTTCGGGCACAGGTGCAGAACACCACCATTGCCAGGAAGATGGAGCTATGGAGCAGAATAGTGGACAGGGTCAACGCTGTGGGACAGCATCCACGAAATCGGGACGACATCAGGAAGCGGTGGAACGACCTACGGGGGAAGGTGCGTTCCATGGTATCAAGGCACAACATCGCGGTACAGCGGACTGGCGGCGGACCCCCACCTACTCCCCCAGAATTCACAGCATGGGAGGAGGAAGTCTTGCACATCCTGCATCCTGAGGGCCTCGCAGGAGTAGGCGGAGGAATGGACTCTGGTAAGTCAAATCTTCACTACTTCATTCCCCCCACCCCACCTGCATGCCAAATCATACCCCCACCCCCATCACACCAACTCCTTGCAAATGGCTCACCATCACAACCCACCCACCCAAAACCTACCCCTGCATGCCTCCCCAAAGCATGGACACCCATCACCAAAGCATGGCCACTGCACATACCCATCTCCCCCACAAGCCACCGTCACAAAAGCCCCCACAAGGGAATGCCAGCACTGGGGTACACGGCCACCCACCCATTACACGAAATGGCACACACAGAAGCAATAACCATACTCTTGTACCCCTGCAGGACCGGAACGCCACCACACCGCCCAGGAGGGTCCAGAGATGTCCATCCCACCCCCAGAAGAGGCCCCCAGTGATGACAGCAGCTCTGTCTCCCTGGACCCAGATGACCAGCCCGGCCCATCGGGGACCCCGGGACAGTCGGTTCCCCACAGACAGCCACAGGCTACAGCAGACCTAACCCCCTCTGGGAACACCAGCACAGCTCCCATCCAGCGGGCCCATGCCTCTGTCTCCAGGACACGTCAGTCAGCGGTGTGTCCACCACTACAGGGCACCCAGGTTGACCCACCACCCCAACAACAACAGGGACCTGGGGGCAGTGGTAGTGGGCACACGGTCCAGGGCACAGAGGCCCAGGGAAACAGGGGAATTGGGAGGGCTGCTGTGCGACAGGGGGGGGACAGGCCCAGGGAGCCCACTCTCCAAGAGGCCCTCTCCTCCATCATGGGAGCCTACCACCGCTCCCAGGAGACGATGGCTACGGTACTGGCCAGGTTCCAGGAGATCCAGGTACTGCAGGAGGAACAGTACATGGGGTTCAGAGAGGAACTGAGAAACATTAGTTCCGCAATGGGGACCATCGTCGTGGCCCTTAACCAGATAGTCACCACATTGCAGGACTATGTGGCACCACAAAGGGCCCCTGTCACTAGCCTGGACCAGGAACAGCCTACCACCTCCGCCGGCGCTAGTGGACAGGAGGCCCCCACACAACGACAGGCCACCAGAACCCCACCTCCTGGAGAAGATGAACCACCCCGCAAGCGGTACCTGAGATCTCACAAGAAGACAGAGTAGGATGCCAAGACCCCCGCCAGCAAACGATACCCCCTGATGTCATCCCACTGTCCCACATTGTCACCCTGTCCAAACTTAAACTGCCCCTGCTCCATCCTTCCACAGGCATATGGACAATGCACCTGTGAGGCTGAAAACTGGACTCTGCCATGGACATTACTCCACCATCACCCATCACCGTTTTACAATCATGTCCCTAAATTTAGCACTTTAATAAAAATCACTTATTGCACTTAAAAAATCTGGAGTCTGCTTGTATTTTGAACAAATGTATTAGACATAACGGTGCCAAAATGTTCAGTTACATTGTGATGACAACATACCACTGTCACACAGCTGTAGTCCATGGGCAAACAAAGCAGAGGCCACGCAGTGGGGCCCACAGCTCTGAAAACGGAAGGGAAAGTCACAACTCAGTTAACGGGAACTGGGGGGGAAACACAGACAGTAGAGAGGCAGGAGACTTTAAGTAAATGTAAAATGGCGGGGTTGATTCGTACCTGTGTGCTACTGAAAATACTGTTGTATCACTGTGTCCCTGTTGTCTGTGTCGTCCCCGTCGTCTTCCTCCTCTTCACTCTCCACAGGCTCCACAGCTGCTACAACACCACCATCTGGACCATCCTCCTGCAGGAAAGGCACCTGGCGTCGCAAAGCCAGGTTGTGAAGCATACAGCAGGCCACGATGATATGGCACACCTTCTTTGGTGAGTACATTAGGGATCCACCTGTCATATGCAGGCACCTAAACCTGGCCTTCAGGAGGCCGAAGGTCCGCTCTATCACCCTCCTAGTACGCCCATGGGCCTCATTGTACCGTTCCTCTGCCCTTGTCCTGGGATTCCTCACTGGGGTCAGTAGCCACGACAGGTTGGGGTAACCAGAGTCACCAATTAGCCACACACAGTGTCTCTGTAGCTGTTCCATCACGTAAGGGATGCTGCTATTTCGCATGATGTACGCGTCATGCACTGACCCAGGGAACTTTGCATTTACATGGGAGATGTACTGGTCAGCCAAACAGACCACCTGGACATTCATCGAATGATAACTTTTTCTGTTCCTGTACACCTGCTCACTTTCACTGGGGGGAACCAAAGCCACATGGGTCCCATCAATGGCACCAATGATGTTGGGGATGTGGCCAAGGGCATAGAAATCACCCTTCACTGTAGCCAAATCGCCCACCTCAGGGAAAACAATGTATCTCCGCATGTATTTCATCAGGGCAGACAACACTCTGGACAAAACCTTAGAAAACATAGACTGAGACATCCCTGATGATATGGCCACTGTTGTTTGGAATGATCCACTTGCCAAAAAATGGAGTACTGACAGAACCTGCACCAGAGGGGGAATCCCTGTGGGTTGGCGAATGGGGGACATCAGGTCTGGCTCCAGCTGGGCACACAGTTCCTGTATAGTGGCTCGGTCAAGTCTGTATGTCAGTATGACATGTCTTTCTTCCATTGTCGACAGGTCCACCAGCGGTCTGTACACGGGAACATTCCTCCATCTCCTCGCAAGTCCCAGCGGACGGTGCCTAGGAAGGACAACATGGAGCACAGAGTCAAGCAACCCAAAGGTACGTAACCACAGCTTGCACAGAACACGATTCGCTATGCATTGAATGGCTTGTATGAGTGGCAATGCAAGGCCTAGGCCTGTGTGACGCAGTAGAAATTAAGCCATGTGGGCCCTTGAAATGGCAGCTGCCTGACCTGTGAAGTGTGACAATGGGATGTGAGGTCAATGCGCTGGCGTGGCACACCGTGGCGGTAGGCGGTCGAAGACCGCGGCGCAAAGCAGTATTGGTTAACATTGAACCCTATGGGTCTCAGGAGCCAATGACGATGTGCGCCGGCGGTCGCGGTACGCACCGCCGCGGGCGTGACCGCCATCTTCTATCTGCTTAATCACTCGAGACCTGATCATCCACAGGAGAGGACCTATACTGCAAGTGCTGCTGTGACCTCGGTCTGGAAGATACAATGGCTGCTGCGACTGGGGAAAGGGCCCCTGCCTTCACATCTGAGGAATTGGAGAAACTTGTTGATGGGGTCCTCGCCAGTATGCGCTACTCTACAGTCCTCCAGACCAACAGGTAAGTACACTGGGACCATGCTTTGTGGGCAATGCCTATGTTGAGTGGGGTGGATGAAAGATGGTGGGGAGGGGAACGAATGAGGCATGCATCGCACGACAGATGAGAGCATGTGCCATATGGCAAGGTTGTGGAGGGGGGGCCACTCACATCGACCATGCAGAAAATGATGATATTTATTTTCCCACTCTGTCCATGTCACATAGGTCAGCGCCCATCAGAAGATCGACATTTGGCGTGCCATCGCCAAGGACGTCCGGACCCTGGGGGTCCACAACAGACGGGGCACCCACTGCCGCAAGAGGTGCGAGGACATCCGCTGCGGGAGCAGGAAGACCGCGGAGGCTCTGCTGGGGATGGCTCCCGTCAATTGACCCCCCTGATGTCCCGGATCCTGGCGGTGGCCTACCCCGATTTGGATGGGCGCGTGAGGACATCACAGCAGACACAAGGGGGTGAGTACCAGCACATTCTGCTATTTTAGCGCACAGTGGCGGTGTCTGGGTGGGGGAGGAGGGCTGTGGGTATCTCTAGGCCAGGGCGACTTCTGTAGGCTGGTCCCCTCCGTAAGGCATGGGCCTGTGCCCCCGCCCCCCACCTCTGTAGGGTGCTAAGTACAGCTATCCATGGCCCTGGGCCACCTATGTGTGCAGTTGTCGTCCATAGGCTTGTAGGCCAAGTCACAATAAATGAGTAGTGTACACCGAGTGCGTGGCGTAGTGCAGGGGGCTTCTGTGTCTGTCCTCTCTGCTAACGGTGTCGCCAATGCATGCACTCAACATGTCATTTTTTCTCCCCCCCCCCTTTTTTTGGTCTTCCTGTTCATGTGTGCATTAACATCATCAGGCGGAGGAGAAGTGGCATCGGAGCACGAGGGAGCTGCATCTCACATGGCCCCGGAGGGCCATGCAACCGACTCCGAGTTCACCAGTGAGACGGAGGGCGAGGGGAGCTCCACAACGGGGACCTGTGGAGACGTCAGCGACACAGACACGTCCTCGGAAGGGAGCTCCCTTGTGGTGGCGGCAACATCCGTGCCCACCGCTACAACAGGTACAGCCGCCACCCCGCGCACCAGCTCCGCCCTCCAAGCAGCTCCTCAGCGTTCGCCCCGTGCCCGCTCGGCCAGGAAGGCGGGCATCTCCTTCGCCCCAGGCACCTCAGGCCCTGCCCCAGTTACCCCTGCTGCCCTCAGTGAGGAGATCATTGACCTCCTCCAGACGCTCATTGTTGGGCAGTCTACCCTTCTGAATGCCATCCAGGGTGTAGAAAGGGAGGTGTACCGGAGCAATGCATACCTGGAGGGCATTCATTCGGGTCAGGCTGCCCATCAGCGATCGTTCAACGCTCTGGCCTCAGCACTGACGGCAGCCATTTTCCCTGTCTCCTGCCTCCCCCCTCCAATTTCCACATCCTAGTCCCACTCCCCCGTTCCTCTGCCTATCCCAGCCACACCTACAGACCAGCCTGCACACACCTCAACAACCAAGGGCAGCTCATCCAGACATAAGCACCACAGATCACACAAGCATTCACACATGCAACATCCACATGCAGACATGCCAACAGCCACTGCCTCCTCTGTGTCCCCCTCCTCCTCGTCTCCCTCCTCCCTCCCTGTGACGTCTCCACTCACACCTGCATGCACACCACCATCAGCCAGTACGTCCATCACCAGCACACCCACCAGAACACTCCGCACATGTGCAGTCACCACCCCCACTGCCGCTGAACAGGGCCCCGCCGTGACTAGCACCGCTGAACAGGGACCCGCCGTGACAAGCACCGCTGAACAGGGCCCCGCCGTGACAGCACCGCTGAACAGGGCCCCGCCGTGACAAGCACCGCTGAACAGGGCCCCGCCGTGACAAGCACCGCTGAACAGGGCCCCGCCGTGAGTAGCACCGCTGAACAGGGCCCCGCCGTGACAAGCACCGCTGAACAGGGCCCCGCCGTGACAAGCACCGCTGAACAGGGCCCCGCCGTGACAAGCACCTCTGAACAGGGCCCCGCCGTGACAAGCACCGCTCCGCTGTGCCCTTCCTGTCAAGCCCCGCTCCGCTGGACCCTTCATCTCAAGCACCGCTCCGCTGGGCCCTTCATCTCAAGCACCGCTTCGCTGGGCCCTTCATCTCAAGCACCGCTCCGCTGTGCCCTTCCTGTCAAGCACCGCTCCGCTGTGCCCTTCCTGTCAAGCACCGCTCCGCTGGGCCCTTCATCTCAAGCACCGCTCCGCTGGGCCCTTCCTGTCAAGCACCGCTCCGCTGGGCCCTTCCTCTCAAGCACCGCTCCGCTGGGCCCTTCCTGTCAAGCACCGCTCCGCTGGGCCCTTCATCTCAAGCACCGCTCCGCTGGGCCCTTCATCTCAAGCACCGCTCCGCTGGGACCTTCATCTCAAGCACCGCTGGCCCATTGGCAGGGCCGGATCTGTGTCGGCCAGGGCTTCACGAAGCACTCTGGGCACCATGCCTCCTCCAGAACCAGTGGAGTCTGTAATCCACTTGATGGACTGTGGCTTTGCACTCCCCAGGATGGTACAGTGGGCAACCCACCCACTGTAGAGACTTGTGAGACTGTGGCTTTGCACTCCCCAGGATGGTACAGTGGGCATGGAGGCCCCTCGTGGATCTGGCGTTGTGGACTGAACTGGCTGAGGTGCCCCCCTTCCCTTCCCCCTGAGGTGCCTGTCGTTTTACTATCTGATGCCCCTGCAGTGTTCTCTCCAATGGAATCGGGTCTCGTGTGTGGGCTTTGCCCATGTGTTTAGGCCCATTGGCCCACGAACAATGGATGATAGCCAATATGGGTCGGACTTTTGACCTATGTATATATTGTTCATGATGTAATATATTTTATTTATATTTTCATATTTCACTGCACTTTAATTATGCTATAATATACTTCATTTTTAATGATCATTTTATTTTGTCTTTGCATTCTTCCGGGGGGGTTGGGGGGTGTCACTCAGACTTGTTGCTCTGCATTGATGTGTGTGTTGTAGTGGGTGAGGGTGGGGGTGGGTGTGTGGCGTATGTGTGTCCCCGTAATTTTTTTCCTCCCCCTCCCCTGTGTCGTAGGTGCAGTACTCACCGTTGTCTTCTGCGCCGGCGTTCGTGCTCCTGGTAGAGGAGCAGGTAGACAATAGCTGGTAGGATGTGTAGTTCGTGTTCCATGCTGTTCAGATTCCTCGTGGGGTGGATGGAGGTGAGCGTTTTCCCGTTCGAAGTCTGTTTCCGCCGTGTTTTTATCGGCGGGGCTCCCGCCCCGGAAAAGGTGGCGGATTGGTGAGTTGTGATAGGGTGGGCGGTACATTGTCTGCCGCCTGTCTGTTGGCGGTGACCGCCGCGCTACTTGTCTGTACCGCCGTGGCGGTCGGAGTGGTAAAGTGGCGGGCTGTGTTGGCGGTTCCCGCCAGGGTCGGAATTCCATTTTTTTGGCCGCCTGCCTGTTTGCGGGTTGGCCGCCGCTTTAACACCGACCGCCAGGGTTGGAATGACCCCCTATGTGTCAACTTGTGACAAATGTCAAAGATAGAAATCAAATAGAACAGCTTCACAAGGTCTGTTAAGACCTTTGCCCACTGCACCCCATGCCTGGCATACTGTTACTATGGATCTTATAGTGGACCTCCCTAGTAGCCAAGGTTTTAACACTATCCTAGTTTTTGTAGACACTTTCACTAAAATGGCGCATTTCATTCCTTTGAAAGAAATCCCTCGAGCCCCACAGGTTGCACAGTTGTTTACACAACACATAGTACGCGCCCATGGTATCCCAAAAATTCTAGTTTCAGACAGGGGGTCCCAATTTGTTTCTCGCTTTTGGAAGGCCTTTAGTAAAAGATTAGGAATTGATTCTCGTTACTTTACCAGTTACCATCCTGAAACCGATGGGCAAACAGAGAGAGTGAATCAAGAGTTAGAACAGTATTTAAGACTCAATTTATTCGATAAAGAGAAGGAATGGCCCGAGTTGATGTGGGCAGCTGAATTTGCTTACAATAATGCTGTTCATTTCACCACTGGGTTCACCCCCTTTTATCTGAACCATGGTAGACATGCTAATGTAATGTTGGGTAAAGAAGATGATTCAGTGCCTGCAGGAGAAGAGATGGTGAGGGATTTGCAGACCACGTTAGTTAGGGCTAGAAAAAACATCATTCAAGCAAAAGACTCATATAAGACTCAGGCTGATAGAAAAAGAAGAGAGAGCCCCATTTATTCGAAAGGAGACAAAGGGGGTCATTCTGACCTTGGCGGTCCATGACCGCCATGGCGGAGGGCGGCGGAAGCACCGCCAACAGGCTGGCGGTGCTTCCTGGGCGATTCTGACCGTGGCGGTAAAGCCGCGGTCAGAAAAGGGGAGCCGGCGGTTTCCCGCCGGTTTCCCGCTGGCCCAGGGAATCCGCCATGGCGGCGCTGCTTGCAGCACCGCCATGGGGATTCCGAGCGCCTTCCCGCCAGCCTGTTTCTGGCGGTGTCCACCGCCGGAACCAGGATGGCGGGAACAAGTGCTGTGGGGCCCCTGGGGGCCCCTGCACTGCCCATGCCACTGGCATGGGCAGTGCAGGGGCCCCCTAACAGGGCCCCACAAAGATTTTCACTGTCTGCTGTGCAGACAGTGAAAATCGCGACGGGTGCCACTGCACCCGTCGCACCCCTTCAACTCCGCCGGCTCCATTCCGAGCCAGCTTCATTGTTGAAGGGGCTGTCCCGCTGGGCCGGCCGGCGGTCTTCTGGCGGTCGCCCGCCGGCCCAGCGGGAAAGCCGGAATGGCCGCCGCAGTCTTTTGACCGCAGAGCGGTCTTTCGGCGGAAACCGCTTGGCGGGCGGCGACCGCCGCGGTCAGAATGACCGCCAAAGTTTGGTTATCCACTCGTCATTTACGTCTCAAAGGAAATCGCAAATTTCAGCCACGATTTATAGGCCCATTCAAAGTTGACAAGATGATCAATCCAGTGGCAGTTAAATTGCAGTTGCCAGCTCATCTAACGATACATCCTGTTTTCCATGTCTCCTTGTTAAAGAACAGTCCTCCAAATTTACGTCAAAACTCCCCTCCAATTCCTATCCAGATTAGCTCTGCAGAAGAGTATGAGGTCAATCAAATCTTAGATTCCAAAATCCGTAATGGCCAGCTTTATTATCTAATTGATTGGAAAGGTTATGGTCCAGAGGAACGATCCTGGGAGCCGCACAAGTATGTACATGCTTCAAGATTAGTGAGAAACTTCCATAGAACCTACCCAAGCAAACCTAAATTGGAGAACTGTTCCTTGAGGGGGAGTACTGTCATGACCACACAAACTTGCCAAGTCAAATCAAAGAAGTGCATGAGTAAAGCAAAGAGATATCCTCAGTGGAGACAGCAAAGCCCAAACTGGAAGAAGGTTTGCAGAGTAATCTTGCACTTATTTCAAAGGAAGAATCAAGAAGAGAAGATCCAAGATGGCCGCTGTGAGTCCTGAAGGTTAGTTACAGTTCTAGTCTTGCAATCGGTTGGTTGCTAGGTTACGAGCTCTCCAGCTGGAAGCCTTGCACTTCAACTGAGGTCTGACAGGAATCAGCTGTGTGGAGAGAGAGCGCGCTTCAGAACAGAAACTCCTGTGAGGTAAAATTACATTTGAAGATTATATTGCAGAAAACGGATAAATATTGTCAAGGTTTATTCGAAGAGTTTGATAGTAGACCGTTCCCGTGAAAGTCGGCAAGGCTACAGAGTTAATGTATGAATTAACCTTATGTTTACAAGGTTATTGTTTAAGATATTAAAGTCAAAGAAAAAACGAACTTTAAAAGAGCAAGTATCTACAAATGTCAAGGTAATAAACAAAGGCCAAGTTTAAAGGAGAAACGAACTGTTAACAAATAAGCATTTACAAATTCAATGGTAATAAACCAAAATAGAGTTTAAAAGAGAAACGAACTTAAATAAACAAGCATTTACAAATACAAGTTATCAACAAATGTCGAAGTAAGAAAGGAGAAATGAACTTTAATAAACAAGCATTTACAAATACAAGTATTGACAGAAGTCAGAATAAGACAGGAGAAATTAAATAACATCAGCTGATTTGAAGAACGCATTATCACCAACTATATATATATATATATATATAGCAACATAAAACCAATCTCTAACAAAGGTTGAGAAGTTCTTCCAGAATCAGTAATAAGCATTTTTTTAAGAAGAGCTATCATTTATAGAGAGAAGCAAGGCTACAGAGAACTCAGGGTGAGTGAAGAAATAATAGAATTAAAGAGAATTAAGGGGGTCATTTTGACCCTGGCGGTCATGGACCGCCAGGGCCAACGACCGCGGAAGCACCGCCAACAGGCTGGCGGTGCTTCTGGGGCCATTCTGACCATGGCGGTACAGCCGCGGTCAGAACAGGGAAACTGGCGGTTTCCCGCCGGTTTCCCGCGGCCCCAGGGAATCCTCCACGGCGGCGCTGCAAGCAGCGCCGCCATGGGGATTCCGACCCCCTTCCCGCCATCCTGTTTCTGGCGGTTTTCACCGCCAGAAACAGGATGGCTGGAACGGGTGTCATGGGGCCCCTGGGGGCCCCATTAAGATTTTCAGTGTCTGCTTGGCAGACATAAAAATCGCGACGGGTGCAACTGCACCCGTCGCACACCAGCAACTCCGCTGGCTCCATTCGGAGCCGGCTTCCTCGTTGCTGGTGCTTTCCCGCTGGGCGGGCGGGCGGCCTTTTGGCGGTCGCCCGCCAGCCCAGCGGGAAAGTCAGAATGACCGTCGCGGTCTTTTGACCGCGGTACGGTCTTCTGGCGGTTCAGAATGACACCCTAAGTGTTGAGATTAGAAAGTGAAAAACTGATGTTGTATGTCCCTAGTAATTGCGACTGTGACTCTTGCAGGTGCTGTATCCAATCTTAGATGTGAAGAGGCAGACTGAGTACTGGCGTTCATCATCTCTGTGGCAGTCTCTCTACCATCCCATTCCCCTTTCCCCCTCCGGGGTACTCAGAACGAAGGATTAATATTCGTTGTGAGTAGCTCGGGTCGGGCCTGAGGAGTTATCTTCTGCTTCTGAGGAAATCGAATTGAAGTATCCTGACACTATGGCTACTGACTGTACCCTTTGGCATCTCTATTTTCAGATCTCTATGCCCCACTCTGGCTCCTGCTATGTGTACTGCTGCCCACCAAAGGTCATTCCAAAGTAAATTTCACTGTACATTTGACTTGTAATGCTTTGATAATGTTGCAATAATACATATTTGAATCATTTGACAGACTCCAGATTAGTATTTGTTCCAAGGGTGTTTATTTAAGTGCTCATAAGTAGAGGGGGATGTGCAATGGGCTGGGCTGATGATGGAGGAAAGTCCATGGTAGAGTCCAGTCTCTTGGTATAACAGGTGCATTGCCATTGTCCAATGGGGCATAGGAAGGGGAGTAATGGCAGTTGAAGGTGGACAGGGTGACAGAGTGGGACAGAAGGGTGACAATCAGGAGAGTCTTATTTCCTGGCCGGGGTCTTGGCAATGTTCTCTGGCTTGTGCCTGGATCGCAGGGACCGTTTGCAGGGTGGTTCTCCTTCTGCAGGGGGTGGGGTGCTGGTGGCCTGTTGTTCCTGTGCGGGGCCTCCTGTCCATTAGCGCCGGCGGAGGTGGAAGGCTGTTCATCGGTTTGGCTAATGTCAGGGGCCCGTTGTTGTGCCATTACCTCCCTTATGGTCTTGCCCATGTCAGCCAGCACCCCTGCAATGGTGACCAGGATGGTGAGATGTTTTTTAGGTCATCCCTGATCCCCAGGTACCTTCCCTCCTGCAGCCGCTGGGTCTCCTTCAACTTGGCCAGTATCTGGCCTATCGTCTCCTGGGAATGGTGGTATGCTCCCAGGATGTTGGAGAGTGGCTCTTGGAGAGTGGGTTCCCTGGCCTGTCCTCCGCCTGTCACACAGCAGTCCTCCCAGCTTCCCTGTTGTCCTGTGCCTCTGTCCCCTGAACCATGTGCCCACTGCCACTGACCCCAGGTCCCTGATCGTCCTGTGTTTGTGGGGTTGCTGGGGGTCCCTGTAGTGGTGGACACACTGCTGATTGACGTGACACGGGGACAGTGGCATGGGCCCACTGGGTGGGTGCTGTGCTGGTGTTTCCGGAGGGGGGAGGCTCTGTGGTGGGTTGGGACTGTGGCAGGGGAACCGACTGTCCAGAGGTCCCGGATGGGCAAGGTTGGTCATCCTGATCCAGGCGTGCAGAGCTGCTGTCGTCACTGTGGGCCTCTTCGGGGGGACTGGATGTAGTTGGCACCTCCTCTCCAGTGACGCTGAGTATGGGTCCTGTGGGGACGCAAATGCAGTGTTAGTGTATCTGCGTGTGCAATCTTGTGCATGTGTGTGTTTCCCTGTATGATTGTGATTTCCCTGTCAGCTTGGCCTTGTGTGAGTGGTGATTTTGTGGGCTGGGTGAGTCTCTCTACTGGGCATGCTGGGGTGATGGGTGTCCATGCAGGTCTGTGTTGGGGGTCCATGCATTGGTGTTACATGCGGGGTTTGGTATTGGGATGGGTGGGTTGTGATGGTGGGGTATGTGTGAGGTGGTGGAGTGATGGGGGTGGGGGTAGGTGTAGGAGTTTGTGATGGCATGCAGGTAGGGTGGGGGGATACAGTAGTAAAGATTTGACTTACCAGAGTCCAGTCCTCCTGCTACTCCTGCGAGGCCCTCAAGATGCATTATTGCCGAGACTTGCTCCTCCCATGTTGTTAGTTGTGGGGGAGGAGGTGGGGGTCCATCGCCAGTCCTCTGTACAGCTATCTGGTGTCTGGATACCACGGAACGCACCTTCCCCCGTAGGTCATCCCACCTCTTCCTCGTATCATCCCTTGTTCTTGGATGCTGTCCCACGGTGTTGACTCTGTCCACGACTCTCCACCATAGCTCCAACTTCCTAGCAATGGACGTCTGCTGCACCTGTGATCCGAATAGCTGTGGCTCTAACCGGATGATTTCCTCCACCATGACCCTGAGCTCCTCCTCTGAAAACCTGGGGTGTCTTTGGGGTGCCATGGATGTGATGTGAGTGATATGTGTGAGGATGTGTGGGGTGATGTGTTGGGGTGTATGCTGTGATGTGGGTGTATGGTGCATGGGTGATGGTGTTCTGTGGCTCAGATTGAGTGTGTGCTCCTGGCTTGTGTCTCTCTCTGTTGGCAATCTATATTTTTTGTTGAAAGGGTTGTGGGTAATGTGTGTGTGTGTTTTGTAGTGGTGTGACTGTGTGGGTGTGGTGTGTGTATATGTGTCAGGTGTGTGTAGTTTGAATTCTCCAATGTGGTGTAGTTTTGTAAGTGTGTGTGTATTTTGAGCGCAGCGGTGTGTACCGCCAATGGTTTACTGCGGATGAAAGATCACTGCGGTGATTCGTGGGTCGTGATACTGTGGGCGTATTCCTGTTGGCGTAACGGTGTTGGTTTTGGTATCGCCAATTTATCACTGACCTTTGGTGTGGCGGACTTGTGTGGGTGTCTGTATTGTGGCAGACTTTTCAGTGTTGGTCATAATACCCGTGGCGGAATACCCCCGCGGTCACGGTATGTTGTCAGCCGTCAGCACGGCGTTAGGCGGCATTTACTGCCAGGGTTGGAATGAGGGCCTATTTCTAGATACTGAAATTACAGCGGAGGACATAGGGGAAGCTCTAACGGATATAAACCCATGCAAGACCCTGGAACCTGATGGTTATACATAAGAATTTTATCGCAAACTTTGTCCAGATATCATCCCTCCTCTGCTTAAATAGTTCACGGACACTACCTCCAAGGGCCATTTCCCCGCCAACCTCGATCAAGTCACCATAGTGGTTCTACCCAAGCCCAGCCACACCACCCCTCACTTGCGGCTTTTTTCAGGTCTATTATCCTAATTAACAGCGGAGTAATATTATATGCCAAACTCTTAGCAAACCAGCTGCTACCCGTCATTCAACTTTGTTCGATCCCGACTGTGCCGGGTTGAACATCGAAGATACGGCAAAGCCGTACCCTGGGGGTATCGTCGAATCCGGACAGGTTAACCCAGATATAGATGCCCCGGCAGCCAATCAGGGAACGAACCCGGAAGAAGGAGGGGTTTTTAAACCCATGACGTCCTCACCAAGGAAAAAGGACGGATTCCCCCGAAACTGACAGCAAAGACGGCTGTGACCAGCAGCGGAGAGGAGGAGACGACGCCGGAACAAAGAAGACGAAGACAGCAGAAGCACAACAACCCTCACGACGGCCGGTGGGACAGACAGGAGGCGAATGGACCGGCCACGCTCAGGGAAGAGTGTGGCGTAGTCAGGTATGGTCCTCTAACAGTACGGGGAGCTGGAAATATCGGGAACGTTGGGAGGAGGGTTTCTTTGATTTATTTGTTTTGGTGGATTCTGTTTCCTTGTGTTTCAAAGAGGGGGGGGGAAGGAGGTAAAACAGAAAAGGGTGAACGGAGTGAACACCCTAGGTTCACAATACATATGTACTATTGAATTCAGTCCTATTGATGTTTTATTTTTGATCCCACATTTTATCACGGGCACCACGAGGGAACTATTTGTTTGGGTAAGGTAGGAAAAGACAAGCAGAGAGAAGAATAAAACTAGAAGCCAGAGAGAGAAACAGGGAAACAGGAGAGAACCAAAGGAGCAGAGAGAGAGATAGAGATAGAGAGAGAGAAAAATACAGCCAAGAAAGAAAGAATACCGGAAGGAAATAATAACATAGAAAGGGAAAGAGAAAGCCAGCAAGAAAAGGAGAAAGAAGACTCAAAAGAGGGGGAGAGCAAGACAGACCAGACAAAAGGGAGAGAAAAGAGAAAACATATCAGTAGTAATACTTACCAGCCAAAACCAACATTGTATTCTTCTTTCCTTCCATGCGTCACCTGAGTCACCATCTGGGAACAGAAGAATAAAGAGGGTGAAGACCACATCAGAACACAAAGAAGAAAAGGAAAAGAAAGACAAAGACAAAGAAGAGAAGAAAAGGAATTGTAGAACTGTTACTTACTTACGTTAAATTAATAAACCTCATATACTGCAGTATTGCCTGTGAGCCTCCATTACTCTGACCCTGTTACAGTGGTGTCAGAAGTGGGATTCGAACCCGCGTGCGTATTCCTTCCAAAGATTTCCCGATGGGGCCCCAATGCTTTCACTGTGCCGAGTGGGGGCACATAGCGAGACATTGTCCTCTCAAAAGAGAGCAGGAGGAGCCTATGGAAATAGGTATGACCAAGGGACGGGTCCTATGGTTAGGACAAACTGTGGCAAGATATACAACCACTATGTTAGCGAATAAAGAAAAGAGGCTAATACTCATTGATTCCGGTTGTAGTCAAGGCGTAATTAACCAAGCATATGTGCAACCAGACCAATGGGACCTGAACACCCAAGTATTGATCACTCGTGTACCTGGAGACAGGAAAACATACCCTGTCACCACCATATATATTAATTGGAGGGGACAAGAAGAGTCCCTGTCAGTAGGTGTAATTCCTGATTTAGGGGCGGATCTTATTTTAGGGACTGACTATGAAGCATTCCCCAAACTATTAGGAGCTCTAAATCAGAATAATCTTACTGAGTCTTGGTGGAGGGAAGCTCCCTTTGTATCGTCCAACACAGAGGAAAACAGTACAAAAAGGAGACTCACTAAATCTCAAAAGCGAGAACAAAAGCGCTTGTATCAGAATGACCTTACTAGAGCAGAGACCTTTCGGTAGGTCCGACTTTCCAGCTCACTAATGATTTATTGTATAGAGTTTGTCCCACCTCCAATAACCGGGACCCCCAGTTAGTAATTCCCCAGGAATATCGGGAACAGGTGCTCCCTTTAGCTCATGGAGATAATGGTGAAGGACATTTAGGAAGGGAAAAAAACAAGGAGTTTATAATAAAGAGGTTCTCTTTGCTGGGAGTGTACGCCGATATTCAGAAGCATTGTCAGGCATGCCCCAAGTGCCAATTGATAAACCCCACCACCAATCCCAAAGTTCCCCTCCATCCCCTTCCCATAATAGACGTTCCCTTCACAAGGGTTGGCATGGATCTGGTAGGTCTCTTAATTCCATCCGTAAAGGGGCATCGGTACCTCTTAGTCTTAGTAGATTACGCTACCCGGTATCCAGAGGCTATTCCATTAGCTAGTATGACCACAAAGACCACAGCACGAGCTATGATAGAGTTTTTTTTTAGAGTTAGGTTCCCCAGAGAGATTCTTACAGGCCAAGGAACTCCTTTTATGTCCCGATTGATGTCCGAAGTGTGTCAGGCGCTAGGAGTTTAACAGATCAGGATGTCAGTCTATCATTCCCAAACTGACGGACTTTTCGAGCACTATAACAAAACTATCAAGAACCTGTTACGCAAAATCATTAATGACTCCGGGAAGAATTGGGAAAAAAAGCTACCCCTAGTTCTATATGCCCTCAGAACCCAGGTACAGTCATCCACGGGACATAGCCCCTTTGAGCTTCTCTTTGGAAGGCAACCCTGTACCTTATTAGACATGTTAGCAGAACAATGGGAAGAGACAGAGGAGGAAATCAAAGATGTCCTGACCTACACTAGGGACCTAAAAGAAAATTTACACACCGTTTGGGAAGAGGCCCATAAATGTTTAAAAGAAGCCCAAGAAAAACAGAAGGCCTACTATGATACTCAAAGCAGACACCGAACATTAACTGTAGGTCAAAAAGTGTTAGTACTGTTACCCACGACAGAGAACAAACTACTCGCCCATTGGCAAGGGCCCTATACTGTCCTTGAAAAGGTTACTGCAGTAACCTACAAGATTGAAATACCGACCGGGTCAGGTAGAGAGCAAATATATCACATCAAGCTCTTGGAAGTATGGCATGACACCGATGAACCTCGCAGTGACCTGTATATTTCCACCGGGACTGAAGCCGACATACCCCTACATCCCACAGAGACTAGAGAAAACAAAGAGGCACTTATGCCCCAGTTTAGTTTTTTTCTTTCTCCCGGACAGCGCTCCCAGTTATACAATATAGTTAGTGCTAACCTCAATGTTTTTTCAAAAACTCCAGGAAGAACCCACTTAATATAACATCATATCTGAACAATAGGAGACAGAGGTGGTCATTACAACCCTGGCGGACGGTGTTAAAGCGGCGGTAAGACCGCCAACAGGCCGGCGGTAAAACATTTGGAATTACGACGTGGCGGAAACTGCCAACAAAGACAGCCACTTTAACACTCTGACCGCCACGGCGGTACAAACAAACAGCTTGGCGGTCACCGCCAACAGTCAGGCGGAAGACAAAGTACCACCCACAGTATCACAACCTACCAATCTGGCACCTTTTCCGGGGTGGATTCACCGCGGACAAAAACACGGTGGAAACAGGACCCCGAAGGGAAAACGCTCACCTCTACACACCCCACGAGGAACCAGGATGCCATGGAACCAGAGCTGCAGATCCTGCCAGCCCTGTTCTTCTTGCTCCTCTACCAGGAGCACGAACGCCGGCGGCGAAGAGCACGGTGAGTACTGCACCTACGACACAGGAGGGGAAAAAACAGGGACACACACATGCAACACCCCCACGCACACCCTCACCCACGACAACACACACACTAATACATCATGATACATTATAGTTACACCCCCAAACCCCCCCCCGGAAGAATGCAAAGACCAAAGAAAATTAGTGTAACCATTGTAATATATTAAAATGCAGTACCCAAAAATATACATATATACACTATTAACAAAATATACACCAAGAATAGGAGTCCACGTAGTGCTCCATTGAAGTCTGTGGAACACTGGGCCCACATGGTATGGGCGAGGCCCACACAAGATCCCCGACCATGACGGAGAGAACACTGCAGGGGCATCAGATAGCAATAAAACAGGCACCTCAGGGGGAGGGAAAGGAGGGGCACCTCAGCCGGTTGAGTGCACAACGCCAAATCCACGAGGGGACAACATGCCCACTGTTCAATCCTGGGGAGTGCAAAGCCACAGTCTCTCAAGTCTCTACAGTGGGTGGTTTGCCCACTGCTCATCCTGGGGAGTGCAAAGCCACAGTCGCTCAAGTCTCTACAGTGGGTGGTTTGCCCAGTGCTTCATCCTGGGGAGTGCAAAGCCACAGTGTCTCAAGTCTCTACAGTGGGTGGTTTGCCCACTGTTCAATCCTGGGGAGTGCAAAGCCACAGTCTCTCAAGTCTCTACAGTGGGTGGTTTGCCCACTGTTCAGTCCTGGGGAGTGCAAAGCCACAGTCTCTCAAGTCTCTACAGTGGGTGGTTTGCCAATGTTCAATCCTGGGGAGTGCAAAGCCACAGTCTCTCAAGTCTCTACAGTGAGTGGTTTGTCCACTGTTCAATCCTGGGGTGTGCAAAGCCACAGTCTCTCAAGTGGATGACAGTCTCCACTGGTTCTGGAGGGGGCTTGGTGCCCAGAGTGCTTCATCCTGCTAAGGACTGAGGAAGTGGATGTGATACTCAACTGGTTCTGGAGGGGGCTTGGTGCCCAGAGTTCTTCATCCTGCCAAGGACTGGGGGAGTGGATGCTGTTCTCCACTGATTCTGGAGGGAGCTTTGTGCCCAGAGTGCTTCATCCTGTTAAGGACTGAGGTAGTGGATGTATCTCTCCACTGGTTCTGGAGGGGGCCTTGTGCCCAGAGTGCTTCATCCTGCTAAGGACTGAGGAAGTGGATGTGATACTCCACTGGTTCTGGAGGGGGCTTGGTGCCCAGAGTTCTTCATCCTGCCAAGGACTGAGGTAGTGGATGTATCGCTCCACTGGTTCTTGAGGGGGCCTTGTGCCCAGAGTGCTTCATCCTGCTAAGGACTGAGGAAGTGGATGTGATACTCCACTGGTTCTGGAGGGAGCTTGGTGCCCAGAGTTCTTCATCCTGCCAAGGACTGAGGTAGTGGATGTATCTCTCCACTGGTTCTGGAGGGGGCCTTGTGCCCAGAGTGCTTCATCCTGCTAAGGACTGAGGAAGTGGATGTGATACTAAACTGGTTCTGGAGGGGGCTTGGTGCCCAGAGTTCTTCATCCTGCCAAGGACTGAGGTAGTGGATGGATCTCTCCACTGGTTCTGGAGGGGGCCTTGTGCCCAGAGTGCTTCATCCTGTTAAGGACTGAGGTAGTGGATGTATCTCTCCACTGGTTCTGGAGGGGGCCTTGTGCCCAGAGTGCTTCATCCTGCTAAGGACTGAGGAAGTGGATGTGATACTCCACTGGTTCTGGAGGGGGCTTGGTGCCCAGAGTTCTTCATCCTGCCAAGGACTGAGGTAGTGGATGTATCTCTCCACTGGTTCTTGAGGGGGCCTTGTGCCCAGAGTGCTTCATCCTGCTAAGGACTGAGGAAGTGGATGTGATACTCCACTGGTTCTGGAGGGGGCCTTGTTCCCAGAGTGCTTCATCCTACTAAGAACTGCCGATGTGGATGTGATAATCCACTGGTTCTGGAGGGGGCCTTGTGCCCAGAGTGCTTCATCCTGCTAAGGACTGAGGTAGTGGATGTATCTCTCCACTGGTTCTGGAAGGGGCCTTGTGCCCAGAATGGTTCATCCTGCTAAGGACTGAGGAAGTGGATGTGATACTCCACTGGTTCTGGAGGGGGCTTGGTGCCCAGAGTGCTTCATCCTGCCAAGGACTGAGGAAGTGGATGGATCTCTCCACTGGTTCTGGAGGGGGCCTTGTGCCCAGAGTGCTTCATCCTGCTAAGGACTGAGGTAGTGGTTGTATCTCTTCACTGGTTCTGGAGGGGGCCTTTTGCCCAGAGTGCTTCATCCTGCTAAGGACTGAGGAAGAGGATGTGATACTCCATTGGTTCTGGAGGGGGCTTGGTGCCCAGAGTTCTTCATCCACCAAGGACTGAGGTAGTGGATGTATCTCTCCACTGGTTCTGGAGGGGGCCTTGTGCCCAGAGTGCTTCATCCTGTTAAGGACAGAGGTAATGGATGTATCTCTCCACTGGTTCTGGAGGGGGCTTGGTGCCCAGAGTTCTTCATCCGCCAAGGACTGAGGTAGTGGATGTATCTCTCCACTGGTTCTGGAGGGGGCCTTGTGCCCAGAGTGCTTCATCCTGTTAAGGACTGAGGAAGTGGATGTGATACTCCACTGGTTCTGGAGGGGGCCTTGTGCCCAGAGTGCTTCATCCTGCTAAGGACTGAGGTAGTAGATGTATCTCTCCACTGGTTCTGGAGGGCGCCTTGTGCCCAGAGTGCTTCATCCTGCTAAGGACTGAGGAAGTGGATGTGATACTCCACTGGTTCTGGAGGGGGCTTGGGGCCCAGAGTGCTTCGTCCTGCTCATGACGGACACAGTAGCATCAGTGCCCTTGGCGCTC
This sequence comes from Pleurodeles waltl, assembly GCF_031143425.1. Lineage (NCBI taxonomy): Eukaryota > Metazoa > Chordata > Amphibia > Caudata > Salamandridae > Pleurodeles > Pleurodeles waltl. The sequence continues at coordinate 775,299,178 of NC_090448.1, read as the reverse complement.
ATGGGCCAGCAGTGCTTGTGGCGGCGGTGCCCTGTTCAGCGGTGCTTGTGGCGGCGGTGCCCTGTTCAGCGGTGCTTGTGGCGGCGGTGCCCTGTTCAGCGGTGCTTGTGGCGGCGGTGCCCTGTTCAGTGGTGCATGTGGCGGCAGTGCCCTGTTCAGCTGTGCATGTGGCGGCGGTGCCCTGTTCAGCGGTGCTTGTGGCGGCGGTGCCCTGTTCAGCGGTCCTTGTGGTGGAGGGGTCCTTTGCAGTGACTCAGCTGCTGGCGGTCCTGTCTGGGCCAGCGGGGCTGGTGCTGGCGGTCCTGTCTGGGCCAGCGGGGCTGGTGCTGGCGATCCTGTCTGGCCCAGTGGGGCTGGTGGTCCTGTCTGGACCAGTAGGGCTGGTACTGGCGGTCCTGTCTGGCCCAGCGGGGCTGGTGCTGGCGGTCCTGTCTGAGCCAGCAGGGCTGGTGCTGGCGGTCCTGTCTGGGCCAGCAGGGCTGGTGCTGGCGGTCCTGTCCTGGGCAGCAGGGCTGGTGGCTGTGGCCTCTTGGGCAGCAGGGCAGGTGCTGGCAGTGGCCTCCTGGGCAGCGGTGTTGATGGCGGTGGCCTCCTGGGAAGCAGGGATGATGGCGGTGGCCTCCTGGGCAGCGAGGATTATGGCGGTGGCCTCCTGGGCAGCAGGGATGATGGCGGTGGCCTACTGGGTAGCAGGGATGATGGCGGTGGCCTACTGGGTAGCAGGGATGATGGCGGTGGCCTCTTGGGCAACAGCGCAGGTGCTGGCGGTGGCCTCATGGGCAGCGGGGATGATGGCGGTGGCCTCCTGGGCAGCAGAGATGATGGCGGTCTTCTCTGCCGTGCTGCTCTTCCCAGACCTGCTGACTTTCCTGTGGCCCTTCCCCACCTTGGAAGGTGTTGCAGCTGACTCCACACTCCCACCTGTACCCCTGGGAGCGGATTTGGTGGCTGGAGTCTTCCCCCTCTCCCGCCGGGCACTGGCCAACTTTTGATGCTTCACAGGTGGGGGACTGTCCGTGCTGTGGCTCCGTGCCACACTGGCTGCCCTGGTGGCCGGTGCACACCAGATTCCGGTGACTACAGGCACCACTGGTCCCAGAGATGTTGTGGCTGAGGTGCTAGGTTGGGACCTGGAGAGTCGGGCGCTAGGAGTCGGACAGGGTTGGGGAGGTGTGGGAAAGAGGTAGAGGTTGGACAGGAAAAGTTTTTTGGAAACACTGGGACGGGTAGCTGGAGGGGGTTTGGGAGTGGAGGAAGAGGTTGTGGTTGTAGGAGGTGTTCGTTTGGTGACTTTGGGTGAAGGTGCATGCGCTGGAGGCTGTCGTGAGGTGGATGGCTATTGAGTGGGTGTGTGCCTGCATTTGTGTATCTTGGGAGGTGGCATCACAGACACACTGGGAGAGGACACAGGGGACATGTGAATGGCAGTGGGGGTGGTGACTGCACGTGAGCGGGGTGTGGTGGTGTGTGTGCTGGTGATGGCAGTAGTGGCTGTAGATGTAGTGAATGCAGGTGTGAGTGTAGACGAGACTGGGAGTGAGGAGGGAGACGAGGAGGAGGGGGACACAGTGGAGGCAGTGGATGTTGGTGTGTCTGCATGTGTGTGATGCTTGCATGAGTGCCTGTGGGATGTGTGGTGCTTATGTTTGCCTGAGCTTCCCTTGTGTGTTGACGTGTGTGCATGCTGGTCTGTAGGTGTGGTTGGGATAGGCTGAGGTACAGGGGATTGGGTCTGGGTGGAGGAAGTTGGAGGAGGAGGCTAGACACAGGGACAATGGCTGCCATCAGGGCTGAGGCCAGAGTCTGAGAAGGTCGCTGAAGGGCCGCCTGACCAGAATGAATGCCCTCCAGGAATGCATTTGTTTGTTGCAACTGCTTTTCTACACCCTGGATGGCATTCAAAATGGTAGATTGCCCAACAGTGAGGGACCTGAGAAGGTCAATGGCCTCCTCACTGAGGGCAGCAGGGGTGACTGGGGCAGAGGTGCCTGGGGCGAAGGTGATGCCCACCCTCCTGGGTGAGCGGGCATGGGGCAAAGACTGAGGGGCTGCTGGGAGGGCGGTGCTGGTAGGGGGGTGGCGGCTGTACCTGTAGATGCGGGGGGCACAGATGTTGCCACCACCACAAGGGAGCTCCCATCAGAGGACGAGTCCGTGTCACTGGTGTCAGCTCCTGTCCCCGCCGTGAAGCTCCCCTCGCCCTTCGTCCCACTGGTGAACTCCGAGTCCATTGTCTCGCCCTCCAGGGCCATGTGGGATGCAGCTCCCTCCTGCTCTGGTGCCACTGCTCCTCCGCCTGATGATGCTAATGCACACAAGAACAGGGAGACCACAAAAAGGGGGGGACGACAGAAGAAAGACGTGTTGAGTGCATGCATTACCGCTACCGTTGGCGGACACAACAGAAACAGAAGCCCCCTGCACAACGCCACGCACTTGGGCTCCACTGTTCAATCCCTGGGACATGGCCTACAAGGCTATGGATGACATCTGCACACATGGATGACACAGGAGCCTGACTAGGTTAACTTGGCACTGTACACAGGTGGGGTGGGGTGCCACAGGGTCTGCCAGAACAAGGGGACCTTGCCTACTAAACTCGCCCTGGCCTAGGGAAACCCACAGCCCACCTCCCCCACCCAGACACCTCCACTGCGTGCAAAATCATCAGAATGAGAGCGTACTCACCCCCTTGTGGCTGTTGTGATGCCCCCAAGCGCCCATCCAACTCCGGGTACGCCACTGCCAGGATACTGAACATCAGCGGGGTCATGGTGCAACAGGCACCCCTCCCACGTTGGGAGGCCATCCCCAGCTGGGCCTCCGCCATCTTCTTGCTCCAGTGGTGAATGTCCTCCCATCTCTTACGCAGTGGGTGCTCCGTCTGTGGTAGACCCCCAGGGTCCGAACGTCCTTGGTGATGGCACGCCAAATATATTTTTTCTGGTGGGCGCTGACCTACATGAATTGTACAGGGGGAAAAGAAAAGGTATTACCAAATGCACCGTCACAGTCATTGGCCCCCATCCCTACCCTTGCCATGATGCACATGCACTCACCGTCGTTTCATGGACACCCCTATCTCCCCCCCCCCATCTTTCATCCACCCCACTCCACACAGGCATAGCCCATACAGCAGGCTCCCAGTGTATTTACTTGTTTGTCTGGAGGACCGTAGAGTAGTGTGTACTGGGGGAGGACCCCATCCACGAGTTTCTCCAACTCCTCCGATGTGAAGGCAGGGGCCCTTTCCCCAGACGCACGAGCCATTGTCTCTTCCAGACCGAGGTCACAGCAGCACTTGCAGTGTAGGTCCTCTCCTGTTGAAGATCAGGTATCGAGTGATTGAACAGATAGAAAATGGCAGTAACGTCACCGCCGGCGTACATCGTCATTGGCTCCTGGGACCCATAGTGTCCAATGTTAACCAATGCAGCATTGCGCTGCGGTCTTCGACTGCCTACCGCGACGGTGTACAACGCCAGCGCAGTTACCTCACATCCCATTGTCCCACTTGACAGGTCAGGCAGCCGCCATTTCAGGAGCCCAAATGGCTTAATTTTTAACTGCGTCTCACATATCTAGGCCTAGCCTCAACACACATACAGGCCAATTTTCGGCTTGTGGTTCGTGTTCTGTGTAAGCTGTGGGTACGTACCTCTGAGTTGTTTGGCTCTGTGCTCATTGTTGTCCTTCATAGGCACCGTCCGCCGGGAAATGTGAGGAGATGGCGGCATCCTCCGGTGTACAGACCGCTGGTGGACCTGTTGACAATGGAGGAAAGACATGTGATCATCACCTACAGGCTTGACCGTGCCACAATCCAGGAACTGTGTGCCCAGCTGGAGCCAGATTTGATGTCAGCTATCCGCCATCCCACAGGAATCCCCCCTCAAGTGCAGATGCTTTCAGTGCTCCATTTCCTTGCAAGTAGGTCATTTAAAAAAACAGTGGCCATAGCATCAGGGATGTCCCAGCCTATGTTTTCCAACGTGTTGTCCAGAGTGTTGTCTGCCCTGCTGAAACACATGCGGAGCTACATAATTTTCCCTCATGTGGAGGATTTGCCTACAGTGAAAGGAGACTTCAGTGCCCTGGGACATATCCCCAACATCATAGGTGCCATTGATGAGACCCATGTGGCTTTGGTACCCCCCCCCCGCAGGAGTGAACAGGTGTACAGAAACCGGAAGAGGTATCATTCCATGAATGTGCAGATGGTGTGTTTGGCAGACCAGTACATCTCCCATGTGAATGCCAAGTTCCCTGGCTCAGTGCATGATGCCTACATCCTGCGGAATAGCAGCATCCCTTATGTGATGGGTCAACTCCAGAGGCACCGTGTGTGGCTATTAGGTGAGCACCTGGAAGTAAGTATGTGGGAACGGTTGTCTGGGGATATCCCTACAGGTTAGTGTGTGTCTAACAGTTGTCCCTCGCCATTTGCAGGTGACTCTGGTTACCCCAACCTGTCATGGTGACTGACCCAAGTGAGGAATCCCAGGACAAGGGCAGAGGAACGCTACAATGAGTCCCATGGCTGAACTCAGCGGATAATAGAGCGGACCTTCGGCCTCCTGAAGGCCAGGTTCAGGTGCCTCCATATGAAAGGTGGATCCCTATTCTACTCACCAAAGAAGGTGTGCCAGATCATCGTGGCCTGCTGTATGCTTCACAACTTAGCTTTGCGACGACAGTTGTCTTTTCTGCAGGAGGATGGTCCAGATGGCTGTGTTGTTGCAGCTGTGGAGCCTGTGGACAGTGAAGATGAGGAAGCAGAAGAAGAGGACATGGACAACAGGAACTCAGTGATCCTGCAATATTTCCAGTGAGACACAGGTAAGAATACAAACCTGCTCACTACATGTACTTTAACACTACTACCTCTCTACTGTCTGTCGTTTTCACCCAGTGTATGGTCACTGAGTTGTCACTTTCCCTTACGATTTCACAGATGTGTGTCCCACAGTGTGACATCTGCTTTGGTTCCTCATGGACTAGAGCTGTGTGACATAGGTATGTTGACATTACAATTGAAAGAGCATTTTGCCACTGTAATTGCTAATACACTATTTCGAAATCACAGACAGACTCCATATTGTCCTTTGGGGCGAAAGCAGATTTCTGGGCTACAGCTAGCGTTGAAAAAGGGCTAGAAGAAGGAGGGTAGCCTGCGTTTGGCGTTCTCCTCTCTGAGCCATACCTCAGGTTTGTGGGAGAATGGTTTATGCACATGCTAACAAATGTTTGGAACTTCCCAGCAGACAATGAGAATGTAGGTTTCCAAACAAGAGCCTCCGAATGGTTCTGATCGCCTGCAGTGACTTCACTATTTGGTCTATATTGCTGTAAGGGTAAGTCAGAATGGGGAGGAGCTTATGTCCTGCCTTTTACCTACATAGCACCCTGCCCTATTGGCTACCTAGGGCCTACCTTAGGGGTAACTTATATTTAGAAAAAGGGGAATTTAAGGCTTGGCAAGTACTTTTAAATGCTATGTCGAAGTGGCAGGGAAACTTCACACACAGGCTCTGCAGAGGCAGGCATGAGACATGGTTAGGGGGCTACTTATGGGGGTGGCACAACCAGTGCTACAGCCCACTAGTAGCATTTAATTTACAGGCCCTGGGCACATGTAGTGCACTTGACTAGGGACTTACAAGTAAATTAAATAAGCCAACTGGGTATGAGCCAATGTCACAATGTTTTAAGGAGAGAGCATATGATTAGCAGTGGTAAAGTGCGCAGAGTCCTAAAGCCAGCAAAAATCAGGCCAGAAAAAGAGAAGGAGGAACGCAAAAGATGTGGCTGGGTCTGGGTCACCTCCCCACCCCACTCCAGGGACACCAGGACCATGGGGCGGAAGAAATTCTCCCCAATGGTTGGAGTCACTCAATACACATGGCCGGTGTACTGCTCTGGTGAACTAGTCTCTCCACCATCATGGTAAGACTAGCCCCTGTGTCCCTCAGAGCGGTGACTGGGACCCCATTCACTCCCACCTGGTGGAAGTGACGACTCCCACCCTCAGGGATCACCAGCTTACCATCTGAGTCTATCTCCCAACTGAAGGAGATGAGGGCATGGTCTACGACCTGCCCCTGGGGACTACTTTCCCCTAAAGCCACATTGGCCACCTCTGTAGAGGTCCCCTCAGTGGGTGATTTCTTTGGACAGACAGAGTCCCCCTTCCTGTTTCCTAACTGGGAACACTTAAAGCAGTGGGGTTGGGAATGGTATGTTTTGGGCCACCGCCCACCAGAACCTCCACCCTGTTTCTCAGATGGGGCATGGGAACCCTTTCCTCCCCCCTTACTCTGGAATGTGTCTGGGTCATCTTTAACCTCCCCCTCATTCTATTGGGGGGAACCAGAACCACCCTTCTCGGGGTCACTCCCATGTACCTTTTTGGACACTCTGGTGCTAGTCCAGAGGTCCGCCTCCTCAGCAAGCTTTCTAGGATCAGTCAGCTCACTGTCAACCAGGTGCTGGCGCAACTCTGTAGAACAAAGACTGAGCATATGCTCTCTCAGAAATAAATTAAATAACCCTGTGTAATCATTTTCTTTGCTGTCCTGCACCCATCCATTCAGCGCCTTACCGGAGAAATCAAAACAGTCTACCCAAGTTTGTACGGAGAGTTTCGTGCTGTCCCTGAACTTCTGACGGTATTTCTCAGGAGTCAGCCCAAACTTGGCAAGTAAAGCGGTTTTCATGGGTGCATATATGTTTTCATCCTTGGAATTCCAGTGTAAGAAGTGTGCCCTTCCCCACAGCTGGTACATACCACCACAAGGCAGCCCCACATTGCTCTTCAAGAACCCCATGAGCCCTTAGTGCAACTTCATAAGCAGCCAGCCACTTATCAATGTCATCTCCCACCACATAACATGGCACAACACTTTTGGGTATACGAACCTTTCGTTCTCCAGCAGGTTCTGCATGTATGCTGCCACCATTACTGCTGGACTTAGACTGCTTTGCCTTGATATCCAGCTCCTTGAGACTCAGTTCATGAGCCAACAAAAGTTTATTTTCAGCCAAGGCTCTTTCAGCTGCAGCTGTAGCTCTCTCAGCCTCTTTGGCTTCTCTCTCTACCCTTCTTTCCTCCTGTTGAGCTCCAATTTTTAACTTTGCCATTTGTAATTGAAATTCTCTCTCCTCCCTCCTTTCCTCTGGGGTCAGGCCACGGTCAGAGACGCTGCTCCTTGGTTTGGCAGGGGGCACAATCACAGTGGTAAGATTCTGCATTAATGGCAAAAAATCCTCTGAGGGCACATCCTCTGGATCCTCCTCTTCAACATTCTCATCAAAATGGGCTTCTGCCCAGGCCCGCCGTGCCTTTTGGTACTCGTCCTTTCTGGAGGCACCCCAGGTATGTACTCCCTTCAACTTTCAGAACCCCATCAGCTGGTTAGCAGTATATGTCTCCAGCTTGGCTGGGTCAAATTCTTCAGCTACTGCTTGAGACCCAGCCAGAGACACGCAGAGTGAGGATTTAGTTAAAAAATGTCAGGTGGAAGACGAAATTGCAGAAAAAGACAAAAAAAATCAAGTTGACCTTCAACTGTGGGTGGGTAGTGAACACTTAGCCATTTTATGTCACTGCACAAATACAAGTCCTATCCTCACCACTGATCACCAATGCTGGAAATGGGGCCTTTGGTTGGCAGTCAGGTTACCCCTTGTCCAAGCAAGGAACCTCACTCTAGTCAGCGTAAGTCACATACAATGCAAATTATCCTGTGCCCACCCTCTGGTAGCTTGGCAGTGAGCAGCCAGGCTTAACTTAGAAGGCAATTTGTGAAGTATTTGTGCAATAAATCATGCAATAACACAGTAGATCACCACAAAAAAACACCACACAGTGTTTAGAAAAATATATAATATTTATCTGGTAAAATGCAAGTAAAAACGATTAAGATGCAATAAGTATGTCTTGAGATATCACTGTAAAAATTATATAAAGGGTCTTTAGTCTCTTAAAAGCAATAAATGTCTCTTGAAGCACAAAGTACCTGCTTTGCATTCAAAATCTCTGCAAAGAACCGCAGAGGAGGAGATGCAGGGAAAACAGGGAGGTGTGCGTCGATTTCTCGGGCCACACACGGCGATGCGTTGTTTATTTTTCATGCAGGAAATGCTTTGCGTCGATTTCTGACCCTCGGTCTTGGATCCTCTTTGGGTTGCCGGGTTTTCGGACAGCCTGGGGACGATGCGTTGAAATCTAGCGCTGACTGGACGAAGTCAGAGGGGCTGCGTCGATTTGGTGGGTGTTGCATGGACATTTCTACCACACAGCAGGCACTAAGTCAATTCCTCTCAGGAAGTTGAGCTGCCTTGCTCCGGCTGTGCGTCAATCCAGTGGGCAGTGCATTGAATTTCCGGTCGCTACACAGGCGCTGCATCGATCTTCTCCTTGCGAAGTCGGGCTGTGTCTTTCCGGTTCAGAGTGCAGTGAATTTTTCACCACGTGGCAGGCTGTGCGTCATTTCTGCCAGGCGGTGTGTCGATTTTCAACGCACCGGGAGTTCTTCTTGCAGAATGAAGTCTTTTTGGTCCTGAGACTTCTGGAAACAGGAGGCAAGCTCTATCCAAGCCCTTGGAGAGCACTTCTCAGCACAGCCAGACAGCAGCAAGGCAGCAGTCCTTCTCAGAAAGCAGTCAGGTGAGTCCTTTGGGCAGCCTGGCAGTTCTTCTTGGCAGGTTGCAGGTTCTGGTTCAGGTTCTTCTCCAGGAAGTGTCTGAGACAAGAGTGTCTTGTCAAGAAGTGTCTAAGTTGGTAGGGTCCAGGACCCTGCTTAAATGCCCAAATGTGCTTTTGAAGTGGGGAAGACTTCAAAGTGTGGCTTAGAAGTGCACAAGGTCCCCTTTCAGTTCCATCCTGTCTGCCAGGGTCCCAGTAGGGGGTGTGGCAGTCCTTTGTGTGATGGCAGGTTACTGTCCTTTGACATGTAAGTGTCAGGCCCTCCACCCTCCCAGCCCAGGAAGACCCATTCAATATGCAGATGTATGCAAGTGTGACTGAGCATCCTGTGTTTGGGATTTGTCTGAGTGGATGCACAAGGAAGCTGTCACCTAAACCTAGCCAGATGTGGATTGGAAGGCAAAGAAGGATTCAAGGGAAGAGCAATGCTCACTTTCTAAAAGTAGTATTTCTAAAATGGTAATATAAAGTCCAACTTCAGCATTAAGCAGGATTTTGTATCACCATTCTGGCCATACTAAATAATATGACCTGGCTACTCCTTTCATATCAGGATCTACCACTCAAACAGTATATGAGGGTAGCCCTAATGCTATCCTATGAAAGGAGCAGGCCTCACAGCAGCGTAAAATGAATTTAGGAGCTATACACTACCAGGACATATAGACCACACATGCTCATGTCCTGCCTTTTACCTACATAGCACCCTGCAATATGGGCTACCTAAGGCCTACATTAGGGATGACTTATATGTAGAAAAAGGGGAGTTTAAGGCCTGGCAAGTACTTTTAAATGCCAAGTCGAAGTGGCAGGGAAACTGCCTCTACAGGCACTGCAGAGGCAGGCCAGAGACATGGTTAGGGGGCTACTTATGCGGGGGCACAACCAGTGCTGCAGTCCACTAGTAGCATTTAATTTACAGGCCCTGGGCATATGTAGTGCACTTGACTAGGGACTTACAAGTGAATTAAATAAGCCAGTTGGATATGCGCCAATGTAACCATGTTTTAAGGAGAGAGCATATGCACTTTAGCACTGATTAACAGTAGTAAAGTGCACAGAGTCCTAAAACCAGCAAAAATGAGGTCAGAAAAAGAGAAGGAGGAAGGCAAAAAATTTGGGGGTGACCCTGCAGAAAGGCCATTTCCAACAGTTGTGAATAGAGATGCAGCGTAATTACGTCATATAGGCTTACCAATATACCTTTGCGGCGGCCCCATGTATGGAGATAGGTAACCACAGGAAAGATCTTGAGCTCCCAGGGGGTGGCACCCATAGATTGTTAGAGACAGTGTTTGAGTTGCAGGTAACGCCATTCTTGCCTTGGGTGGAGATTGTACTCCTCTGGTAGTTTATTAAATGGCTTGGTTATACCCCCTTCTCTAACCTGCGCTATGCAGCCAATTCCAGCCAGGCTCCATTGTGGCCAACTGAGGGCAGTTCCCCCTGTCCGTAGACTGTTATTTCCCCATATGGGGACCTGGGCATTTAAAAAGGGATGTATTCAGAGTAAGCGGTGAGTCCTACACCATGCTGTACGCATCGCCATTAGGATCGGGTTGGCTGGGCTGATCTATGAGGAGCCATTACAGTACAGGCCATTAAGACCGCCACGATGGGAGAGCAGCAGTTTCTCTGTGGTTACCCATTGCGTTTGTTCCAGGGACCCAGGTAACATGTATGCCAATTGGTCTAGATGGAGAGCAAGGGAGTAATGTTCCACTGAGGGAAGTTCTAGGCCCCCAGAGGAGTGGTGGGTTGTTATCTTTGCCGGCATCAGTTGTGGGCGTGTAGGACCCCACACAAAGGCTCTCAGAGCTGCATCTATCGGCCAGAGGGTTGAGAGGGGCACCTGAAGGGGAAGCATACCAAGAACGTAGGTAAAACACAGGAGTGTGACCATTCTCATCACCTGTACACTACCCCACATGGAGAGGCCTAAGAGTGACCGCTTCGCAAAGTCCAGTTTCATGCGAGCTACGAGAGGATCCAGGTTATCTGCAACCAAATGTTCTTAACCCCACTTGACAAGTATTCCCAGGTACTTGGGGCAGTTTGGGGTTCAATGGAACCGAAATCCATGTATTGCGGCTCTGGTCGTCTTTAGCGAGAGTGGCAGTACTTCGCTCTTGTCCCAGGTCAACCAATAGCCGGATAGAGTTGTAAACCCATCTATGATCTCAAGTAGAGGCGGCAGGGATCTCGTCAGATCAGTTAGGGTAAGTAATACGTCATTGGCAGATAGGAACATTTTTGAGGTCTCTCCCATCAGGGGTGTTCCCTTAATCTGTTGGGAGTGGCAGATAGTAGCCGCTAGGGGCTCCATCGCTAGCAAAAACAAAAGCGGCAACAGAGGGCAACCTTGCAGCTTCCTCCTACGAATTGGGAATGGGTCTGATAAAAAGCCCTCACAGTTGACCTGGTCTATTGAATGAATTGTTCTCCTAGTCCGTAGTCTGCCAGAGTGGTGAACAGATATGGCCATTCAATACGGTCAAACGCTTTCTCAGCATCCAGGGACAGGGCGAGAGCTTCTTCTGGTATGTTCCTGGATTCCCACAGAGTATGGCACAGAGTATGCAAGTGGTTCCTAGAAGTACGTCCCAGTACAAATCCCAGTTGAGTGTGGTGGATCAAGGACTGTATAACTTTACGTAGGCGGGCCGCCAAGACGCTAACCAATATCTTGATATCCCCGTTCAGGAGAGATATGGGCTGAAAACTGCCACAGAGTAGATGGTTCCATCCTGGTTTTGGTATGACAGCTATCGTTGCTCTATTAGATATCGCACCTAAAGAGCCTTCTCGACATGCCTCGCTGAGTGCCTCGTGTACAGTGCTAACCGCTTTTTTGCCGGCCCACTTATAAAATTCCGCAGGGAAACCATCTTCACCTGATGATTTATGGCAGAGAAGATTGTAGATGGCTTGCACTATTTTTGCCCTACATAACTCTCCATCAAGGAGGGCGTGGCCATCAGCCGAGAGGCGGGGCAGGTTAGAGCCATGGAGGAAGGCCTCTGTTTGGGCATAGTCAGACACTGATTCCGGGGTATATAGATGTTGATAAAAAGTTGTGAATTCATTAACAATGTCCTGCGGGCGTGTGAGTATCTCCCCATTAGAGGATGTCATAGCCGGGATGGCCAGGGAAGCCTCTCTTTGACAGACCTGCACCGCTAACAGTTGTGCAGTCTTCCCTCCTTGGTCATAGTGATGTCCCTGCAGGCGTTGTAGCGCATATTCGGCCAACGACATGTAGAGCTCGTTGTGTGCCATACGGGCGCGTACCAGGGAGCTAGCTGGATGGTGTACTGTTGTGTGAGAAGTTGTATGTCATCCTCAAGGGTCTTCTGATGGGTTTTCCTGTCCCTATTGGCTAGTGCTGCATTGCGCATCATGTGGCCTCTTAGGGTCGCTTTTGCTGCAGCCTATGGGACCCTCTTGGAGGTGGCAGTGCCGACATTGTCACACTTGTAGGTGGACATGTGGGTCTGCAGCTGTACCTTGCCCTGGGGAGATTGGTAGCGTTGAACGGTAAATCGCCAGGGTTTGCGGCCTGGATACGTTAGACCCATTTGGATTGATAGATGAATCGGAGAGTGGTCAGAAAGACCACATTCCATTATGCAAGTGTCTTGTATTTGGGCCACTATGGTGTGCGGCACTAGAAAGAAGTCCAATCGGGATTGGGTTCCGTGTACAGGCGACAGGAATGTATATTCCTTGTTGGTTCGGTGTGTAAACCTCCAGTAGTCTATTAGTCCAGTATCTGCCAGCACGTCAGTTAGGAGAGCTCTGTCTTGATTATTACTAATATTGAGAGGGCCTGTCCTGTCCAGTAGCACATCATGGGCCCGATTCCAGTCTCCCTCTATTATCTAGCGAGTTGCTCCAATTTCAGTCAGAAGGCGGTTGATTTGTGAGAGAAATAATCTTTTAGGACCAGTTGGTGCGTACACGGAACCCACACGTATCGAGGAGTTTCCCATCTTTAATTTGGCAAACACATATCTCCCCTCTGGGTCAACCCACGATTTAATGACAGTTATGGGCAGCGTCTTACGGAGCAATATCGCAACCCCACATTTTCATGGTACGCCGCCTCCCAACCCCGGTTGCTAAGGGCAACAGCTGAAGAGTACCTTTCCCACTCAGTCTCGGTGTAGTTTACTGGATTCTACGCTGTCAAGATGTGTCTCTTGGAGAAGAGCTGTCAGCCCGTTTGGATTGAAGGTAGGACAATATTATTTTTCGTTTTACAAAGTGCGTCAGGCCAATAACATTCCAGGAGACGATCTGTAATGGGTGGGCCGCGTGAGGGACAGGGCCAGCCATGCTGAAGAAAAAAAAGGGGGGAAGGGCAATTGGACCGAGATAAACTATACAGTTAGAGAGGGGAGGAAGCGCTGTGCACAGCAGTGCAGGTTGTAGCGAGGTGGATTAGGGGAAGGGTGACTGACAGGTGTTAGATAGCCCCCTGTGGGGGGGTAAGGGAAGGTACACGGGGAGCGCAAATGTAGAGGGGAGGAGGGTGGCGGGAGATAGTGTGGGTGGGGTAGAGAAAAAGGGAGGAGAAAAAGAAGAGAGAGAGAGAAAAAAAAGAGTGAAAGAAAGAAGAAAAGTAGTGGTGGGTCAGTGAAGGAAGCGAAGGAGCAAAGCCCTAAGGGTCCAGATCTGTGGACTGCGGGTACAAACCTGTGGGGCCCACACACTCAGCTAAATGGGCCTTGGCCTGCCACCGAGTAAATATCACATAAGAATAGCCTCCAAGGTTGAGCGTAGCATTGGAGGATGAGAGAGGGACGGACTGTTGAGAGGGGGCATACCGCTGTGTCATTCAGTTACTTCTAGGGCAGGAACAGTGGTGGGAGGGGGGAGGGAGAGGAACGATAGCAGCCCTGTTTGCATGGGAGTACCAAATGGTTGTGGGAGATGGTAGTATCTCTGAATCGCATGGCTGCTGTGGCTGGGATAAGGGTTGGAAGGGTTTGGTCTTTCCAGGGCCATTGGTAGTATGAGCTGACAGCATGTCAGTGGAGGTGTATTGCTGTAATGCATTGTGCTCTCTTTAGCGCCTTGTGCTTTGGCCTTCAGTGTGTCTATGGTCCTTACATCATGCCTAGGGGCCTACCATTCATGCGTGTCACGATACTGTGTATTGGTCGCAGTGCTCCTCTTCTACATCAACAGTGTGGGCCTAAAAGATCATCAGGGCGTAGATCTCCTCCATGGAGGCTTGGGGGGAGGGGGCAGGAGGGGGGAATAGTAAGTAGGGGAAAGAGTATGTCCGGAAGCCTTTAAAATGAAGCAGCATCATATATAAAGCATCAAACAGTAGTATACCATACATGAGCATATGCGTATATCACCGACAGTAAGGCACGATCGAAACCTGGTTATTACACTCTTAGAACGTAATGAAAGATACCACAACATTATAACTTTATAACATCAACATGCGGTCAGATACTCATCTGTCCCCCGGGTTAGTGTCAGGCTCTCTGGGCCCTAGGCATAACTCTGGATCCTCGGGTATCTCACATCGCAGCTGCGATTTCAGGTGAGAGTTGGGACGGGCTTCAGGGGAGAGCGAGATTTGTCTCTGTCTGATAGCTGTGTGTGGAGCGCCACTGCTTGTAGCACTTGTCCCTTGTCGTCATGCATCCTTGCGAGTCTCTATAAGTCTCTGAAATGGTGATCTGATTCGCGTCGGTCTGTTCCTCCCTGGGCGGTTGGTGGAGGTGATGCACTTCGGTTGTCACTAGGTGGTCTTTGTGGCCGGGACAGAGTGGTTGTGTCCATGGATTGGGGCTGTAGGCTACACAGGAAAAGTTGCAGATCCTCTGGATCATAGAAGTCCTTAGATACGCCATTTTTGGTGACCAACAGTCTCGCTGGTTCAAACAGACCATATTTTAATTCCAGTTGGTGTATCCGGGGTCTGAGAGCCAGGAATGCTTTCCGGTGGTCGTTGGTCTGCTTTGAAAAGTCAGCCGTTATACGGATGTCGTATTCTTCTGCCTGGAAGGGTCCATCTGCCTGGGCCATTAGGAGGAGTTGATGGGCCTGCCAAGTCTCAGGAGACAAGCAATGATCAGACGGGGCCTCGAGGTTCCATGCTGTCACTTTGGACCCAGTCGGTGCGATGTCTAAAATTCCAACGGCGGGTGAAAGGTTAGATCAGTCAGTTTGGGGAGGACAGCCCCATGAAAGGATGGAGTGTCTGTACCTTCTGTGTGTTCCGGGAATCCAAAAAAAGCGGATGTTGTCCCTGCGGATCCTGTCTTCCAAGTCTGTAAGCTTTCTAACAAGGTCCTGGTTCCTGTCCTCGACAGTGTAAATATGGTCCTCCATGGTTGTCATACAGTGTTCCAGTCCTGTTACTCAAGACTGGAAGCCTGCTGTATCCAAACACAAGGATTTTGTCTCCGTTGTCAACAAGGTTATGGCAGTGTCCATTCCCTCGAGTCTGCTGTGATCTCCTGAAGTATGCATGCCATGGTTGTTATCCGCACCGGGTCGGTCATGGTGAGGGACTGTATGGGTGGGTGTGGTCCTGCAGCAGGCGATGTGGGCTGTGAAAGTTGGAGGGCTTCAGAAAAGAGTAGTTGTCTTACCGGCTTGCCTGAGGATTTGCCTGTCGTTTTGTCTCCGGGCATTGCAGGACTTTTGACGTGGATACAGCACTCAAGGTCCAAGGTCTAAGGTCGGTTGGGGAGGGGCTGCCCCACCCGAACTTCTCCGTGTTGCAATGTCGACAGGGGTAGACAATGTATAGGTAAGGCGAGGGGTAGCCCTCTTGTCACCTTCAGAGGTAGATCCGACACTGTCTAGAAACCGAGGCTGTCTGGGGCAATAATAGCGCTCAAGGGAGAATCAGATATGGAGCCTCTTGCCAAGGCTGCGTCATTACTGCCGAACTGCACAGGTAAAGGGCAGGTGTCCCCTGTGCAGGCAGGATGGACCACTGGTGCTGCGGGCACAATGAGATGTAGGGTGAGGCGAAGTAGAGCGTTATGGGGCGTCTAAATACCTGGCGCTGGTATCCCCACGTGCCTCTCCCTCCTCATCTGGTCTGCCACGCAAGTTTGTCACCTTGGAACCTCCTGAAGTGCAGGAGGAGGAAGTGGGTAAGATTGACCATTTGCCGCCATCCGTAGCTGTAGTACAGCGAAGGCGACTTCTCTCACTATGGCTGCGTCCCCCTCCACCTGAGACACATCCTAGAGTAGTGTGGTAAGTAAAAAAGAACCAACAATGTTGCTTTGGGCCGAGACAACTAGTAACAGCAGCTAAGCGGCAGAGGGAAAGGGCCAGAGGTGGGAGGGGTCCCTAATATAGATGAAGAGGGCGGGAACCCCCTCCTTCCATGATTGTAGGCTACTGTCTTGCCTCAGCAGTCACAGGTCGCCTCCAATGCGAATCTCACTCTTGTGTAGTCCAGCTGGTCTCCTCTCTGCGCCTCTCTCCCGGCACCGTGTGGCATGTCACTCTTTTGGTCCCCCAGGTGGAGTCCGGTTTTAGGAGGCTTCTTGGGGCTCAGGTGAGAGAATGCTGGGTATCCGTATTGCCCTCACCCGCGATCTAAGTTATCCACCTCGCGGAGCTCCCGGTCCAGGTGTGGAAGGAGAGGGGGTGCACCAGAATGCGCTCACCGGCGCTGAAATGTGATGCCGCCATCTTACCTCCGTAGTCGCGTGCCCTCTTCACTGTGGATCACGGCTCCGTACTGCCCAGCAGGCCTCTTCTACGCAACTCTCTCTCAGCGCCATGCGACTCGCCCCTCACTCAGGTTCCCAAGCAGAGTCCGGTATTTTGGATCGTCCCGGGCACAGATGAAAGAGTGTATGGCAGGCGTAAAACCCCTGCCCCCGGCCAAAGCCCACCGCCTCGCGGAGCTCCCAGTCTAGGCGGCCATCTTCTCCCGTAGCCAGACCATGCTCGCATCTCCTAGCTTTTGAGTGTTTGTGTCCTGATTCTGCTGATCAAACAAACCTTTAATCAGTACTTTTTAAAGTTTGCTTTTCAGCATATTTTCCACCATTTACTACACTTGATCACAAATACCTATTGAATGTGAATGTAAACAGAGTTATTGGTGTTAAAGTATTGAATGATTCTGGTATATTGTAACTAGCATAAATTAGTTGTAGCTCGGAGTATCACAAAAGGCAGTGCTTTAATTGTGGGGGAAGATGTGCAGGTACTCACCAAATTAGGCAGCTGTTGTAGGGACAGCGAGGAGGCGTGGTTAGGAGGCAGCACTAGGGGCAAACATTTAATCAGATCCAGATGAATTGAAAATCAACAAAGGGTTTGCAGTGCTAAACTCACCATCTTCCCAGCTTTCACGAACAGACAGACTTGAATTAGAAAGCCACATTTTTCAACACGGTTTTGGCATTTTAGTTGGGCATAGCCTATTTTCTACTATTGTTTTGTGCTTTCAACCTTCTTCCAGTTAGTGGAAGAAATGGGTGTGAAACCAATGGTGGATCCCAGAAAGCTATACATTTCTGAACAGTAGACAAAATTCTGAATCATTCAAAGTTTTCCCAACGAAAGTAACAGTTGAAATAAAAAAATATTGAAATTGAGTTGAAAAAAACAGCCATTTGTGTTTAAATTTTCATCTGTAACTTTTAACTATGGCAGATTTTCAAATGCAATATATTGTTACATCTACTGGACCCTTCTGGGTGTGGAGATATATAGGGCTTGTAACTTCACCAAGAACCCTTGATGCCCGGAGCCAATAACAGAGTGGCATCTTGCAATGGATTTTCATTGTATACCGAGTATACAGTAAATCATTTGGTCAAAAATAAACAGTGAAAATTCGGTATCAAGGAAACTTATATATTTCTGAAATGGGCACAAGATATTGAGCTTAGACGCAGTGGTTAGTTGCACATCTCTAAATGTGGGGTTACCCATACTAAAATGTGAATTAGAGGACATTTATCAAAATTACTTCTTTCTCACAAACTGTCTTACATTTGGAAGGTACAAATACAGAGAAAGACAATTGGTAATAACACTTATTGCACTATTCTGTATTCCCCTAGGTGAAGCTTCCTGAGAAACATGGTACCGCACTTGTGTGGATAGGCCTAGTGCCCACAACAGGAAATGTCCCAAAACGCAACATGGATACCTCAAATATTTCTATGCAAAACAGACCTGTTTTTTAGAAAGTGGGTAGCTGTGGTTTTTGGGCCCTACCTCAGCTGACACCTAGGTAAACCTAGCAGACCTGTACATTTTTTAAAAATTAGACACCCAGGGGAATCCAGGATGGGGTGACTTGCATGGCTTTTACCAGGTTATGTTAACCAGAATCCCCTGCAAACCTCAACATTTGTCTAAAAAACACATTTGTCGTACATTTCAGTGATGGAAAGTTCTGGAATCTGAGGGGAGACACAAATTTCCTAACACCCAGCTTCCCCCTCAGTCTCCCGATACAAATGATACCTCACTTGTGTAGGTGGGCCAAGTGCCAGCAACAGGGAAGGGCCAAAAACATCTAGAAATTGAGGGGGAACCAAAGGTTTTTTTTTTCATACGTTTTTAGGTTGACTCTGCTTTGGGCACCCCCACAAATGGGGCAGAGTTTTTAACAGTACAGGTGGGGCAATGCTGGGTGGTAGGGATTTTGTGGATTCCTGCGTTTGCGTAGTTTTGCATCACAGATGTAGGGAAAATGTGTGATTTCAGGCAAAGTTGAAGGTATGCAGGGCATTGTGAGTAAGAAAATGGTGTGGGGTGCATGTGAACCACACAACCGTGGACTCCGCAGATGTTTAGTATTCAGAGTTGTATGGGTCGGGTGGGGTTTTCCAGGTGGCAGCGTAGTCAAGCACAAAAAGTGCAGCCATTTACCATTGCAAGTAGGACGATATTGGGAGTTAACTAAGCTCTCTTGGCCCATATGTAAAATCAAAACCCAAAAGAGCCAAAGGTCCTCTTGTTTGCCATTGGGATAAGATGCTTTAGTCCGCAGGGGGGCAGGAAGACTGTTGCCCCCTTTAGTTGGGGTGAGTCGCATAACCATGCCTATGGTGGTGTTCTGCCCGCCCTGTGGGGTAGATCAACTTTAATAATCCCCATCTGCCCTCAGGGGGTGCCGAAAGACTGTACCCATTTATTTTTTTGGGTGGGGGTGACTGCTACGCTCATTCTCGGCATCCCCTACCCCTACAGTACCAAAAAAATCCTTAGTGCCTAATGGGTTTTCTGCCTCTGAGGGGTCGGTTAGGGGCTTATTGCCTCCATCTGCTCCCCAAAGCCCCCCCCCCCCCCGGGGGACAGAAAGATTGTGCTGATTTTTTTTGGGGGGGGGGGCATTGCAAAGCTCATTCTGGGCAGCCCCCATCCCTGGATGAATTTAAAAAAATCCCTGGTACCTTATGGGATTTCTGCCAGCAACCCCCAGGGAGGCAGAAAGACTGTGCAGGTTTTGAGAGGGTTGGGAGCATTAAAATACTCATTTATGGCAGCCCCCATCCCTAGATGTATATAAAAAATAAATCCCTGGTATCTAGTGGGATTCCTGCCCTTTCTGGGAGCAGAAAGACTGAATATGCCCAACTGCAGTGATGCCCAAGGAGGGACCCAAGGAGGGATCCACTAGGTAAAGATTCTCCCCTTTCCAATGATACCTCTCCTGGCTACCTCGGTGCTCGGGGGGCTGAGATAGTCCCCTGAGCACCGAGAAAGTGAAAGTAACATGAGCTGATCGGTTAACTCTCACATTATCTCCGTCTTCATGACAGTCTTGCTTCACCTCCTCTTCATCCTGGTCTCACACACACAAACATGTACACATTCACTCTCTTTTCTCCCCTTTGATTGCAATATTTATTTCCTGTTGTAAGATTTTCATCTGCTCCATAACCCCCTATCCACAGAATCATAACTAAAACCGGCACATATGTAAATATTGGCCTTTACACTCAGCTGAGAGGATAAGGACTGGATGTGCATGTGGTCTGAACACCTTTGTGACCCACTGGTGGGCACAATGAGAATTTCATACCCCCTTTATCCTCAAGTACAAAAGCCCCTGATCTCATCACACCAGGAGGATGGGTGCCATTCTCTCATTTCGCATCTCTGCCTATTATCTTCAGGCCTTTCTGGAAGCCTTTTTGTTCCTTTCCCTTTGTCCCTTATTTCACCCCTTTATCCTCCAATCCGCACCTCCAAATTGGGCAAAGGCTAGGTCCTATCTTGTGGGATCAACCTCCAGTAGACATGAACATAGAGACCCCTTTTGCACTCGTTTAGAAGCCCCTTAAAGCTTTAGCCACACCAGGTTTGGAGGAATCCTTGTATGCACTGGAAGGTTCAAGACTGCATCAATTAGAGTTTTCACCTGGCAGTTTTTTCGCTAGCATGGCCAGTGCCTAGTCAATACAAAAATTATGAAAATCACTTAAAGCCGGTATTTTTCTCCCTTACTATTACACACTTAAAACAACAAATAAGGAAAATACTTTAAAATGTGTTCTCGGACTGTATTGACTATCCTTCACTGATAAACAAAGAAAAAAGACAAGAAAGACATTTCAAAATTAATAGTTTATATAGAATCCTATTTTTAAGCAGCATGTGCAGGCCTTTGCAGAATCTTAAAATATTAACAAATGTCCAGTATTTGTCTTTCAGTCCTATCTAATTCTCAATGGCAGGAATGTCCTTCTGCCAATCCAATGCTGACAGCCTGGTGATGGCACTCCTAGCTGGGTCCTCAATCTGGCTGCTGCAGGAATGCAGGGGACATAGACAGTCCATTCCTATGCCCCTCTCTGGGCTTGGCTGGATGTGTATGGTCCTCTTCATTTGGTGGGGGCATAAGAGCTCACAGCTGCAGTGGCAAAGAAGGAAGGAAACACCACTGGAAACCGCTCCCTTTGAAGGAATTCCTTTCTTCCCGCCCCACAGCAACATCTAGAATGATGCCACAAGCCACGTTTAACACAGTGGCTTCTCATGGGAAAATGGCCATGAAAACGTGTAGAAACGCCATGCATGACCATTTCACCCAAAGCTCGACATACTCTTAGTGGGCACTGGTACTCTCCTTAGTCCTGAGAAGGGAGCTCTTAATATTGTAGGGATCAGGTGTTGAAAACTAAAATTACCTTAGGTATTACCCAGGTCTATGACTTTATTCTGGACTTTATTCTGGATTATCCTGATAGATAAAAAGCACAGTGGTTTAGTTTGTACCTTAGTGGATGCTGGGAGCTGTCCAGTGTCCTTGGGTCATTGGTCTACATGTTATGGCCTTAGGTTCGCCCATATAGGTCAACTGGCCTTCATCAGGACGAAAAACATTCCTAATAGTAGTGCCTGAATCCAATGGTGATTCACAACTTGTAAAATATACATACATAGCATGCACACACTCACTCATGCTTATGTATATTCCTTATAGGGAACTCTTTGGGCTTCCCTGGAAGGGTTAAATTATTGCTTAGGGTGTTGAGATTCCAGCTCTGCAGTCACACTTTCGTCAAGAGTTAAAGAGGCAGTGGTGACGTTCCTAGATAATTTTGCAAACTAAAACTTGACAAAGCGTGACTACAGAGGCAGCAGCCCTACCACAGCCTCTTTTGACATGGAGATGCTACATGGGGCTGCTGCTGTTCAATCCTGGCCCTACTAGACCACTTGGCACCAACTGCAACAGGAGGACGAGACAGTTTCAACCAAGCCAGAGTGGAGACCTCATCTTAATACGGGAGTGGTTATAGAGAAATCCAGAGATCCTTTTTGGGAGTAATGGCTCAACTATCTTCTCTTTGTGGCTTCTGAGAACTTTTTACAGTAATGCAGAGGAAGTGCTTCAAAAGGAGGTGGGCATAGGGCAAGAAAGCAGACATGATTTGGTAGAGAAAAATTTCCAGTCACTGGCCAGTGCAAGGGATAAGACTGGCACCTCACCACCACTAATCAGAATATTCCTGGGAAAGCTACACCTGAAGGAGGTGGCCCTGCTGAAAGAAAGAAGACACACTCCTGCTTCCTGAATTCTGCCTGGGACCCATGGATTGGAACTGCTCTACAGAGGTCAGCTTGCTGACATCCTGTTTGTCTTCTCCAAGAAGAGAAAAAGCAGAAGTACTGTACTCCAGCAGAGCCCAGCTGATCATAGAGGACCAATCCCTGCAGGAGCCCTGACTGGACAGGTGTCTGGTACCTAGAAACATGCCTGAGGTCCTGGTGTTATAGGGCTGATGATAAAGAGCTTCCCCTACAATTGAAGAAAATTGGGACTTGGGGGGTCATTACGACCTCAGCGGTCTTTTTTCAAGACCGCCGAGGGACCGCCGTGCGGAAGACCGCCTGTGCAGGCGGTTTGCCGCTCGGCCTATTATGACCGTTGGCAGCTCTCTGTCCCTTTACGGACAGAGAGCCGCCAACAGCCATACTGGCGGGAGGCGGGGAAGTGGAGGTTGCTCCACCTCCACCGCCACGCCAACAGAACACCGCCCAGCGAATCACGTCCTGTGATTCGCCGTGGCAGTGTTCTGTTGACGGTGTGGTGTCGGTGGAGCTGCCCCATGGCTCCCGTCCCCTCCCGGAGGATCGACGGAACAGGTACGTCGATCGTCCGTTAGGGGAGGGCGGTGGAGGGGTGTTGTGTGTTGTGTGCGTGCATGGGGGTGTGTGTGTGTGTATGTAGAGGGTGTGTGTGAGTGCGTGTATGCTTGCGGGGGTGTTGTGTGTAGGGGAATGAGTGCGTGTATGTCTGTGGGTATGTCTGTATGGATGTGTGCGTGTATGTTTGAATGTGGGTGTGCGTGTCTGACTGTGTGTGTGGATGTTGGCATGTATGTTGGGGTGTGTGCGTGTGTGTGTTGGTGGTGCCTGCATGCATGTCGGGTGTGTGTGAGTTATGTGCTGTTGGGGGTCGAGGTGGGGAGGGGTGCCCTGCCACCTTTGGGGGGTGGCAGGGGTGGTGGGGGGTGTAGGGGAGGGAGTCGGGTGGGGGAGACCCCTATCAGTGCCAGGGAAGGAATTCCCTGGCACTGATAGTGCTTACCGCCATGGATTTCATGGCGGTTCAAACCGCTGGAAATCCACGGCGGTAAGCCGGGTCCAAATACCGCCGGCGGTATATTGACGGCCGCTGGGCTGGAGACCAAGGTCGGGCGGAACGGAGATCCGGCAGATGACCATGGCAGTAACCGCCATGGTCATAATTCCCCAAGGTAAGACCGCCAGCCTGTTGGCGGTCCTACCGCCGGTTCTCCGCCATACGCCAGGGTCGTAATGACCCCCTTGATCTTTTTTTCTTACTTTGGAGAACCAGGACTATGGGGGTCATTCTGACCCTGGCGGTCCAAGACCGCCAGGGCCATGAATGACGGAAGCACCGCCAACAGGCTGGCGGTGCTTCCAAGCCCATTCTGACCACGGCGGTAAAGCCGCGGTCAGAAAACCGGGGCCGGCGGTTTCCCGCCGTTTTTGCCCCGGCTGGGCGAATCCGCCAGGGCAGCGCTGCAAGCAGCGCTGCCCTGGGGATTCTGACCCCCTTACCGCCAGCCTGTTTCTGGCGGTTTTCACTGCCAGGAAGAGGCTGGCGGTAAGGGGTGTCCTGGGGCCCCTGGGGGCCCCTGCACTGCCCATGCCACTGGCATGGTCAGTGCAGGGGCCCCCTAACAGGGCCCCATGAAGCTTTTCACTGTCTGCCTAGCAGACAGTGAAAAGCGCGACGGGTGCAACTGCACCCGTCGCACCGCCGCAACACCGCCGGCTCCATTCGGAGCCGGCTCCTGTGTTGCGGCCCCCATTACCGCTGGGACGGCCGGCGCTAACTTGGTTAGCGCCCGCCGGCCCAGCGGGAATGTCGGAATGCGGGAAGCGGTATTTTGGCCGCATGGCGGCCAAATGCCGGTTCCCGCCTGGCGGGCCTATGTGCTGATGCTTGCTCAGCGAGGTCGCACCAAATGCAGACAAGAAAACCAGGTTTGTCCAGCTCAGAGCTTTTGACCTTTGTCTCTGTCCATAAATGACCTTTCTCATTGTCAGTGAATTACTCTACTTCAATATAATTTGTAATCCAGTTTCAGTACATTCTCTGTTCCTGTGTATGAGTTTCCTATCATATGGCCTGTCAGTATGCATATGTATTTCTGTCCCAGTGCAAGTGTATTGTCTTGGCCAAGTTGAGTGTGCTTGGCTTTGCATTTTTGTTGCGTTTTTTCATTACTTCACTTTGTGGCAGCATTGTTCTACTGTATTATGAGTCCCAATGAAAGTGTTTTTCGAGCCCCATTCAGTATCTTCTTATCCTTGTGCTACCCCTTTCTAGTGACTATCTATACTAGTGCTGTAAAGTTCTCTATCCCAGTGTTAGGATGACCAGCTACCTCAAAATCAGTGTTATACTAGCCCTTGTGTCAGTTTTTTTTTCCATATCTAAGTGTACAGTTACACCTTCTAGCAGAAGTGAGTCCATGTCCCCAGGTCCCACTGAGTACATATTTCCTTCTGCCGCTGTGTCTGAGA
Organism: Pleurodeles waltl; assembly: GCF_031143425.1. Classification (NCBI taxonomy): domain Eukaryota; kingdom Metazoa; phylum Chordata; class Amphibia; order Caudata; family Salamandridae; genus Pleurodeles; species Pleurodeles waltl. Next base: position 775,274,943 of record NC_090448.1, on the reverse strand, counting down.
CTTACCATTCCGGTTTACATAACATTGAGTTTGTTTCACAGTATTGGTGATTTGGCAAAGTGGCATTGTGTGTGTCTTCTTTACCTTCCACCCTCACTCAGATGTAGGTGCTCGCTTTCCAGTGTAACTGCCACCACAGTCCCATACTAAGGATCCCCAGAGCCCTGTGTTTCAGGATGTGAACCTCTCATTCCAGATGTTGGATTCTTTTGTCCCAGTTGTGGTAAGATCTTGGCCCCTGCTGTCTATATGGCTTTTCCCAGTGTCATAGTCAATATCAAATGTGGGTACCCTTGCTGTCAACATGTAGTCGTAGCAGCAGCAGCTACAGTAGCAGTAGTATTAGCAGCAGCAGCTACAGTAGCAGTAGTATTAGTAGTAGTAGTAGTAGTAACAGTAACAGACGTTGTATGCACATTTGAGAGAGAAAGCAGCATATGTAGATTTTTTTCCATCTGCCCTGTTCCTAACTGTGCATTCGCAGTTACTTATGCTTCATTGAGATGTCATGAATTGAAGTTGTGATATCACTCTACATCAAGCCCCTTACAGTGGCATAGCTTGGGGGGTGCAGGGGGGGCCAGCCGCACCGGGCGCAACATCTGGGGGGGGGCGCGCTCGCGAGTGCTAAAATCCAGGGTTAGGGGGCGCAAATGACTTGCCTTGCCCCGGGTGCTGACAACCCACCCTACGCCACTGGCCCCTTATATCTGGTTGGCGCCAGCCAGTGCAGTGTGTTCCCTGGGTCTAAGTGCCCTCCCACCAGCTATTACAGAAAAAAACAAGTTTATAGTTTGAGTCTCCCTCTGGTGCCATGTGTGAAGTTATAACCCTCCCCCATTATCACTTGCCACCTTGAAAGCTTGTGCGCTCCACCCATTCCCTTGACTGTGTCTGATTCCCCCCTTTACCAAGGCTGCATTAGTAGCCAAATATCCACAGACCATTCAGGGTCAACGTGTTCTTTCTAGCACCGCCCTTATCTGTGATGTATGTTCCCAGTTCACTTTTTATAGCAGGTGAATGGGTTTAAGAAGGAGAAACTAGGACAAAGTGTAAGCACATTAGTAACACATTGACTATGTGGTTATGACGCAAAGATTAAAGTATGATTTATAGACCTAGAGTAGTACCAGGATTACAAAAGGACAGATTATTGAACTGCATTGTGTCTATAATCTAATTGTTTGCAGAGCAAATGTTTGGTCCTATACGCTATAATTTGTGTAAGTGATAGAAGCCTTTCAGGGGTCGCATATCTGTTCAAGAAGATACTTGTAATTGCTCTAACTTCCCACTACGTAAACAAACATTATGGGAGTCATTACAACTTTGCCGCCCGCCAAGCTGTAACCGCCGGGCGGCCGCCAATGCAGCCGCACTCCTGCGGTGCCCATTTTGACATCCCCGCTGGGCCGGCGGGCGGAAACCAAGTTTCCGCCCGCCGGCCCAGCGGGGATGTGGGCTGCAACATGTGAGCCGGCTCCAAATGGAGCCGGCGGTGATGCGGCCGTGCGACGGGTGCAGTTGCACCCGTCGCACTTTTCACTGTCTGCATAGCAGACAGTGAAAAGCTGCATGGGGCCCTGTCGGAGCTCTTGCACTGCCCATGCCAGTGGCATGGGCAGTGCAGGGGCCCCCAGGGGCCCCATGACTCCCCGTACCGCCAGCCTTTTCCTGGCGGTTCAAACCGCCAGAAAAAGGGTGGCGGTTCAAACCGCCAGAAAAAGGCTGGCGGTCGGGGACTCGTAATCCCCTGGGCAGCGCTGGTGGATTATCACCGCCGGAGCAAATGTGGCGGAATTCCGTCGGCCCCGGCGGTGCGACCGTGGCGCTTCCGCCGCGGTCGTAATACCCCAGGAAGCATCGCCAGCCTGTTGGCGGTGCTTCCGTCATTTCAGCCCTGGCAGTCTCGGACTGCCAGGGTCAAAATGACCCCCTATGTTATTTAATATAGCAACATCTGTGCCCGGAAACTTAATTTCCTGTGTGACCGTACTGTGTGTGATTCCTGTGTCACACTGCATCTCAGGGTTCTTCAACGAGTATTTCAGGACCTACTGGCAGCTCCTTAGTGACTTGTGCGTCGCTCCCCTATGTGTAGCCAAATTTAATAATTTGAATGTTTTGTTTGGTTGAATTAGGTGTGTTTCCAAAATTGAGCAGGATGTAAAATGTATGTTTTTTCAGAACTTGTAATGTGTGGAGAAAAAAATGTCAGGCTCATAGTTAAACTATAATTCATACTGCGTTGGGGATCTTATTACTGATCTTCTTTCGGAAGAGCCTGGCAGCATTGTGGATATGACTGCTTAGGCAAGTAGAGGCATTGAAAATTAAAAATGCTAAAACTTTTCTTTTGTATTTTATTGCTGATGGCTTTGCCTAATCCATTGAGTTGGTTACTGTTAGTAATCGTGCATGCAAAGGCCTAGAGTGGTATCTTGTCTGAAGTGGTCATTGTTGTAACTGATGATTTGGTTTGGTAGCTCCAGATGATTTCCTTTAAACATAAGCAGCTCTTCTTATAGAAAAGGATGGAGATCCCTGCTGTATATGAATTCCCAACACATTACCACATCATGTATGGTGAGCTGCTCAACCTAGTGACCTTCCCACAGTTCAGTACAAACTGGTCACAATAATTGGAATGCAGTAGCATCTCAGGCTACAGAACATGATTAGCAACAATAGTTTGCACCACGGATGCTGCCCAGTTACCACTGTCTCCGGACCCTGAGTGAAAGAGAAGAAATACTGATAATTCTATCTCTTGGGCCTCATCAATGCTTTCTTTTGCTTCATTGCTCTCCTTGTTTTCTGGATGTGGCTAACAGTGCTACTTCACAAGGAAATGTGAACATGCGTAGAAAGCGGGGCATGTGTGTACTTTGTATTCTTCACAAACATTGGATTCTGGTGCAGATTTTACACTCCTGGGAGTACCGCAGAATGTGCATCCTCATTCGAAGAGAAATATTTATTAATATTTTTTTCATTGTAATTTGTTTGGCATTTAGAAAAGAGAACAAATGAAGTGCATACACTGGATAGAAATAGATGATTTATTAGTGTAATATGCACATATAAGAAGGATGACTGTGCAGGAGATGCAAGAACGGAGGAGAAAAACCACATGCTTCTCTTATGCCCCATAATCTTACGTGACTAGTCTGATATTGGTAAACCTATAACGGATATCATCTATCCGGGAAAGATTATGACTCTGTCCTTGCTAATACTCACTAGCAGTAACTACAAAACAACAAGTAACCAGTCCTTTTGGCAACGTGATACTTTAGATTCTGACCCTAATGCGCATCCTGTTCCCCTAAAATGGTCCTCGTTCTAGCACTAAGGCCCTGATTTATATTTTTTGGTGCAAAACTGCACTAACGCAGTTTTGCACCAAAAAGTTTAGCACCGGCTTGCACTATTTCAGTGCACCAGCTGGGAACGATATTTATGCAATGGTGCAAGCCGGTGCAAAGGGTAGGCTAGCGTAAAATAAAATATATTTTAGTCGTGTGGGGTTGGCGGTATGGAAGAAGGGTGTTTTGCAAAACAAAATGACGTTAGACAGATTAGAGTAAAAAAAATACTCTAACCTGCTTAGAGTCATTTTCGGACGCAAAACCATCCATACCACATGACTCTTTTCTTAGAAAAGACAGGAGTCATGTCCACCACTGCAATGACCAGCACAGGGGACCAGGGTCCCCTTGGCATGGCCATTGCACCCAGTGCCATGTAGGAGGGGCCATTTCAGGGTCCCCAATGGCACTTAAAAAAAAATACTTACCTAAACTTACCTGGGATGGGGTCCCCCATTGTCCGCTATCTCTCTGGTGTGGGTGGAGATGTTCCTGGGGCCTGGGCAGGGCACCTGTGGGCTTATTCCATGGTGTTCCACCATGGAAATAGGCTCACAGGTCCCCTAATGCCTGCCCTGACCCAGGCGTGAAAACATTTTGCAATGCAAGCTTTGCACCATTTTTTGACGCCTCCTCCCTCCCGTTTGTGATTTTAGCACAGTGGGATAAATATGGCGCTAAGGCCATAGGGTCCTTTTTTGTACGGGAGCGCCTACTTTGCATCTCATTGACGCAAAGTAGGTTTTCACGTCCAAAAAATGACTTTAACTCCATACATTTGGCGCTAGACGGGTCTAGCACCAAAGTATAAATATGGAGTTAGTTTTGCACTGAATTTGCGTCAAAAAAATGATGCCAATTTGATGCAAAACAAGTATAAATATGTCCCTCTCTCGATAATTTTGGTGCTAGTGGGCTCTAGTGCCAAAGTATAAATATGGAGTTAGCTTTTCATCAAAGTTGCGTAAAAAAAAAATGATGCAAATTCGACGTAAAACAAGTATAAATATGCCCCTCAGTTGCTAACAGGGAAGGCACAATGTAGGCAGATAACTGACATGTCAGCCGCCTGCACTGCAGACTCTGCATTCAAACACTTCTGAAATAAGGGTGGACATGTAAATCTAACAAATGATATGTACAGCCCTATAAAGCCTATTCATGACATTGCGGCTCCCATGGATGATGCGGATATGTGCATGAGAGCCTGCTGACGTCAACAAGCCCTATCACAGTGCCTAAATGGTTAATGGAAGCCAATGCATAACAGTGTTTCTAACTTGCACTCTCTTTTTACGATGTACGGAGGGAAGATCGGAAAACACTGACACAAAATCTGTGCTCTCTGCCAGGCCCCCTATCTGGTCATTGTTAGGGATCAAAGACTGCACAGTGTACCTGCTTGCCTCCTACTAACACTTTAAAGGAGAGGACATGTCTCCTTAGCTTTCTGATTACTCAACTGGTTATTTCTGATGAGGGCAAATGTAAAATGTTTAAAGCATTATGGGGCCATGGATATTGTTTCAGTTACCAGTGGAAATTCAACCCCTGCCACTTAGTATGTGGGAAAACAATCATATGTGGACATTTATTTCACCGTGCCATAGTTCTAGATCTTGACATGGAGCAAAATCTGACAGCTGAAAGTCAAACTATAAGGGGAAATACTGAATTGACCCAAATGAAAGGGAAACCCTGTCTACGTTTTCATACTTTGTCACATAAGACAGGTTCTCCTGCTTTTGAGTTAGTGATGCACAAGTGACAACTCATCAATACGGGCGTTAGGGCGTTGCTCCTCCCACTGTGAGCCTCGTCACACAACAGACATTTTGTTATATTAATAATGTGTTTTTTATAATTTTCATTTCATGAAATTCAATTCCCTTTAATACAGGGTTTGGTGGGCTGCAGAGCTCTCACAGGGCACTGTCGGTTTGGAATGTGTGGGCATGGCCATTTAGCATGACGATTGGCAGTGACGAGTCTGCCTGCCCACCAGGGTGACGTGAAGTGTGCTTGTTGGGCTGACGATGTCTCGGTATGACCAGATCTCCATGTGCACTTCAATCTTCTGCAACCCAATCTGTGTTAGTGAGTTGAGAGGAGTCTGATGGAGTGCTGGGTTTATCGGCCCTGCCAATCCTGCTGCTGACCTCATGCTGTTTAATGGGAAAAAGAGCACAAGAGCAGCATTTCGATTGGCTGTGCTGGATGAACTTTAGTTGCAAACAACCACTGCAACCAGAGCGACGGTGAGGAAAGATTACCACAACATGTCTGATCGCTGTGTGGATTTACTTTAAAATGACACAGTGAGTGGCAATGTTTCTATCCTTGGCTCTGTGTGTCTCCTTTTCACACTGAGGGGCATATTTATACTCTGTTTGCACCAAATTAGCATATTTTCTTTTACTCTAATTCGGTGCAAAACTAACTCCAAAGTTATGGAGTTAGTCATTTTTTGGACGTGGAGACCTACCTTGCCTTAATGAGATGCAAGGTAGGCATTCCCGTGCAAAAAATGACTCTATGGCCTTAACGCCATATTTATACTCCAGTGCAATAATGGTGGACATGAGGGCGGAGGGGTCAAAAAATGGTGCAAAGCTTGCTTTGCCCCATTTTGTAACACCTGGGTCAGGGCAGGTGTTAGAGGACCTGTGGGCCTATTTCCATGGTGGAACGCCATGGAATAAGCCCACAGGTGCCCTCCCCAAGCCCCAGGGACAGCCCGCCCACACCAGAGGGACAGCGGAGGATGGGGGACCCCATCCCAGATAAGTACATGTAAGTATAGGTAAGTATTTTATTTTATTTTTAAAGTGCTATAGAGGGCCCTGAAATGGGCCCCCATACATGGCACAGGGTGCAGTGGCCATGCCCAGGGGACCCTGGTCCCCTGTGCCGGCCATTGGGGTGATGGGCATGACTCCTGTCTTTTCTAAGACAGGAGTCATGTGGTATGGATGGTTTTGCATCAGTAAATGACTCTAGGCAGGTTAGAGTCATTTGTTTATTTACTCTAACCTGCCTAACGTCATTTTTTGTTGCAAAACCCCCTTCTTCCATTTTTTTTAATACAGTAGCCTACCCTTTGCACCGGCTTGCACCATTCCATAAATATGGTGCCCGGCTGGTGCACAGAAATGGTGCAAGACGGTCCTAAACTTTTTGGTGCACAACAGCGTTAGTGCAGTTTTGCCCCAAAAAGTATAAATCAGGGCCTTAGTGCCACTAACGACACTGTGCACAAGGGCGTAGATAGGACCTTAATTAGGGAATTTCAAACAATTTATTTAAAATTGGACAAAGACTCTTGGGGCCCGTACTAAAATATTGCATCGTAGGTTCTAGCAAATATTTTGGGTAGTAGGTAGTATTAATGTCCTGCATCACTTTTTGCAGCTGAAAAGGGCATGGATGTGTGCAAAGCCTCAGAAAAGATCCTCGGCTCAGCCTGCCTCTGCTTTACCTACTCGGGGGCGGTCACAGTCTGGGCAATGCAACTGTGTAAAGCTGTGCCAAAAATCAAGGAAGGCTTCCAGCATGCTGCAATGAGGGCAAGGAGCAAACGTTGCAACAATGTCCCGCCTGTGTGTGCTTGTTTTGCAGCACTATGATATGCAGTGCAGTAACAACCTCTGTCTTTCGGTGCCTGTCAATACTTCTCTGAGATGGAAAATGTAGTGACTGACTGCCCTTCAGTCCAGATAAGAGTCCATTGTATCATACGTGTCCAAAGGCCCAGCATTCTGATCTGCAGTTAACTCTGGTTACATTATATATTTTTAAAGCAGTTTTAAAACATTGACACCCTTCATCTCCATTTCACTGAGTGTGTGAAGTGGTGCGCACTACTGGCCTTTCAATCTGTATTCAGTAGATTTTGCCCCAACAACGTTTACTTAAAATGAGCTAATGTTGTACTTTCATCCGTCCACATTTAGAGCATTATATAGAGTTTGACAGATTCATGAGAGATGTTGTGTCTGCCTTTTAACATTACAATTGCCATATAATATACTGCTCTAGTAATAATGCGGACAGGATTCTTCTTTGCAGGTCCTGATGTAGAGTTTGGTGGATGGGTTACTTCATCACAGACGTGGCGAATATCCCGTTTGTGCTATTACACGGTGTTCAAGACTCCATTGTAAATGTCAGTGCTGTAAAACAGAGGTTAACCGCACAAAGGAGGGTTCATGTAAAACAAAAATGTTACAAATATAGAGCCAGACTTACAGTTTGCTGGGCAGTAGTCATTTAGTCAGGGTGATGGAGGACATTACATCCACCACCCTAACGGAATATTGTCTCCAAAAAATTAGAGATTACTGTTGGCCCAGGAGTGATCTCTGTAGCTTCAGGAGAGTTGCTGTCACAGTGGTTCATCTGAAGGTACAAAGTTTGGTGCTATGTTTAGTTACAGACTGCACGATTCATCAGGAAGTAAATCCTGGAGCTGACCTTGCCTTGGGCCTACCGCCATGCCAAGTGTCACGCATCTCGCATTAGAATAACGCATTTCCGGTCATTTTCTCGCATTGTCGAAATACCTGAAATTGTCACACAAGTCCTGAAGTGCGGTAAAACCTTCTTGTTCCAGTTTTTCACTTTGCTAGGTAAGCTCCAAGTAGTGTTTATCAAAGGCCACAAGGGGGTGCTGGTGTACAAAGGGGGTATAGGATTCTCAACATATTACGATATTTATGTGGTTCCTTCTTCATAGCTTGATTTTGCTTACAGAAATTGTCAGTCATAGGTGTTGAAATGTTGCTCGTAGTTCCACTGAAGTTATGAAAATGTCACACATAGCAATCTGAAACCTAGGAGGCTATGGGCCTAGGTAAGGGAAGTGAGTCTGGATAGTTTTTTGAATGGTCTGGAGTTGTCTGGTTAGTTGGGCGATGAAGCTGATGATAATGTGTGTTACCATACTCCATCTTGGGGGTAATGAGCCTTGGTGATGGTTCAGCAAATGTTCATCTGAAGCCATTTGAAGATTTTACTAAGCATCTTGAAGGTAGAAACAAGAGAAGGTGACTGCATTGACTTGGTAGATCATAGCAGGCTGATTTCCCCCCATTAGTCTTGGGTTCTTGGCTTGATTGGCTGGGCAGGGTGTGGGCCCGAGATTTGCAGTCCACCAGGTGGAGTTCCATAGCCAGGTGTCCTTGCTAAAGAGTACCACTTCAGTTTATGTCTGTGTTGAATTTCTGACAGTTAATCTTCATCTAGCTACTGACTTTGAACATGCAGACAGTGAGATTTGTCTGGCTTATAGATTTTTGTTCGCAGAGGAAAAGAATGAGCTGGGTGTCACTGGATTAAGAGTTGATGGGTCCGGAAAATGTTAGTGTAAGGTCCCTCGTAGTCATTGAACAGCATGAGGCTGAGGAAAAATCCTTAAGGTACTCCGCAGATGAGGTTGTCCGTGGTCCAGATGTAGTGGCAAGAGTGACTGATTGATGCATCTGTTAAGGAAGGAGCAGATCCAGCATGAGGGGAGGTCCTTGTATGGCAGCTTTGTGGAGGCGTTGAATGAGGATGGGGTGAGGGATGCTGTTGAAAGCGATGAATAAGCTGCAGTGTCTCTTCTGACCATAATCAGCCAGACGTAGCCTGTGGTGGCAATGAAAGCGGTCTCAGTGCTGTGGGTGGGCCTGAATCCTGACTTGGTGAAGTAGAGGAGGTGGGTCTTATTTAGGTGGTCAAATGGTCGATTTTTCCTCAACATTTGCATGGTGGGGCAGCAATTAGATCAGTCGGTAGTTGGCCAGCATTTTCAGGTCTGCTGAATGTTTCTTCTGGATGGGTAGTATTGTAGCGTGCTTCCAAGCAGCTGGAAAAGTGGCTGTGATGATGGAGCTGTTACCTATTGGGGTCAGAACATCTCTAATGGAGTCTAATCCCTTGGTAAAGATGTGGTCTGGCCAGGTATCCAATGGTGCTCATAAGTAGTGAATCACATGGTTTTTGTGGTTTTTGACATGGGTTTGTAGGGCCAGGTGAGGTTGGTGGAGTTCCTGGGGTTAGTTGTGATCTGCAGGAGAGCTGGTATTGTGAAAGGGCTCTTTTGTAGCTCGAAGATGTTGTAGATATTGCTGATCTTTTTGTTGAAAAACTGAGAGAGCTTGGTGAAGAGGTCTTGTCAGGGGGTATGCTATATATTTGTAGGATTGATTGGTATTTCGATATGGAGTGTTTTTTTTAGCTTTTAATGAGTATTGTGGTACCTAGATGTTAACTATGTTTTCTACATTGCAGTTATTATTAATGATTGCTGTTTTTGTCCCCCAACGATTGTTTTAAATCATTGTATCGGCAGATCTCTGCACTGGGAACATCGCGGCAGAGTCCGAGATTCTAATATGGCGCCGGTGTGGTGCCAACAGTGACATTCCAGTTGTTTGGGGCCTGTCCTCCGAGGGCAGGAAGTGATTCTGTAAGAACAGGAAGTGATTCTACTTCCTGCCTTAGGGTTTACAGAGCGAACATCAGGTATAAAGGGACGGCGTCTAGGCAAGTCTGGTTCCTTTATTATAAGAAGTTAAGCGTTTAAATAAGAATATGAAAAAGAACGCCGACCTGAAGGTAAGCTGGGTGAACCGTTTGCCCAAGAGGGGAAGTGGTATCTTTCCTGAGCCACATAACAGAGTTAGAATTGAGGCCCCATAATAAGTTGTAGGCTGGCACACAAGGGTATGCGCTGTTTGCTCTGAGTAGAGTTATATAGCTGGAACATATAATTTTATGAAGGGGTAGGAGCCCAGATTTTAAGAATAGGTATGTAGAAATTTGGAGATGTTTAAGGTTTTTAGCCTTTAGAACCTAATTTAGTGTAGCCATAGGGCACTGCTAGGTAATGGTGGATTTTTCATGAGAGCACTATTGTACTCTGTATTCATTTTGTCCCATTTTCATTTTTTTGAATTAAGGTTTGAACCAGATGAATAATATTCGGTTCTGCCATAAATTATTTACATACATTTGGACTCCATGGTAAGTCCTTTACTATGACTGATGCATGTCAGAAACCTGAATATAGTGTGGTCATGCTATGTGATTAAGTACACCTTTGGGAAGTGCATGCTGGACACATATTAATTGGGTGCCGCTTGTTTTTGTTTTTAGTGTAAATAAAAAAATGTTTTTTACACTTTTTATGCACTTATTGGTGTGAGATATTATGAGGAAGCCCTACAACTACATGGTTTATCACATGTTGTTTGGGTCCCTGTGAGATGATGGATAATGGATTGATGATTCTCCTTTTATATATTTATATAGAAACAAATCCATAAAGACGGTTGTACTGCCATTTGATGGAGTTTGTTTGACCAATGACTTTGTGTTTCACCACTGCGCATATTAGTTGCTCAATGTTCACCAGTAGCACATGGTATGTTTTGTTCAGTTGAGCCGCCTATGGGCTTTGACATGGCATTAGCCATTACTTTCTGTATTCAGTTTAGCCGCCTATGGGCTTTGACATTGCATTAGTCATTACATTCTGTATTCTGCCTATTGGCTTTGACATGGCATTAGCCATTACTTTCTGTATTCAGTTGAGCCGCCTATGGGCTTTGACATTGCATTAGCCATTACATTCTGTATTCTGCCTATTGGCTTTGACATGCTGTATCCAGTCTAGCCGCCTATTGGCTTTGACATTGCATTCCTATTGGCTTTGACATGATGTATTCAATTTAGCTGCCTATTGACTTTGACATGCTATTAGATATTCTGCCTATGGGCTTTGACATGATATACACTTTGTATTCAGCTCCGCTGCCTATTGGCTTTGACATGATATTATACATTGCATTTTGTATTCAGCTCAGCTGCCTATGGGCTTTGACATGATATAAGACATTGCATTTTGTATTCAGCTTAGATGCTTATTGGCTTTGACATGACACTAGACATTGCATTTGATATTTAGGTTAGCTGCCCATTGCCTTTAACGTGGAGTTAGACATTGCAGTTGAGAATCCAAGCTGTATTTTTCCAAGCTGTGTTTTTGCACCAGAGAACCAAGATGTTTTTCTCACAGTAGACTAGACATGATAAGAGAGAGTACATGGGTGTTGTTTTTTCTTCGCTTGAGCTTGGGAACAGGAGTAGTCTTGGAGACCTGGCCAGTCTCCAAAAGGCTTGCTCAGTTTCCCAGGTCTGAGAGGAGGGGGCACACCTTTGTAACGAATGTAACAGGCTGCAGAGAGTCAGATTCGAATCTGCCGGACCTCGTGCTGGAGCTTGGCGCCAGCTGCCAGCAATCCCGTGTGGGTAGATGAATCTCTTTCCCGCGGCTGACAGGGGTCATCAGCTTGCAGACCTTAGAAAGATGAAGCTGTAGATAGTTCCCACACGGTGAAGTATTTGTTTTGCTTTGCATTCAATATCTTATAAATATAACCTGCTGTGTATATTGCAAACTGATATATTTTGTTTGATTAACGCGGACTTGAAAGCTACTAATTCGTCATACATAAAAATTGGGGTTGGGGAAGAATTAACAACAATAAAAGTCTTCTTTGACCTCAGAAGTGCATTTCTGGTGTGTTATGTTAGTGCTTTAAAAACTAGATAAGAGGAAAGCACTACAATTGGTACCAGGAGTGGGGTCGGTCATTAAGAGGTGATTAAGAGGGTGTTGACGAGTTGGTAGATTTCTAAGTGCACACTTTAAAAGTGTAATTGTTTTTTTGTTGTTTGGAGAATTACAGAAATTGTTTTTTTTTGGAGAATCACAGTAGCACGGCAGACCATGTCTGGGAATACATGTGTTGATAAACTGCCTCATGGTGCTATGAAAAACTGTGAATTGTTTTCTGTTTGGGGAATTACAGAAGAAAATGCATGTGTAGCTAAAATGCCTGATGGTGTTTTGAGAAATAATTCCTGTTGTACATATGTAGAAAACGTGTCTTTTGGAAGTAATGATGACAGAAAGGTTTGGATACCTTTATCTGCTTACAGAGAAATGCAGGAGAAATGTAGGAAGTTGGAACATGAAAATAGGAATTTACGTGAGCAAATTAGCCCGACTGAAAGTTATAAAAGGGCTGTTTTTGAAGAATCTTTCTTGTCCCATTCCAGTAATGAGGGGGTTAAGACAGCTCCGAGCTGCACTGAGTTTCCGTGTGAGCCAGGGTTTTTGGCAGACAAAATGCATTCCTTAACTGATAACACGGACGAGAGAGACCAGAATGTGATTTACGAGTTACCGTTGCAAAATGCACAAGTAAAACGAAAGATTTTAGAGCAAGAGCCGACTTTCATTAGCTTGTTTGATTTTTGGAAAAAGAATAGCCCTCATTTGAGTGAAATCCTAACACTTTTGTATATGGTCACTGTGAAAAATTATATGCAGCTGCGCGCTTGTGATTTGGCAAATGAAATAATGCAGACTTTAGGTTTCTGCGCAGTGCAAGAAGGAAATACTTATGTACATGTAACTCAAGAACAAGGAAAGAAAATAGTGCCCCTAGCTAGAATCATACAATGGATCTGGTATTTGCAAGACAGGGCTAGAGTACCACAGATAAAAGAGTTACCAATGAAGTTGAATGCACCATTTGAATTCGTGTTCACTGAAGATAAAAAGCATGTTTGTTTTACTAATGATTCATTGACTGAAATGTTGTTTTCTGGCACAGTAGAAGGAACAGCGTTGTATAATGTGTGTCAGATTTTAAAGCAAGAGCTACGTGAGATGTGTCATTTTTACGCTGATTTTTGGTTTATTGCTAATGTTTTAGCTGTTTGTTTTTACATATGGCTTGTACCTAACTGGTTCAATTACCTTGCAGATGTTAATGAGAAAAATTCAGAGAGAGAAGTGTACACCCAGAATTCTGCCTTAGTGGGGATGGCTAAGTGGGTGCCCCAGAAATGTGAACAGCTGAGAGAAAAAGCCACTTACAGGTGGGCAGAGATGAGAGAGATGCATATTCCCCTAGATTTGATAAAAACTGTGCAGCACGCACAAAGGCAATCTGTCATGCAAGCAGTCACAGAGCAGTTGGGGAGAGGAAAGTTACCAGGACAGAAATGGCAAAGTAATCAGGTTTTAGGGAGAGTGATTGCTGCAGATTACCAAGGAAAAATCGAAATTATGCTGATACCTAGAAAATAATCTGATTCATTCATACAAATTGGAGACAGAATGGCCCAAATTGACAAAAGTGCAGTGAATGGAGGTTTGGTAAAGAATGAGTCTGCCCCAGCCCTTCTGACAGTGCAAGAAAAGGGAAGCTGTGGCGCAGCAGATAAAAACCTCAGTGCTGATGTGTGGGCTGAAGCCCCAAGTGATCCTCCAGAACCTGCAGCGAATGTAACAAAGGGCCCCAAAAACGTCCTGCTGATTATAAAACAGGGAAAGAAAGAGGAAGGGTGCAGTTTAAATGAAAAATGTTGTTTGCAAGAAAAGTCATACTTGTTTCTTTTGCAGATCCTACCACGTTTCGCCACTGTCCCTGAGTGTGCTGTGTGGTCCCCCTTCCGGTGTGTGCGTGTGGGGTCGGGGAAGGGACCGAATCCCCAACCTGAACCTGGCTGAGTAAAGTGACAGCACCATGGATCCATTTTGCGCAAACTGCGCCTTCAGTTCAAGTTCAACTTGTTTGATTGCATTCTTCCACTGGAACTAAGCTGTGTTTTTTTGTTTTTTTTTCCCTCTCGTATGGAACTCTGACTTTTGCTTATCTTCCAGCAAACCTTTCAGGTGGACCGTGCACCTTTACATGAGCAGAACTCATGCCACATCAAATTGCTAACACTGTTGAATTAGAGACTCATTCAGAGTATAAAAATTGCCCAGTCTTTTCTATGTAGATGTATCTGATGTGAAAGGTTATGAGATCAATGTGTTAATTCACTTCTATTGCTTTACAGGGATTGCTTTGGACATTCAAATGTGACTTGCTGATAATGTTTTTTTTGTGCTGATGTTTTTTTTGTTTTTGTTTGAAACAAGAGATATGTGAAACAAAAATTCATTGGTCAAAGGGCGGAATGTACTGCCATTTGATGGAGTTTGTTTGACCAATGACTTTGTGTTTCACCACTGCGCATATTAGTTGCTCAATGTTCACCAGTAGCACATGGTATGTTTTGTTCAGTTGAGCCGCCTATGGGCTTTGACATGGCATTAGCCATTACTTTCTGTATTCAGTTTAGCCGCCTATGGGCTTTGACATTGCATTAGTCATTACATTCTGTATTCTGCCTATTGGCTTTGACATGGCATTAGCCATTACTTTCTGTATTCAGTTGAGCCGCCTATGGGCTTTGACATTGCATTAGCCATTGCATTCTGTATTCTGCCTATTGGCTTTGACATGCTGTATCCAGTCTAGCCGCCTATTGGCTTTGACATTGCATTCCTATTGGCTTTGACATGATGTATTCAATTTAGCTGCCTATTGACTTTGACATGCTATTAGATATTCTGCCTATGGGCTTTGACATGATATACACTTTGTATTCAGCTCCGCTGCCTATTGGCTTTGACATGATATTATACATTGCATTTTGTATTCAGCTCAGCTGCCTATGGGCTTTGACATGATATAAGACATTGCATTTTGTATTCAGCTTAGATGCTTATTGGCTTTGACATGACACTAGACATTGCATTTGATATTTAGGTTAGCTGCCCATTGCCTTTAACGTGGAGTTAGACATTGCAGTTGAGAATCCAAGCTGTATTTTTCCAAGCTGTGTTTTTGCACCAGAGAACCAAGATGTTTTTCTCACAGTAGACTAGACATGATAAGAGAGAGTACATGGGTGTTGTTTTTTCTTCGCTTGAGCTTGGGAACAGGAGTAGTCTTGGAGACCTGGCCAGTCTCCAAAAGGCTTGCTCAGTTTCCCAGGTCTGAGAGGAGGGGGCACACCTTTGTAACGAATGTAACAGGCTGCAGAGAGTCAGATTCGAATCTGCCGGACCACGTGCTGGAGCTTGGCGCCAGCTGCCAGCAATCCCGTGTTGGTAGATGAATCTCTTTCCCGCGGCTGACAGGGGTCATCAGCTTGTAGACCTTAGAAAGATGAAGCTGTAGATAGTTCCCACACGGTGAAGTATTTGTTTTGCTTTGCATTCAATATCTTATAAATATAACCTGCTGTGTATATTGCAAACTGATATATTTTGTTTGATTAACGCGGACTTGAAAGCTACTAATTCGTCATACATAAAAATTGGGGTTGGGGAAGAATTAACAACAATAAAAGTCTTCTTTGACCTCAGAAGTGCATTTCTGGTGTGTTATGTTAGTGCTTTAAAAACTAGATAAGAGGAAAGCACTACAACGGTGGATGTTAAGGAAAGTATCTCTATATATATGAATGTGGCTGTTGTGTACTGGCCTTTTTGGAGGTGAGTGGTTGTGATTGTTTTAATGGTTGCTTCTATAGTTAACATGAAGATTAAATATATATAGATGTTACCACAAGTGGATAGAGAATTTGGTTGTAGATGATGGTTAATGAAATCTCTTTCTGTGATGACACATATTAGAAGAATCTGGAAGAATTTAGATAATTAAATAGTTTTTAAAATCCCTTAAGAGGGATTTATGGTGGATTTATGGATTAGATATGTGATAATATATTTGTATTCAGTTTAATATGTTATTATATGTAGGTCTGAAGAAGGTGGTGCAAAAAGTTTGGAAGCCCACCGAAACGCGTTGATGCTTTACATTCACCGGACCCATAGAAGGAGGACTCTATCGAATAAGGAGTATTGATAACTATTGATAGGTCGATTCCTATCAATATTGGGACAGTTCCATTTTATAGACGATTGTTTATGTCTTTTGTCTGATCCCCTTTATGTAATTGTATTTATTGTCAATTTTATATTCTTGATGTTTTAATATTTATGTGTTTATTTTGTTATTGTATGATGTGAGGATTTGCTCGGAATTTTATTAAATATTTAATTTTGATTTGTCGGATTCTTTGTTGATTAACAGAGAGATTCATCGTTTGTGTGAGTGAGGTGTGATAGGATTAGCTTGCCCGGTGGGGGTCTTCTATATACTTACTGCTTTACGGTAATGATAGTTGAGCCTGCAAGGGGTGAGATGAAATCATTCACAATGGCAAAGATTTCTCTGGTGTTGTTTGCTCTGTTTTTAATGTTCAGTCAATGCTGATGGCTTAGTGGATCTGATTTGCCGGTGGTAGAACCAAAGGGCTGATTTGTAAGTGCATTTGTCTGTTTAGTTGTGGGTCTGTCGCCATCTGTGTTTCAGATGCTTACAGTGGCGTATGGGGAGACTTAGTACTTCCACGTTCAAACTTGCTAGTGGCCTGTCCTGGGGGTGGCCTTGAGCGTGGCCAGTGGACAGGGATTTGTCCGTTTTGATGGCCCAAAGTGAGAGTTTGATTTTGAAAAAAAACAAATAAATAGTGACCTTCACACCCAGGAAGTTTTTCCCCTGAATGTGGAGGGTCATTATTTCTTTTCTGTCCATGACCGTCAGGTTTTTCCTGCGGCGACAGACAAAAAATAATTCCATCACACTATCAACCCTAAATATGGCTGACAGTCTGATTGCTTTACACCAACAACCCTACTCTGTTGGACTACGTTTTCTGATTGCTTAGTCAACGGGGGCACCACAGTTGGAGAAACAGATGGCCCTACTGAGTCAGAATTGAGCGAGTGGGCATGACCTCCATCATGTTTATGATAGAGTATCTATCTGCCAAACATTAAATCTGGCTCTTACACTTTGTGGTGAAAGATGCAGTGACCTTCTGGATACTTTGCCACAGAGAATAACGACCACTTACATGACTACATTAGGTCTCCATACAAATACAGACTGAATAATAAGTACAGAAGAGAATGTTGTCTATTGGTGACTTTGGCCTACGGGGATTTTTGTTGAAATACTGGCTTCCTCACGTGACCAAACAGTATTGTCTTGAGTAATACACTTTGCCTATGCATCAGTTCAATTATATTGGGGCACCTTGAGGAAGGTCAGTTCACAAATGAATGATTTTTTTATACAAAATAAATGCAAGTTCCAAGACCCTGTACTTAAGTAACGCAACAATAGTATATTTTTTAATGTTTACTGTTTTCCTTCAGAATTGCATTTTAGAGTGTTTACTTGACTTTATGGTCTTAGGTAATGTGACTAACACATAGAAAATGGCTAGAAATTGGGGATAGCATTATTTTCCCTCGCACTGAAATACATTTGTAAACATTCTTTTACTATTGCTCCTTAAAAGCAGCTGTGGATGTATTTTTCTTGTAGCAGGTTTTGTTTCTAGATTAACCAGGAAATATGTCTTCTCTTTCATTATGGTGGGGTACTGCTGCAAATAGTTTTGAGTTGAAAAGATGGGGTTCCTTGTTTAATATTGTAATGGTGTATTGCTGCAATAGATGTAATCAATCAATCAGTAGACTTCTAGAGCATGATTTGTCACCTGTGAGGATATCCAACACTGGCAGGGTCCAAGGTCTCAGTCAAAGACAGCATCGTATGGAGCTCCTGTACAGTTGGGGAGGTCCTAAGGTGCAGGGGGAGACCATTCCAGGCTTTGGTTGTGAGGTAGGAGAAGGGGCGTTCTCCTGCTCTACTGCATTGTATGCAGGGGGTATGGGCAAGCGCAAGGGAGGTGGAGCGGAGGTGTCTGGAGGGTTTGTGGATGCTGAGGCTGTGGTTAATGTAGGTGGGTCTGGAGTCTTGCAGGGCCTTGAATGAGTTGGTGAGGATTTTGAACTGGCAACTCTTCTGAACAGGGAGCCAGTGGAGTTTTTTGAGGTGGGGGGTGATATGGGTGTGACATAGGAGATCCAGAATGAGTCTTGCTGTGGCGTTTTGGATGGTCTGTACTCTTGGAACTAGGTGGGCCTGAATTCCCACGTAGAAGGTATTTACGTTGTCCGGTCAATGGGAAATGAGGGCTTGGGTAATGGTGCGTCTCACGTTTTCGGGAAGCTACTTAAAAAATGTACCTAACATACGCAGGATGAAGCAGTAGGAGGATGAAAATACATGATGGGGTTGGATTGTGCCCCAGTTCTGGGGGCCACCGGAGGCATAGCGATGGGGAGTGGTAGAGGCCGAAGATCAACACTTCAGTCTTGTCTGTGTTGAACGTGAGGCAGCTATTCCTCTTCCAATTGGCAATGCTGGTCATGCATTGGTGGAGGTAGGTTCTGGTGGTGTTGGCGTTTTCGGAGAGGGAGAGGATGAGTTTTGTGTCATCGGCATAGAATGTAATGTTGGGTGAGTGGGAACCGACTATGTTGTCAAGGGAGAACATATAGATGTTGAAGAGGGTGGGGCTGAGTGATGAGCCTTGAGAGACTCCGCAGATAATTGGTTTGGGTTTGGAGGGGAAGGGTGGACTTATTGTGTTCTGTCTGTGAGGAAGGAGGCCTCTGAAGGTGGCTGTAGGAAATGCCCCCAAAAAATTTGTGGACTGTCAAAAAGCTTTTGAGGACCTGAAAAAGGCCATGTGCTCAGCACCTGTGTTAAAAAGCCCCGACTATGCCAAGAAATTCATAGTTTAAACTGATGCTTCAGAGGTAGGGGTTGGGGCAGTTCTCCCTGTTTGGCACTCAGTTCATTGTTCAGACAGACCACAATCCCCTTCTATGGCTCAAACAGATGAAAAGAGAAACCCCAAATTGTTGAGGTGGTCCATATACCTACAGGCAATGGACTATACAGTGGAACATAGACCTGGGAGTAACCACACCAATGCAGATGGACTTTCCAGATATTTCCACTTAGAGAATGAAGACTCATCTGGGCAAGGTTAGACTTCTTGTCCTTTGTTTGGGGTGGAGGGTTGTGTAGGAAAGTGCCCTCTTTCTTGGCGTGGTTACCCCCCGTTTTCTGCCAGTGTGGTTGACTGTGTCTACTGGGATCCTGCTAATCAGGGACCCCAGTAGTTATGCTCTCTCCTGTAAACTGTACCCTTTTCTTCCCACAATTGGCATACTGGTCCCTCCACGTATGTCCCTAGTATATGGTACCTAGGTACCCATGGCATTGTGGTACCAGGGGATGCCTATGGGCTGCAGCAGTTACTTTGCACCCATAGGGAGCTCATGCAAAGTGTTCTGCATGCATGCCATTGCAGCCTGCATGATATGGGTGCATGCACCCTTTTTCACTACAGGTCACTGCACCAGGTACTGCACAGGGGTGCATAAGTCACCCCTATGGTAGGCCCACTGAGCCCTAGAGGGCAGGGTGCAGGTACCTGTGTGTGAGGGCACCACTGCACCATTAGAGGTGCCCCACAAACTCCAGATCCAGTTTCCAGGACTTGTGAGTGTGGGGACACCATTTTACTTTTGTACTAGACATAGGTCACTACCTGTGCCCAGCTACATAATGGTAACTCTGAACCTGGGCATGTTTGGTATCAAACATGTCGGAATCATACCCCAATACTGTTGCAGGTATTGAAAGTATACTTCCATGCACTCTGGGGGTTCCTTAGAGGACCCCCAGCCTTGTTACCACCAGTCTTATAGGGTTTTCCGGGCAACCCAAGCTACTGCCACCCCTCAGACAGGTTTCTGCCCTCTTGCTGCTTGATCTGATCGAGCCCAGAAAGGCAGGACAAAGGATTTTCTTTGGGAGTGGTAGGTAACACCCTCTCCCTTTGGAAATAGGTGCGACTGGCTTCGGAGGGGTAGCCTCCCCAAGCCACTGGTATGCTTTGAAGGGCACAGTTGGTGCCCTGCATGCTTAAACCAGTCCATACCGGTTCAGGGACCTCCAGTCCCTGCTCTGGTGGAAAACTGAACAATGGAAAGGGGAGTGACCACTCCCCTATCCATCACCACCACAGGGGTGGTGCTCAGAGCTCCTCCAGGGGGTCCCTGGGTTCTGCCATCTGTTTTCCAAGGTTGGCAGGGAACTCTTGGAGCATCTGAGTGGCCAGGCCAGGCAGGTGACATCAGAGCCCCCATCTGATAGGTGCTTACCTGGTTATGTGACCAACCCCTATTTCAGGGCTATTTAGGGTCTCTCTCTTTGGTGGGTCCTCAGATTCGGCCTTCAAGACTCCAGCAGGATTCCTCTGCAACCTCTACTTCAACTTCTGGCCACTGGAACTGCGACTGGATGCTCCAGGAACCGACAACGCTACAATCAAGGAAGAAGACTCTTCTGCAACATTGTTTCCACATCTCCTGCCAGCTTTGCAACATTTCCCTGGCCGTACATCCTCAGAAGACAGCAACTCTTCAGCCTGCACAAGAAGAAGAAGGAATCGCCCTTGGAGTGAAGGATTCACTCCCCTGCATCCGCAGGCACTTGCTGCAACAACTACCAGCTGCGTGGATCTACTCTTATCCTGAGCTGCGTGGATCCTGCATCACGGGTGATGGTCTTGAGTGGTCCTCTCTGCCAGCTGTCCGACTTTGGTGGAGGTAAGCCTTTCCCTTCCCACTCAGGACAGTACCCCTGTGCAACCTGTTTCTTGCAGCTGCCAAGACTTGTTTGCATCTCCTCCAAAGGATCTTCAGGCGACATATAGCTCCAGTCCCCAGCACTCTTTCCTGTGAAGCACATCCCTCTGTGTGGTTCTCCTGCTGCCTGGGATCCCTTTCTGTGGTGCTGCATGGGCTCCTTCTATAACTTCGGTGTCCCCATCCTGTGGGACTCCTGTGGGTGCTGCCTCTGCTTCTGTGGATTCTCTGTGATGCTGAGGGTCCCCTGGGTGTGCCCTTTCCTGCTTTGAGTCCTCCCGGGCCTTGCTGGTCCCCGCCAGCACCACTTTCCACTAACAGTGAGTTTGCCTTTGCCAAGGCTTGTTGGTAGAATTTCTGCACCGTCATCCATCTGCAATCTTCACTCCAGCATGGGACATCTTCTGAATCCATCAGGAACTCTTCTCCGGCTCCCGGGCTACAGTTCTGACCTGTTCTCCTTCCCTGTCGACCAACTCCTGCAAGTACAGCTGGGTGGGTAGTAGCTCCTACTCCTCCTGGACTCCATTGTGAATCTTGGACTTAGTCCTCTCTCTCCACAGGTCTTTTGTCTTCAGGAATCCACTCCTGGGTTCTTGCAGTCTTGTCTGGGTGTCTTTTTTTCTTGTTTTTCCTCCTTTTGGATGGTTTTGGGAAAATTCAGTGATTTACTCCTGCTTTCCTGGTCGCTGGGGGGTACTGTGTTACTTACCTCTGTGGTTTTCTAGTACTCCCAGCTCCTCTCTACACATTCCACTTACATAGGTGGGGGTCCGGTGTTCGCATCCCATTTATTTAGTATATGGTTTCTGCTCCCCCTAGGGTCACTATTGGTTATTGCTATTTATACTGTTTTCTAACCTTTTCTATGCCTATTTCTGATTGCTAGTGTATATATTTAGTGTATTACTTACCTCCTATTTGAGGGTTGCCCTTCTAGTAGTTTGCTGTATTGTGTTCCAAAAATAAAGTACCTTTGTTTTTGTACAAATTAGTGTTTTCTTTCATGTGAGTTAGTGCTGTGTGACTACAGTGGTGTTGCCTGAGCTTTGCATGTCTCCTAGATAAGCCGTGGCTGCTCATCCACAGCTATATCTAGAGGGCCTGAATTCTAGACCCTGCCTACACTTCACTAAGAAGGGATACCTGGACCTGATATAAGGTGTACGTACCCTGGGTGCCCACCACACACCAGGCCATCTTCCTACAGCGGCTCCTTGGATGCCTATGTCGTGAAGTCAGGCAATGAGCATGTGGTGGGAGATGGTGTTGAAGGCTTCAGAGAGATCTAGGAGGATAAGTGTGGCTGTCTCTCCTTTGTCGAGGAGGACCCGGATGTCATCTGTGGCTGAGTTCATGGCTGTCTCTTTGCTGTGGTTGCTGTGGAATCTGGATTGGGAGTTGTCCAGGATGCAGTTGTGTTCCAGGAAGATGGTGAGTTGTTGGTTGATGGCTTTTTCAACAACTTTGGCAGGGAATGGGAGCAGGGCGATGGGTCAACAGTTGCTGAATTTGTTGGGGTCCGCTGAAGGTTTCTTCAGCAAGGGTTTGATTTCTGCATGCTTCCAGTCTTCTGGTAAGGGGGCAAAATCCAGTGAGGTGTTGAGTAGGGGGGAAAGTTCGAGGCCAATCTTAGATGCTCCTAGGTTGAAGATGTGGTGGGGGCATGTGTCAGATTGGGCCACTGAGTGGATGCAGTTCATTATGGTGATGGTGTCCTGAGTGGTGAGGTGGTTCCAGGTTTGTTAGAATTGGGATGGTTGTGTATGTGGAGGTAGACTGTGGAACAGACTTCTGGCTTGAGTTGGGGGTTGAAGCTTGTGTAGATTTTAACAATTTCGTCATAGAAGAATCCTGCGAGGCCGTCGCATAAGTCCTGAGATGGAGAGATGTTGCTTTTTGCTGTTGCAGGGTTGCTTTACTATGCAAAAGAGCTGATTACTATCGGTGGGGTTATCTGCGATGCGCAATTCTAGGGCCTTTTATTTTCACCTCATGTAGTTGGCGGTGGTATAGGTTGTAATGTAATATGATGAATTCAGAAGCTATTTAGTGATAGAAGAAACAGAGGTATTCTTAAAAGTTTGCAACAGTTCAAGACTATTGCTTCAGAATTACATTTTAAACCAATTGATATTTAATCAAATTCTTTACCAAATTATGGTGTAGAATAAATGTACCATTGTGCTCTCCATTATTCAAACTTTTGAGGAGGAATTACTACCCAACTCCTTTCAATCACCATATGTTAATTAAACTTGCTTTGTTCACTCGTTGAAACTCATAAACAAAGGAAATGCCCACTTTGATGAGTGGTGGATTAGTAAAAGCAGCAATTATCAAGTTCCATGGGCCCCAAAGGGCTCTGGACCTTGGTGCCACTGCACCTGCTGAACCATAGTAACTTGGCTCCTGCTTTTACACCCCATCACTTTCGAAAGTCACCACCTCTACATGTCGCCCTCCTCCATCCTGGCACATGCAAAGAAACTGATGGGATTTTCAAAGTAGTCTTTGGACACATTCTGTACAGTATGACAACAGTTTAGTTAAGGACTTACATGGGTAGACCAGATTTCCTAACTAAACTGATATTGTGTCAAAGTTGTACAAGCAAAATGAACTCTGATCACAGTAAAGATGTGCTGGTGTGTAGTGAAACACTGAGATAGTATAGGTTTGCCTGTAACAAAGATGTTTCCTTGTTTTCCTGCCATAAGACACTGATTTAAATGGCTGAATTAAAATATTAAAACAAAGGAAAAAACAATTAACGAAAGGCAGTTGGAAAATTACACTGTCAGGCTTTGACCTATGATATACATATTTTTTGATTCTACAGTAATTGTCAAGGAACCCAGAAGTACACTTGGGAAACTAATGCATCTTCTGAGAAGTACTGACAAGGGTAAACATTTACACAAATACAATACCTTTCCTCATTAAACTCAAAAGTGACAGTTGTCCCGCCTTGAAAGTGACATCACTTCAGTTACTGGGACGTCTGGTCCCCTGAGAGCCCACCCCTGAACTGACGTAGGTGTAGGTGGGTTACATGGGTTCTGGCATCATGCGGTCACATGTTAGTCACGTGCCAGGGTCCTACCATGTGGTCAGGGTTATACGTCAACCCTCAGCGAATCAGAGCCACCATGGAGGGCAGGTGTCTGTGATGTGCTGGAGAGGAGTACACCCTTTTTGAATGGTAGAATGCATATTAGGAGCCTCCTAAGCAGCCTATGCAAAACTCCGGAGCCCCAGCCTGAAAGAGATTGTTCGATCTTTATGAAGAGATACAACCCCTCATCAAAAAGGCAACCTCCTCGGGGGACTGAACACTATTGATAGAAATTAACGTACACTAACACCATCAGTATTGGATGAGAATGCGCAGTAGGACGCCCCTAAAGATGGGGGATCCAACGTTACGGCTTTTCAAGTGGACCTCTGCCATTGGCATGAAAAGCTCAGCCTCAAGATTTACCTCAGCTGATATCCCAGATTAAGGCTGACAGCAGAGACGCCTCGAGTGGCGAATTAAATGTTGGAAACAACTTCATCGACACGGATGATGATGAAGAATCTATAGCACCTCCTAACTCGCCGATCTATGATGATATGGGGTTTGAGGAGGAAACTGCTTTGGAGGCTATTGTCATATAGCAGCCGAGTGTAAACTCCGATGCCTCTTATGCACCGATAAACCTATGCAGCTCTTAAGATTTCAGAGTCGCTGCAGAGTGCCTTGAAAATGACTAGGTTAGTAAAAAAAACTCTATAGACACCTAACGTATATAAAACAATATTTTACTTTTAACTAATAATTTGTCTTTCTTTTTGTTTGAAACGTAGAAAGCATCAGCAAAAAAAGCAGCGGTAGAGGGGCGTCGTCAAAGGTTAACAAAGTACATTTTTACTGCTTATGCTGTTCAAAACAGTCTGAAAATGTTACAAGCCAAACAAAGAGCCACGTAATAAAGGTGTTTGTACCCATAATAGCACAGATTTTGAAAAGGAAACTCCAGGCGTCCCCTAAGATGCCATGTGGCCTGTTAAAGATTTTGCTGCAACTGTTGTGAACAGCTGTGTTAAACATAACTATTATAACCTTTGTTACGGGCATAAAATTAATGATCCGCAGCAGGAGGCTCACGAGTGTCTATATGAGTCGTACACACCAAGAACAAATCGCCATATATGTAGCAGGCTAAACCCATACAAGGTATATAAGCTGTTAAGAGTGGTATTTGAGCTGTCTAAGGAAAATAAATCCACACTGATTTGATTAAGGTCTTGTCAACAGCGCTCAAAGAGATCAGATATGCAAGCACGCCATGCTCAAATCTCAGGCATATGCAAGGGATGTGTATGTATTTTGGTAGAAGGATGATTGAAAGGGTCATAGAAAGACTTACGTGCACTATTTAATGAAGAATCGCCTCTTTAGCCCCATGAAGACTGTTTTAAAAAAATGCAGAGTCAGAGGGTAGCAGGGTCATCACTGTGTTACTTAACGTTACATACTAACTTACTTTTAGGACGAGCATCAGAATGTTGCGATGCAAGATGCCTATGAGTTACACCTAGTATACATATGTATTGCCTGATTGGTAAATGTGCTGCTTAAAGAAAGAACAGCTGAAATACATCCTGTAACTCTGCATTATCTGAAGCTTTCCGAGCCGTCCGTGGCGATGCTGTGCAACAGTCCTGAGTGTATCACCAAATGGTGTATCAACGCGCGTCTACCTAAAATGGGTGAATACTGGAGCACATACAAAGGTCGTACGCAGGCATTCAGACAGTCCCCAATGACCGGGTTACTCAGCGCATTGGAGCTTCTGACCAAAGATTATTTCAGAAATTAAGTTGTTGTGTTGCCTGGCCTAGAACTGGATGAACGTTTGAATGCTGTCAGTATCCTGAGTGTACAGAGTTATAGGAGGGGTGAGCAGGAAGTTGCATCTAGAGCCATTGAGTGTACATCTGTAAAAATATCAAAACTTGTGACACTGAAGGCGATTAGCGGCCAGGCCCCTATTAATGTATGTAGCATATGCCATACTATGTATACGTAGTGAAAAGATAGCAAACAGTCCAGCAGCAATGAGACATGTACCATGAAACTGTAAAGTATGCCCTATTTATGTTTTGCTAACGTTCTTAGGGCCATATGTACAAACACTTTTTCCCGCAGACACAGAATGGGGAAAAACCTTTGCTACATCTGGCCCTTAATTTTTAATAAAATGTCCTACACAATACAAGCGTCTTTCATTTCATCGATTGTAGGAGCTGATAACATGTTGGTGGATGAGATAAGGAAGCTTTATTGCGACACAAGAGGGGTCAGAAGCTTCGGAAGTGCTAAAGCATTGTTTAGAAGGGCTCTAGTTGACAATGAGCTGATAAACAGAGAGCTGATGAATACCTGGTTATATGGGGAAAGGCGTATTCACTCCACAAACCAACCAGAAAGAGTTTTAAGAAGAGACCTACTGTTCTTAGTGCACAAATAGATTATCAATGGCAGGCAGACATAATCAGCCTTCAAGATTTAGCAAAGCATATTAACGGTGCTCGATATATATTAACGTCATAGATGTGTTGCCCAAGTACGCCTTTTAAGAAGCGAGAAAAGTGGGGCTAGCGTCACCGAGGCCTTTAAAGCGAGAAAAGGTCAAACCCCTCAAAAACTACAAACAGACGTAGGAAAATAATTTTTATACAAATTGTTTCAGAAATTATTAACACAGCATGCTATTCATCATTTTGTAATACACATGGAGGTAAAAGCAGCTGTTATAGAATTGTTTAACAGAACCTTAAAGTCTAACATGTGAAGATATTTCATGGCCTACAACACCTACTGATGCGTGGATGTTCTGCAGGCCCTTATAGATGTTTATAGCACCAGTTAACACAGAACCATCAAAACGTCTCCCATAGAGGTAACTCCAGGCAATTCATTAAAGGTGTGGAGAACAGTGTACGGGAGCCAGTTCCCTGCAAGTGTAATCTCTTTTAAAAGAAGGAGACCATGTTAGGGTTTCAAAGTTGAAAGGGGTCTTTACGAAACAAGCGCAACAAGATATTTATAGTGGAAATTATGGAGCTTATATATATATATTTGTAGTGTTTAAGGACTATGATGGGGAATCTGTGTCAGGTGTCTTTTACAAGGAGGAGTTACAAAAGGTACCTGATGATCCGCACAGGGTGTACAGGGTTGAAAAGATACTGAAAATGAAAGGTAGCGGAGCTAACAGGCAGGTCTTTGCCAAATGGCGCAGTTGGCCCTAGAAATTGGGTGTTGGCCAGTTCCATGAAGGGTGTATGAGTACAAGGAGATATCCCTGTACACTTAAAGATTGGAGACTATGGGGGTCATTACGACCCTGGTAGACGGCGGAGAAGTGGCGGTAAGACCGCCAACAGGCTGGCGGTCAATTTTTTTTAATTATGACCATGGCGGTTAACGCCATGGTCATCCGCCGCTTCTCCGTTCCGCCCGCTGGGCTGGAGACCTGGGTCTCCAGCCCGGCGGTCGTCACTATACCGCCGGCGGTATTTGGACCCGGCTTACCGCCATGGATTTCATGCGGTTGGAACCGCCATGAAATCCATGGCGGTAAGCACTATCAGTGCCATGGAATCCCTTCCCTGGCACTGATAGGGGTCTCCCCAACCCGACTCCCTCCCCTACACCCCCCACTACCCCTGCCACCCCCCAAAGGTGGCAGGACCCCACTCCGACCCCCAACATCACATCACTCATGCACACACGACACGCACGCAGGCACCACCAACTCACATACACGCACACACAGCGACATACATGCCAACATCCACACACACAGTCAGACACGCACACCCACATTTAAACACACACGCACACAACCATGCAGATATACCTACAGACATACACACACTCATTCCCATACTCACAACACCCCCGCAAGCATACAGGCACTCACACATCCCCACTACATACACACCCGCACACCCCCATGCACGCACACAACACACAACACCCCACTATCCCCCTCCCCTCACGGACGATCGACTTACCTGGTCCGGCGATCCTCCGGGAGGGGACGGGAGCCATGGGGGCTGCTCCGCCGACACCACACCATCAACAGAACACCGCCACGCCGAATCACAGGACGTGATTCGGTGGGCGGTGTTCTGTTGACATGGCGGTGAAGGTGGAGCAACCTCCACTTCCCCGCCGCCCGCCAGTATGGCTGTTGGCGGCTCCCTGTTCGAAAAAGGATGGAGAGGGGCCAACAGTCATAATACGCCGAGCGGAAAACCGCCACCACTGGCGGTCTTCAGCACGGCGGTCCCTCCGCCGGGGTCAAAATGACCCCCTGTGCCATTTTATATTACTCTGCCATCCAACGCCTTGAAGGACATGTTCCCTGACAACAAAATTTTTATTATATAGTAAAATTGGCTAAACATGTGGATCTGAAAGGGGATTGGGAGGTAGCCCTTACAGAAATCCAATACCTTTAGAACATGGAAAACATTTTCTCTGCTTGAGGCCAATTTTACTAAGAAGCTTGATCAGGACCCTTTGAGCATCCACGGCGCATTTCCTCATGGCAATTACCCATCCGTCACAGCAGTGGTCGAAGCCATCAACAAATCCATAGCCAACATGGAAACATATACGAATATTCAGCTAGTGTTAGATAACTTTAGAAGGAAGGTGTTTCTTAAAGCTCCGAATCGCGATACAGTGTTTAGCTGTACAAGTAAATTAAGAAGGGTTTTAGGAGCAGTACAACATATAAAAAGTCAAGTAGAAATGGACCCGTCGAGCCTCGATATTAACAGTGGCTTCTATACATTTTGCATG
Organism: Pleurodeles waltl; assembly: GCF_031143425.1. Taxonomy (NCBI): domain Eukaryota; kingdom Metazoa; phylum Chordata; class Amphibia; order Caudata; family Salamandridae; genus Pleurodeles; species Pleurodeles waltl. Next base: position 775,246,223 of record NC_090448.1, on the reverse strand, counting down.
TATAGCGACATTGTAGAGCCACAGAGGATAGGGAACAGTTATACACCCCTGCTACGATGGGTCCAGGTGATGGGTGAAAATAACATAATGGCTAATATTCAATATAACAGATTCAACTACGTTGCAATTTCTAAAAAACTTTTTGACATTATTTCGATCATGATCTTCGACGACCAGTCTGAGCCGGTGTCCATTAAATACAGGAAAGTTATAGTTAGCTTCATTTAAGACCGCAACAGCAACTATTAACAAGTCATCATGGTGATTATGAAAACATATGGCGACCCCTCCATGTATAGGGATTATTAGAGAAACCAGGCTCGATATGGAGCCCCACCACCGTACTTTCATGGGGCACCTGTTATGTGCGGGCTGGTTTGGGTTGTTTCTTCAGTAGCTTGTTTAAAAGAGCCATGGCGCTCTTGAGAAGAAGCAACAACATCAAACCCACATCAAAGTGGCTGCTGCAAACATTGCGCAGGATGTGGTGGGTTCCGTGACATCTGTGGTTGAGGAACGCATGAATAAACAACCCCAAGAAGGAGCGGGTCTGGTGTACAAGTTTTGCACACATGTTAAAAGGAAGCAAGAGGTTTCAAGGTGTGGGGGGCCACTGGGTTTCATTTGCTTTGTTACCTTGTATTTTATATGGGACTATTTATTAAATTATTTTGCTAGATATTCCTTTATTGCGGCTGATCATTGGAGTCAATGAGTGGGTGTTGAGTGTGTTAAGTGGTGGATAAACTTTGGCTCCTCCTACAGGTTTCATTTTTCTTGATTCATCCTTATGAAAAAAGACAGCGCTTTTCAAAAAGTGATCACAAAAGAAGGTCTGTAACTCAAGTTTTTAAGCCGTCATAAATATGCTAAGAAATACTTTTTAGGTGTTTTTCCAAAAGACGGACTACCTGAGGAAATAGGGGTAGAAAGACCCCGCACGCTCGTCTTTAATACAGATCCACATTACAAGGATGGAACGCACTGAGTGGCCTTGTTTTTGGATATCGACATGGTTACAGTGTTTGACCATTCAGCGGCATTCCCCAGACATAGCATCTATACAAAACCTGTATTCAAGTATATAAAAAGGCTGCTGCTAGTGTAGAGTATAACAAGATGCAGGTACAGGATTAACTAGCCATCACATATGGGGAGCATTGTACATATTTTATTAGTAAAGTGGCAGAGGGTATGACGTTTAGAATTTTCTAAATCTATATTCAAGCAATATGGTAAACAACAACCATATTGTTATTAAATATGTAAAAGAGAATGCCAGGTGTACATCAAGCTCTGTTAAAACAGAATATGGTGTTTGTCAAAAGTGTAAGGCTGTGTAATGCACATGTAACTATGAATATCTACAATGAAATACCTTGAACCTGAAATCAGACGCACATTTTTAAAAAAGCTTTTAAAAGATGACAGAAGTGTGTTGAAAAAGTTAAAAAAGTGTTTATTACAAATAGTTTTAGTACAAACATTAAGCCGCCAAACATACTAAAGAAACTTATTGACTAAAAATATCAATCAATGCATTATCTGATATAAAACTTTACAAACAATGTAACACATGTACATAGGATCAAAAGTCAGAAGAAATATCACACATTTAACCACGTGTTCCTTTTGGACAATTTTATTTTTAGGTTCTAAAGGCAGAGTAGAGGTGTTCAAAGAGGGGAATATTGCTGGGGAATAAGTGGGGTTGATGGCATCCCAGGGTTTGGTTTAAAAACAACAGGTGCTGGAGTATTTGGGGGGCTGTGAGTCAGATCTTTCAAACGTTCAAGCAGGCACCTGTGTTCTGCATTACTGGTGATCCTAAAAGTAATGTTGAGTTCTGAAGTGGCCTGTAGAAAATGGTCCCAGCCTCTAGGCACTTTCTGGAGCAATAGTGTTTTGGGGTGCTTGAGATCTTTGACTAGCTTGTACATGTGGGACAACAACCTTTGTAGAGAAATTCACTCACTCATTCCACGAGGTCAAATCTTTTGAAGCTGCCATTTTACTTAGAAACATTTTTACTGCCCCTCTGTACCTTTGACATATTTTTTTTAAAGTTCTTCAACAAAGACATCTGAAAATGAGGGTGTTGGTGTCACCGGTTTTGGTGGCTGTTCAGCTTGAGGCATTGCGTGGGTTGGTGGAGGCAGTTCAGAGTCAGGGGTATATAGAGTCATCTTGTATTTTTTCAGAGTACCATTGCTTGTAATATTGTAAAATGTTGTGAAGAGCTCCAGAGTAAAGATCTGCTTTGTCATGATGTTTTAAATCAGTACGGTTCAAAATGGCTTTAATCTCAGCATTTAGACATAGCGTTTTATTTTTCTGTATATCTCAGACATCGCCCGCAGATGGCCCAACTGTTCCCACTGCTGGCACAGCACCAAGTACATGTTATGGGCGTAATCCATCAGTTCTGTGCTAGGAGGCTTGTAAGTACAGGTATTGCTTTTCCCAGTAGCGAACCTATAAAACCACCCGACTGCCTTACCAGTTTCTTCTTAGAAATGAGGAAATCCCTTTTATTACTAAGCATTTTGGTAAGATGACGCTTCTTCAACACGTTGAACTGGCTCTCTGATATAGGGACATTGCCTTTTAGGGTGTTTAGGGCGATTTCTGAAATGGCAGCCGTCTGAAGCAGCGCACAGGATGGCCTTTCTTTGCTGGGGGCTAGCGGCGACTAGCATTCTTAGGAGGGCTAAATCACGGCATACACGCGCAGACATGTTCAACACCTTATATTACAAGGTTTAGAGTGTAAATGTTACAAAGGTCTTTTTAACAATTCTTGTCATTGGCTCTGGGTCTGGTTTTAGGTGTCTAAGCGATGGGGAGATCTAGTGAGAAAATATTGCCATGTAGTCTGTAGTCTTCTAGAGTATTGGGTTTTAAGTCTACCAGCAGGTAGCCGTGACATTTAGTGGTAGCGTCGTTAACGGCTTCCAAGAAAAACTGGGTGTTTCCAGAATACATCTGCTGAATGATGATAGATATTTGCTTTTTGTCACAAGGGTTTTTAAATAAAAAAGGTATGAGGCGTTGAGAGCTACAGAACGGCTGCTCTTACCCTTGTAAAACAAGTTCTGCATGATGTAGAAAATGCTTAGATTGTGGTGGAGTGAATATTGGGTAAAAGCTTTTTCTTTGTCAGGATGATACCCGCCTTTGCGCATAAAATCATCTACAATCACCATGTTTACAAGGTGTGTAGGTAACAAAGCGTAGTCGTTGTGATTACTAGCTATACCTTCTATGAATTTCCTGTGGGGGAACCTTAGGGATAGTACAGTATAAATATCTTGCCAGCATGAATAAAGCCATACAATATTGATTGGGATTTGAGATAAATAACTTTTACCACAATATGAGGGACCTTCTAAAACGCAGGCGAACAGATGTTGCAATCTGGTGTCCATAGCTGCGGGGATTTGAGACTCTAATTTACCTTTAATAACCGTATAGTAGGGTTTTGTAGTCCTCATTCAGGACCCTTTTATCAAACACTACACGTAAGGTTTTATGCACTGGTTGGGTTGTCATTTCTCACCATTTTTTACGCCGTACTATGCTAGGCTGCTGTACAACAATTGTTTTATTATTTTGACGGTCGCTCGATATAGCGTATTCGTTCGCCAGATCCTTTAGACTGTCAAAATAGATTTTGACGGTATTGTTAACATTTAAGGTGATGTCTTTGACTTTCATACACACGGCATTGTTTGATGTTTTTTAAGAATAGGTTTTGGGACCTAATGAGGTGAACGCCACTATGTACTCGTCCTTTTCTAGTTTGCTGGTCAAAACTCCTAGATAATTACCTAGTGGTGGGTCTTCATCCCCTACTTTACTCACAAAGATAACAGTCGGTATTGTGAGACAAACACTTAGCCTGAAGTTTATCCAACACCCGGTAAAGCTCTAAATGTACGTGAGCCATTGTGAAACAGGCTATGAAGATGTTTATATTATTACAGGTTGTGGTGTACTCTTTTGTGTATTTCCAACACAGAGCTGCTGTCTCATTGATAAAATTGATAAACCTGCAACTAGACACCTCATAACATGAGGCAAAAAGGTACTAAACAACTTGTCAGGATCTGTTATTATGGTCATGTCTGACAAGTTTGTAGGCTGTGCGAATTTTCACCATGAGGAGTTTAGGCAGAGCTTGGCTAACTGACACCTGACTGGATTGACCTCGATGAACTCGGGTCTCAATCTTATACCCTTGTGAGCACAGTAATCATCGACGTACTTTTGCTTAGGTGTCTCATTAACACACCATTCTAGAAACCCCAAAGCCTCCTATTTGTTTCTCTGGAATAAGTTGATATAGTCAGAAAAGAGTTGGGTTGTTGTCCTTTCAAAGTGCCATGTTTCCACTATGTGCCCTTTCTGTAGGGCCGTTTGTACCTTAATGCTACACCAGGTACCAGCCAGCATCCTTTGTCGCCACTGTGTCTGCACTCGCTAGGCTCTTTACTTACAGCGCATGTTCGACAAAGTGGAAACATTAGCTTGAAGTAAAGCCACCGGGGTGGATAGATTGGGCATTTAATAAGGCCAAAGTATGCTCCGATGGGTTTAAAGTCCCTATATATGATGGTGGGGTGGTCTATGGGGTAAAACTTCTGCTTGTTCACAAACGATACAGACTTGTAAAGTCGTAGTAATGTACTTTCTCACCCTCGCCCATAGCCATGTACAACTGTATAGCGTTTGTACGCCCCCCAAATAAGGCATTGCGGGGCTTTATACGTTCGGATAACTAGCAACTTTTAATGAAAGACATGAGTTCTGCATCCGATGTTAGCATATCTAACCACTCATGCTCCCAAAGGGTTCTCATGACAAAGCTGCAGTCTTCAACATATTAAGCCTTTATCAGAGTATGGCGGTGTAAGTGTTCAAACTGGTACCCAGCAGCCTGTTAAACTTGTAGGGTTTAAAATAGCGAGGACAACAGTGGTAAAAACACCAGTTGTACTCTAAAGCTATTGGCACACCGTAGATTACAACGTAACCATCTAGATAATAAGGCTCCAATCGGTACTCAGCATTCTGTAAGGTGTGCTGAATGAAGACATTTTTTTTGTCTGAGATGTACATGAGCGACACAAAAGGATAATGGACGGAGTGTTGAAACTTTCCAAAAACTCACCCCTAGTCACAGATCTGGGTTTAAACCCTCATTCTTTTGCTCAGCATGCCACCCCAGTTTGTACCCAGCCATATGCAAATCTGTTTTGACCCTGTTCCCCATGGGAACAGTCCAGCCTGAACTGCCTGGCCCGGTCCTCCCTGGACCAGAAACAAGCATTGTGGGATTGGTTTCAGAGTATCACCCTTCATCAGCCAGGCTAGCTTGAATCCAGTGGCAGATTGAGCAAGGGACCCATGTCTGGACATAACCTTCCCACTTAGACCAACTTTAGCAGCACAAAAGGATGATGGACAGAGTGTTGAAACTTTTCAAACACTCGCCCCAATCACAGATCTGGGTTCAATCCACCTTTCTTTTGCTCACCATGCCACCCCACCTTGGACACAACCATATGCAAATCAGTCTTGACCCTATTTCCCATGGGAACAGTCTAGCCTGAACTGCCAGGCCAAGTCTTCCCTGGACTGGAAACAAGCACTCTGGGACCTGTTTCAGGGTATCACCCTTCATCAGCCAGGCAAGCTTGAAGCCAGTGGCACAGTGAACAAGGGACCCAAGTCACTTCCCTCTTAGGGCAACTTTAGCCACCCAAAAGGATGATGGACGGAGCGTTTACATTTTCCAAACACTCACCCCCAGTCACAGATCTGGGTTCAATCCACCTTTCTTTTGCTCACCATGCCACCCCACCTTGGACACAACCATATGCAAATCAGTCTTGACCCTGTTCCCCATGGAAACAGTCCAGCACAAACTTCCAGGCCAGGTCCTCCCTAGACCAGAAACAAGCATCCTGGGATTGGTTTCAGAGTATCACCTTTCATCAGCCAGACGAGCTTGTACCTAGTGGCACAGTGAGCAAGGGACCCACATCCGGGCATTCCCTTCCCATTCAGGGCAACTTTAGTAACACAAAAAGATGATGGACCGAGTGTTAAAACTTTTCAAACACTCATCCCCAGTCACAAATATGGATTTAATCCATTGTTCTTTAGCTCACCATGCCACCCTAGTTTGGACCCAGCCATAGGCAAATCAGTCTTGACCCTGATGCCCCATGGGAATAGTCCAGCCTAAACTGCCAGGCCAGGTCCTCCCTGGAATGGAAACAGGCATCCTGGGACCAGTATCAGAGTATCACCCTTCATCAGCCAGGCTAGATTGAATTCAGTGGCACAGTGAGCAAGGGACCCATGTCTGAGCATACCCTTCCCACTAAGGGCCACTTTAACAACACAAAAGGATGATGAACAGAGAGTTGAAACTTTCCAAACACTAACCCCCAAGTCACAGATTTGGGTTTCATCCATAACTCTTTTGCTCACCATGCCACCCCAGTTTGGACCCAGCCATATGCAAATCAGTCTTGACGCTGTTCCCTTTGGACACAGTCCAGCCTGAACGGCCAGGCCAGGTCCTCCCTGGAACGGAAACAAGCATCCTGGGACCGGTTTCAGAGTATCACCCTTCATCAGCCAGGCTAGTTTCAATTCACTGACCTTTCTCTGTTTAATCATCTCCACCATCACATCTCTAAAGAGATTGCAGGCTTTTTGTAAGATCATTATGTCCGCCTGACAGTAAGCTTTGAACTTGGTTTGAAAATGAAACTTACTTTCACGGTTTTCACCATACCACTGTAGAAAGCTCCCTTTTTCAGCAGGCATCACATACGTGACACCGTAGCTGTCAGGCGGAGGCATGGGCCCCTCATAATTCTGATTTGCTCAGGTGCTGAAAAAGTGGAGGAAATGCTATTTAGACCCTGGAAAACCAAAGGCTTTTGGCAATTTGCTCATTTTCATTTGGAGAAAATTCATGGTGTCGATGAACCTTATTTTAAAGGCACAGCCATTAACAACATTAGTTTGGAGCTCTTGATGATAAGTTCTACTGGCATCTTCTTACGAATCATGTTTTGCAACTTAAAGAACGAGTCATGTGCTTTCAAGTTATGAGCCATCTGGTATACCTTTTGGATTTTGGCTGAATGAAAGTGCTGAGGAAATCGTTCATGCATGATCGAGCTTCAAGCTCCCAGTTGTCATCGGAAGTTGGATGATGAGCATAGATATATGTAGGTTGGTGTACACCTGTCTCTTGTGTACAGTCTAAAGCAAACACTATATAGTCTTCTGTTTTGGTCTGGGGCCGCCCTTTAACCATGTAACACTTGTGTTCTGTCCCTGCCTAAAAAGACACCTTACACCAGGGACATTTCATGCCTTTGCATATATGTTCATAGGCTACATAGCGGCAACAAACAAACCTGTGTATGCTCAAGCAGTTTTGCGAGCGACAAAACAGATTACACGTGTGACACCTCACCTTCTGCTCGGCGACTACAATGCATATGTCCCTCTGACAAATTTTGCAGTGCATTTCACAATGGTGAGGCTTTTGGTCCTGGCGAATCGCATTAGATCCTTGTTGACTGTAGAAGCGAGAAACATGTTGACCTTTTTTTCTGAAGCAGTATAGGGATTTCTGTACTTGCACTCACTACACTTTTTCAAATATTTCACCTGATTAGGGGAGACTAGACATTAATCTTATTTTCTCCCCGACACTCTTATTTTAATCATGACAAAGGAATTTTTCCTAATAAAAAGTTTTTTTTGTTTCTTCCTTCAGTCAATTTTAACAGCACTTTTTTTGTACCAATCCCATATTACTGCATTTACTGACAGGCATTTGTCTTAGTAAAAGATCTCCGGCAAAGAGCCCCTTTGTGGGGCCCGTCAAGCATTGCAGTGCCGGCCTGACGAGGATCAAACCCCGATGATGAAGCATGCCACCAAGCGTTGAGTGAGGGCTCTTGTTCTGTCCAAATTGGACTTCAGGGAACTTCTTTTCCCTTTTCCCCTCTTTTTTGCTTTGCTTAGCGATTCATCCCTCAGTGTAACTGTGTATTCTTTGTGTGGTGATTCAGATGGGAGTACTATACACAGGACCAGCTTCATTTTCTTTCTTAAAATCTCCCAAGATTCCAGCCCTTCCTTTTGGTTTTTGATGTTTTATATGTCCCTGTCACTGTTTTAGGGCTTTTAATCCGCGGTTGAGGGTTTCTAGCGGCTTTTTGTTTTTGAGCACTTGTAAGAACTGTAGGGCTTTAGTGAGTTAACATCAATATCTCCATTCTGAAGGGTAGAACCTGGCTGGGTCAAAAAACCCAGGGTCCTAAAGAGAACAACCAGGGGCTCCAGAGGACTGTTCCTCATTAGACTCTGATTTTGAAACCCACTCCCTCCTTTACCGCTGTCAGGGTATGTTGAGGCTGGGGATGGCAGGTTTACACTTGATGGTGGGCTGGTGGGATTGTACGCTCCCAGTAGCGTAATCGGGGACATCAAATATGTGGAACGTACATGGTGGTCGTAAAAGCTCAGGGCCGCAGAGGTGTAGGAAGCGCTGGTGCTGGGAACAGGTGACTGCTGATCAGGGGATTGCTGACCCTTGGTGTCTACTCTAGAAGGCCCATTGTGCGCGACGGCTGCTGTTGTTTCAGAACTATCTACCACACTTGCCGGTGCCCTGTACATCCAGAATAAGGGACCTCTATGGACTGATTATTTTCAAACCTTGGCCGATATTTGTACTTTTTTTGCACTGCATTTGTGTCATTTTTTGATGCAAAAGCGGTGCAATCTTACAAAATATAATTGTATTTTGTAGGTTTGCGCCGCTTTTGCATCAAAAAGTGACACAAATGCAGTGCAAAAAAAGGTATAAATATGGGCCCTTGTGTCCAGAACACTAAGCGGGATAGTTATAGCCGGTTTTGGGACCGGTCCTCTGGGAAGCACATCTACATGAAGCGCCTCAGATGTTAAACATTTAGGCCCATACTTATAATGTTTGACCGCAAACTGCGCAAACGCAGCTTTGCGTCAAAATGTATAGTGCCGGCTTGCGTCATTCCAGAGTGCCAGCCGGGCGGCAAATTTATGGAATGCTGCAAGCCGGTGCAAAGGGTGGGCTAGCGTAAAAAAAAGAATTATGTTAGCCGGATGGGAGTGACGGTATGGGAGAAGGGGGTTTTGCACCAAAAAATGACGTTAGGCTGGTTAGAGGCAAAAAAAAAATGCCTTGAACCAGCCTAGCGTAATTTTCTGATGCAAAACTATCCATACAACATGTCTCTTGTCTTAGAAAAGACAGGACTCATGCCCACCTCCCCACTGGCCAGCACTGGGGACCAGTGTCCCCTGGCACGGCCACTGCACTCTGTGCCATGTAGGGGGCCCGAAGTTGGTGTCACTCTGGTGTGGGTGGGGGTGATCCTGGGGCTTGAGGAGTGCACCTGTGGACCCATTCCATGGTGTTCAACCATGGAAATGGGTCCATAGGTCCCTTAACGCCTGGTCTGACCCAGGCATTAAATAATTTGAGCCCCTCCTCCCACCCGTGCGTAATTTTAGCATGGGGGATAAATATGGGGCCATGGGGTTAGCACAATGTTTTAGATGGGAACGTCATCCTTGCATCTCATTGACTCAAGGTAGGTTTAGGCATCCAGAAAATGGTGCTAACTCCAATATTTTGACGCTAGACGTCTAGTTTGCGCCAAATTTGCGTAAAAAAATTATGCAAATTTAGCACAAAAATAGTATAAATATGCCCCCTCCCAGACCTTTGCGAATTATAGGGACCTGCCTGAGGCGTAACTATGTTTTTAAAAGATATATCTAAAGGAACTGTTTGTAGCTCAGGTGTTGTCTGATTCTTCTTCTGATTCTTAAGGAAAGACTATGGCCCGTATTTATACTTTTTTAGTGCCGCATTTGCACCGCTTTCTGACGCAAAAGCATTGCAAACTTACAAAATACACTTGTATTTTGTAAGTTTGCGCCTCTTTTGCGTAAAAAAATTATGCAAATGCGGCGCTAAAGAAGTATAAATATGGGCCTATTTATTTTAGGGTTTTTGCACTGCTTGAGATCCCGTTCAGTGGTTTTACACTCCACCAGCAGATATATGTCTGGGGTTGTAAGTGCGCCACCGCTGATGTGTCCAAGCCTTTGCACAAACGGAGTTCGGTGTACTGCTTGTAGGCTTTATTTATAAAGGGGTATAGAGGTTAAGGTCTGTACCTGCTCTATGATGTCTTTGTGTTTTGAAGGGTCCTGGCGATGTCCTTTAGGGGCGTTGACGACCGCTTAGCCTTACGCCGGATTCTTCCAGAGATCTTTTGTGACGCTCTACGATGTAAAGATAAAAAAAAATATTAAGTATTGCTATATCTACTATGTCCTAGAAGAACAAGCTGCTTGAGAGAGAAAGACATTAGGATTCTTTTGGATCTACATTTTGTAAAACACGCACCTGATGTGATCCTTTGTGAGGTCCCTTTCTTTATAGGTGGTCCTTTTTTAGACACTGTAGACTTCCTTTTTTGGACCACGTTTTTAGTGCCCCGTTCTACCTTTTGCGGCGATGGCATGCGGTCCTTGTACGCCCCCCGGGGGTCTGTAAAAAAAGCAAAAAATAATAAATGTCACATTTACAATATAATAAACTGACTAAGCACGCTCTCTGATTATTTTTACATAGCATTTACACAAGGGCTCCTTTTCTTTACCTTCAAAAGTTGCATCCTGCTGCACTATGGACGTTGCATCTTGAGCCTCTAGGATTTGCTGCAGAGCGTTAACCACCAACTGTACTTTGGCATCATAGCCTGTAAATAAATCACACAAACACTGGAAAACATTATTATAAAATAAAACAAAATAACAAATAAGACACTGTCGTTGAGGGTGGAGGCCGACATGGTTCTTTGAACTATAAAGGTCTTGATAGCTGTACCTTGCTGAAGGGCAGCCATTTCCTGTGGGGACAGTGTTAGCTCTTGGGAATCCTGTGTACAGAAAAGACAGAGTGTGACATTAGACCATCCCTAATTTTGTGCCACATTTTATAATCACCCGGCATCCACTCATTTTAAATTAGGTACTAACCACTAGTACAATACTGCTACAATCTATATCACAACATCATGGAAAAAAGGTACCACTCCCAGGAGACTGTGCATTTAAGTGAAGCAGATAAAATATCAACTTAAAGCTCTCTAATTACCATGGTGTATTTACACTCCTTATTGATGAACTATAACCATGTCTTTTACATCACCGTTAAATATATGAGCACCCAATCCTCATGAAGCCTCTTCCAACAACATTTTATATTAAGATCCTGCCTAGACCCTGAACCATACTTACTTTTCCGCTTAAGATATTTACTGTACGCTGAACACACATGTTAAAAAAAAGACAATAAAAAATTACAAAAGGAGCTAAAAACAGTTACTCAAATAATTAAGTGTTGAGTTGTGACACCCCTAATGAATGTATTCTTTTTGTCAAATAGTCGGGTACATGTGATTTTCAGGCGAATATACTGAGACGTATGGCCGATTTCACTAACACTTTGTGCATACACAAATAAGAAATAAAGGCCCTCATTACAACCCTGGCGGTCCAAGACCGCCAGCGCTGTTTTGGCTGAAGCACTGCCAACAGGCTGGCGGTGCTTCAGAGGGGATTATGACCGCAGCGGTAGCGCCGCGGTCGCAACGCCGGGGCCCGGCGGTTTCCTGCCACATTTGCCCCGGCGGTGATAATCCGCCAGGGCAGCGCTGCTTGCAGCGCTGCCCAGGGGATTACGAGTCCCCGACCGCCAGCCTTTTCCTGTCGGTTTGAACCGCAAGGAAAAGTCTGGCGGTACGGGGAGTAGCGGGCCCCTGCACTGCCCATGCCACTTGCATATGCAGACAGTGAAAAGCGCGATGGGTGCAACTGCACCCGTCGCACAGCCGCAACACCGCTCCTATGTTGCGGCCGAGACCCCCGCCGGCCCAGCGGGGATCTCATAATGACCGCGGCGGGGTTGCGGCCGCATTTGCCCGCCAAGGTCATAATGAGGGCCAAAGTCATTTAAGCAAGCTCTCAAGATACTAGTTGTTAAGTGCCCCTAACAATTCACACATCTCTACACCACTCCAGCCCGCCTCGCAGGGCAACCGCGTCACTCTGCAAAGTGTCCTATTTACAGAATCAGAATACTACAGTTTCAACTAATTTTCCAACACTACGACAATGCCTTTAATTAGCATGTAAAAGAACAGTGCCCTGATATTGTTGTAAAGTCCTTCTGTTTGCATTTCTCAAGCACCAAACAGTGTTTATCAAAAATCCACATGGTGACCCGTTACACAACAAAAGATAGAGGATTCTCATTATATTTTATTATTTCTATGGTTCCATCGTCTTCATAGTGTGATTTTACTAGTGCTAAAGTGTCACTTATAATTGCTGAAATGTCACAAATAATTACACTAATTATGAATAATAACACATGATTAGACACCCTGGCAGTTGTGTGTGTATGTGTATATATATATACCCACACACAAAAAAACAGGACAGGATCCCCACCCCCTAGGATCCAGGTTTTCCTCTCAGCCACATGTTCCCCTGTGCAGGGGGCTGGTGCTGTAGGGAGGAGTCCTTGGCTGGCTGGACAGTGAGCAGGCAGGGGCCGAACCGCGTGCTCAGTGCCGCTGAACATCCTTTGACCACCGGTGAGCTTTAGAGCCAGTATGGAGCAGGAGAGAGGGTGCGAGCTTCACGCACCCCCAAACCTCAAGAGTTGTCATGGATAGGAGAGGGGCAGAGAGCACGAGCCTCACGCTCAGCACCACCTGCCCCCATCATAACATATTTGGGTCTGGGCTGGGGGATGCAGAGAGCGAAGCTCGCGCCTCGCTCCCCCAGACCTTAAGAATATTCATGGCTGTGAAAGGGGCAAAGGGCAGGAGCCTTGAGCTCTGTGGCCATGCCCCCCTTCAAATCATATTTAGGGCCGGGGGCGCCGAGCTCGAAGCTCGTGCCTTATGCTCCCAGACCTTAAGAACAGATATGGCTGTGAGATGGGCAGAGGGCGCGAGCCTTACGCTCAGCGTCCCCTGCAAAACATATTTGGGGGTCTGGGCTGGGGGGCTCTGAGTGCGAAGCTCGTGACGAGTGCCCCTCTGCCCATAACATATTTTGGGCCTGGGCTCAAAGCACGAGCCTAGCGATTGGTGCCCCCTCAGCCCCCTGCTAAACATCTTTGGGCTCTGGGCATGGGGGAGGAAGGCTCATGCCTTGCGCTCCTCTGCCCTGAACACTTTAGGGCTTGGTTGGGGGAGCGTGGCAAAGAGGCCCGAGCAGCGCTTCATGCACCATTGTGTTATACACTACAGACCCTATTTTGTTAAACAATCGGTCGTGGCACTAGCTGTGGCCAGGGCCTATCGCCCCATGCCGTGCCATCTGGACCCCCCACAAGCTACATACAGCCAGCCACACAACCCGGCGCCAACTCAGCCGTTCCATGTAAGGTAAGTAAAAGGGTGTTGGGTCTGGGGGGGCATTGGGGTGACCCCATCACAGTTAGATAATCTTGGGCCAGATGTAGCAAACGTTTTGCGACTCGCAAACGGCAAAATTTGCCGTTTGCGAGTCGCAAAAAGCGTATCCCAATGCAGAAATGCATTTTGCGAGTCGTTACCGACTCGCAAAATGCATTTCAGACTCGCAAATAGGAAGGGGTGTTCCCTTCCTATTTGCGAGTCGCATTGGGATGCAATACCATTTGCGACCGCATATGCGGTCGCAAATGGCATCGCAGTTACCATCCACTTCAAGTGGATGGTAACCCAATCGCAAATTGGAAGGGGTCCCCATGGGGCCCCTTCCAGTTTGTGACTGGAGCCCAAAATATTTTTTCAGGGCAGGGAGTGGTCCAAGGGACCACTCCCTGCCCTGAAAAAAACGAAACTAAAGGTTTCGGTTTTTCTTTTTAAGTGCAGCTCGTTTTCCCTTAGGGAAAACGGGCTACACTTACAAAAAAAAAAATGCTTTATTTAAAAGCAGGTCGCTAACATGGAGGTCTGCTGACGTCAGCAGGCCTCCATGTTAGCGAGTGCCTATACTCGCAATGGGGCCGCAATTTGCGACCCACCTCATGAATATTCATGAGGTGGGTCATTGCGACCCCATTGCGAGTTGCAGTCGGTGTCTGAGACACCGTACTGCATAGCAATTTGCGACTTGCAAATTGCGAGTCGCAGGGACTCGCAATTTGCAAGTCGCAAATTGCTTTTTTCCTACATCTGGCCCCTTGTTAGGAAAAAATGCTCAGAGTAGTAAAATTGTGATTATTTAAACTGCATAGCAATGGCTTAAAATATTTAAAAAATGTAATTAACAAGCATCACACTGTCTTTTAAATTTCTTTTTTTAGTTAATGCTATGTTATGTTGTTGGTATCTCTTCTGTAATTCTGTGCTGTGGAGAACCATCATTCTGTGTGTTTACATAAAGTACAATTTTAGTCCTTCAATTTTTGCCATCAACCCATGTTTTTGCCTTTAAAATACTGTTCGCCTCTATAAATGCACACCTTTGTCCCCCCCTCAACTTCTCAAATTGAACATAGGCTTCAACAAAACATAGACGACTGTCTCAGATAATATTGCGCAAAATAAAGGCATTTTCCTCTGGCAAGCATAGGTAAAAGGATGAAGACAGTAGCAGGGAGAAACTACCTTGTAAATATAAAAAACATTCCAAAATTATTTACCTTAAGTAGAAGCTGGCTTGCATCACCAGTTTGCGCTTTGCTCTTCATATTTTTGTTTCTTCTTGATATGTAGATCAAAAACAGGCTTTTGAATGTGGGGGCTTTTATATTTGCTACAACATGCTAATCATGGACATACTTTTTGGTGGGGTTGGGATCAGAAATATACATTTGTGTTTTAGGGTTACATTTTTCATAACATTGGGATGCTTCAACCAAGGAGTGTGTCACCTGGGGGTGTCACTTTCTCCTTTGACATCTGCTAATCAGCTTTGAACCCTCTTACGGGACGTCTTGGGGCATGCATCTGTGATTTGGGTTTTCATTTCATGGCATCTGTCTGTTTCAACCATTAATTGTGTGGTCACTTTATATTTTGACCTCTGCCAATCATCTTGAACCCTCTCCTAGAAAGTGTGAAGCAAGCATCTGTGTTTTAGGGTTTCATTTCATGGTCTCTGTCTGTTTTAACTATTGATTATGTGGTACCTTTATACTTTGACATCTGCTAATCACCTTTAAGCCCTCTCTTGGGAAGTTTCTGGGGCATGCACCTGTGTTTTAGGTTTTCAATTCATGTCATCTGTCTGTTTCAGCCATTGATTTGTGGTCACTTTATACTTTGACATCTGCTAATCACCTTTAAACCCTCTCCTGGGAAGTTTGGAGCAAGCGTCCATGTTTTAGGTTTTCATTTCAAATTGACTAACTGGCTCTAACAAAAGACACTGTTTTTAAAAAAAAGCTACATTTGACCAGCCCCCCTTTTGGATGAGACAGCAGTGTGGAGGTTGGCCATGTATTTCTGCTGCTCCTCCCTGTGAGGAGGCACCCAACAGCCACAGGGCCCTGACTATCTGAACATGTCTAGACTTGTCCTCTTAGGAGTAGAAACATGGTGCTACCCTGTAGGGCTACCATTTTACATAGCCCATAGACCTAAACAATACAGCAAGCCCCCTGGCACTTGACTAACACGTGATCACATGATCTCTCTCCGGGGAACCGGAAGTCCTGGTAACGGAAGTGACATCACTTCCGGGGTGGAACAACTGTCACTTTTGAGTTTGATAAGGAAAGCTATCCATGTTTTCTACTTACACATCCAGCCATGTAGGAGTCCATATTTCTGAAAAGCCTACCTTTAACATATTAGTACATTTCCTCTGCTGCACATTCTCCTTTTTCGTTTCTAAACTGGGAAGTTATTATTTTGAAAGATAAACGTTTTTCCTCACTTAACAATTTTGCAGCTGGTCACTTCCATTTTCCGACCTGAAAACAGATATATTAGGGACTTGTACAGGAATTAACCTTTGACCTTTTTCATTATGGAAAATTACTTTCAGAAGGTTTGTACATATCCCCATTTATGGCAACCATTGTGGAAGCATTTTAAGTGCATTTGTGAGTACGTTAGTTTATATGGGTAAAATGCTATCAATCCTTATTCTGTGAATCAAGCTTGTTTCGTACTTATTGTAATTAACTTTTGCATAGATCCTGACCTTAGGGCATGAATACATACTTTGCACCAGTGTTGGTGATAATTTGTAACGTCATGTGTACCACATTACAAGTGCAAATATGTAACTTGTACTAAATTGATAAGTGAAAAAACAGCATTTGTCTCAGGTTGGGTTGTGCAACTGTGTACCAACACCAGTGTAATCTATGAAGACACAACTGTGTACCAACACCAGTGTAATCTATGAAGACAAAATGTTTGGAGTAAAATTGCGGCTTCTCTATTGCAAGCTGTTTAACCTAGCTTTGAATTGGTATTGGAAGAATTGAAAACCATACTTTGGTGAACTTTGTATGATGTTGACGAAAGCCAAGAAAAATATAACATTTCTAGCCTACATTATCATATCATATGCTGGCACTGAATAAAGTAACATGGGACACTGCAGAGCTATATTCCATGTAACAAACTACTGTAATGCATGGTTCCAATCTCTCCCATATAAATAAAAATGTACAGATTTCCAAGCTCCATATACCCTACTGCCACACCTGTTTTCCATTGTATTTTCTTTACTTTTTCTAGTTTTTCTACACTCATTTCAGGTACAAGGATTGCCTTGGTGATGGAATGGACAAAATGGAACTCTTTCTATATCTCATTCTCATCCTGCAGAACTTCCCACTAAAATCTGCCAGCAATTCCTGGTACATCGATCTCACTCATCTACTGAGAGACTTGGCAAATTTCCCCCAGTCTTACCACCGACGGCACCTCCTTTCTTTCAGCGTACCGTTAAAATTGGAAACAACAACACTCTTAAGAGCGCTTTTCTTCTTCTGTAGGTTGCCTAATTGGTTCTGCAAAGATATATAAGACACAATCAAGCAAAAACAAAAGGGTTAGTGTCTCTAAAGTTCTCTGTGGATGCACTCATTGGATCTTCACTGTGAGATAATGATTTTAGCTATATCCAGAGAGGTACCACATTGAATAAATATGTCATAGTATTGTCAATATTCAAAAAGGAAAACATCACTTCCCTCTACAATACCGCACATTGCAGGCATCTGTGTAGTACACTCTAAAACCTTTGTACAATAAGCTTGGTTTACTCAGCTGCCATGTAATTGTGCTCCCTACATTAATCAGAAGGCAGTGCCTTTTGTTTTATTTCTTAAATTTCTGCACTGCATTCTTTGTACTGCAGTAAACAAAAGGTATTTTATCTATTTTGGGGCTCAATATGCTAAATTAGCAGCTCTTAGCATTTTGACTCGTGTAGATCCCACAAAATCATTAATAGAATTTGAGCAGACCCTTAATGAACAATTACTGGAGTCCGGGGACTAAGGCCTGAGCAGTTTCTATGATTTCGACCTCAATGCAACACACAAAAATACATACATACATACACGTATAGGTAAGGCACATATTCAAATTGTAAAACACTGTGGGGGTTATTACAACTTTGGACGAGGTGTTAATCCGTCCCAAAAGTGACGGTAAAGTGACGGATATACCACCAGCCGTATTACGAGTCCATTATATCCTATGGAACTCGTAATACGGCTGGTGGTATATCCGTCACTTTACCGTCACTTTTGGGACGGATTAACACCTCCTCCAAAGTTGTAATAACCCCCTGTATTTAATTCACAAACAAATATAGAAACATCAAACATTTTAGTTTAATGGGAACGTTGGAGCTTTTCAAAATTATGCTTTTAATTCTAAAAGACGAAGCACTGTGCTAAACTTTAGCATATCATTTGGTCTCTCTTTTGTTCTTAAAGCATGCTCTCTTTTTGTTGGTGCTTCATTTGAGGCTACCCATCGTCCATACTACTGGAGGTACTCCAACAACTAGAGCAAAGGATACCAACTAAGGGCCTGATGTAGAGTTTGGCTGACGGTTTACTCCATCACAAACCTGACAAATATCCCATCCGCCATATTACGATCTCCATAGACTATTATGAGGTTATAATACGCGGATGGAACTCCGCCATGTTTGTGTCGGAGTAACCCCATCTGCCAAACTCTAAATCAGGCCCTTCATTATTAACCGCTTATTTTAAATCACTTCACATTTACAGACTGTTTTAACAATTTTCTTGCCACATAAACTAATAATGAAAAGTAAAACAGTTTCACATTTGCGAGCCAATGGTTGCCATGACATGCAAAGAACTCAACTTCTGCTCAGCAAGATCACACCACACAGGAAATGAAAAGATAAAGTAGTCCAGAAACTATCTGAAAACACGGAGCCTCGTATGTTTTCAGTAGTTTACTGGTGCGCTCGAGGAGGGCTAAGCACCGGAAAAGGCATGACGTATGCATGCCTTTCACAAATGGAATCAATCGATGCTTAAGAGGCAAGCCCAGGAACTAATGAAAGTGACGGGGGTGACATGGACATGGTCAGAAGACCACACAGAGATCACAACATGGTCCAGAGCGCCTGCGCGCCCACGACCCTAAAAAATACACAAAAGGGAAAGAAGGAGGAAAAGAAAGATGATAAAAGCGTCATTAAGGGAGAAAGCAGGAACCTGCAAGAGAGCGATGAAGGTGCAGGGAGTTCAGGCATGAGGTGGATTCAAGAATACACATTTGACACACTGACATTTAATAGCATTGCCTGCGGCTTCTGAGAAGAGTTTTGGGCACTAGCGCTCATTCTTTTACAAATTAAGCAGTGCTTGTAGCCTTGTGCTTCTGAGTATACTGGGTGTTAAAGGCCTTGAACTCGAGGTATAGGCCCAAGCCACTGGCCGACAACAACCGGTATGAACTGGTAACGCATCCCAATCTAGATAATTTGTTCGCCCTTGGACTCGTTTTAGGCCGATGAATCTTTTGACCCCAATTGAAGTCTCCTTAAGACGAGATAACTAGTCAACATGTCAATCAATAAATCAATAACCTCATCAATATTCACAATAGCAAATCAATCAAAGTAATCAGTAACGTCAATAAATTTGAAACACACCATGACCTTTCAGTCATGAATAACCACACAGAATTTAGTAAGATTTATGATATTTATTCCCTATTGATTACACTCTACTAGCAAGTTTATTAGTCTCAAAACTAGAAAACACATCAACAAGGTCCTAATGTGGCAACTCGAATAAGATTTAATCAGAGCAAAGATCATGAACATTAGAACATAACACAACGTCAACATGGATTAACTTTAGCAGAGTATCATTAGTGCATTATTCAACAAAGCATAGATTCAGTCATTTGTCTATTTGCATCCGTTTAGTGAACTCCTTAACTAACCTCGAATTAGCATTAGCATGTTGGGCTTCATGCAAAACAATTTAGCAACACAAATTTAGAAAACATCTAACTATGGTATCTATCAAAAGAGCAGTTAGTACCTACAAAGAAAGGCAAACAGATAATTACAATTTCATCATCATATAGTTACCCTCCGTAATGAGTCAGCATACAGAGTCATTCTTCGTCCTCATGACATCAGTTGATTCGCCATCAGCCAGGAAACACACCAAAGTTCAGCAAGCGGGTAATATGGGACACTTCCCTCATAAGGAGGACACGTAAGCATCGGGCAAGGCAAAGTAAGGATGGTTTGAAGAGTCAACAGCAAAGACTTTAAGCAGAGTAACAAAGTGTCTAGGCAATAGCAAAGGCATGTAATGGCTAAGGCATAGGAATGGCATATAATAGCTCAGAATGGCAGAGAATAGCCTCAGAATGGCATGTAATGCCTGATTTTTCCTCAGGTGATGCGGTTATATTAAAATTGTCGAACAAGTCTCTCATTTCCAATTGGTCAAGTTTTGGAGCATCATTATCTCTATCCAATAGTCCATCGGTCACCTCATTACGATTGTCACCCCATAACAGTTCTCACGTAGTTTATTGGTTCCTGGGTTTGAGGCCTCCAACGGGTAGAATGTCAGATGAGGAACAAGTGACATTTGTTACTCAAGTCAGTAGTCCCATTGTCTTCCTAGTCTAAATGACCTTGTACCTGTTGCAAATTACACTGTTGCGCTCCACAAGAATGTCTCCTTGAGCAAGTCGGGTTCTCATGAGAAGATTTTCTACGGTTACACACACATCTCTAACTTCTGGAAAAGTACAGCTTCATGTCCTTCAGCAAGTCAGCACATTCCACGTTAGAAAAACACATTAAATATGAAACCGGGCAGCTAGGCCCCGACTCATGCTAACTGAGGCCTAGTGATTAATTAGCAAAACCTTAACGTATAACTCTTAATACTAATACAAAATCATACATTAGTACATTAATATTTCATTATTAGTCAATTTCATTAATCATCGAATACAATGGTGGCTACTCCCCGTGGGCACCTTTCATACACATGCGTTAACATTTACGTTTTCTGCGATTCCACTAAGCATTATATTGCAAACTTCTCATGTTAATTATTAGATTTTAATCACGCTCCCTCAAGCCTCAGCAGCTGACCTGGGGCTATAATCTGATCTGGAGCTTTAGGAATGTGACTTCTGGAGCCTGACCTCTAGGGCGCAAGTGAAACTGAATTGGTGGAGACCAAAACGGCAGTAACTATTTCATCTGTCACAGGGCACAGTAAACTTGTTATGCAGACATTGTTTGAGTCATTTTTTTGGACAGATTTATTTCAAAATCTTGCAAAGCTAAGACTTGATGCCTGCCTTTGAACCAATATTTGAAATGATGAGTGTAAATTGCTGCAGTATTTTTTAAGAGATTAGCATTCGCTATGTTTTAGTGAAATTTTAAATGTTTGCATATGTTTCTGCAAACCATAGCTAGAATGTTATATTATAAAATATATAACGACTAGGTTATTTACTCACACTGGTCAGAAACTGCACTTAAAACACTGCTACTTTCAAATTAGACCTGCGAAAAGAACCATATAAGCAGTTTCTAAATAGATAAATAAAAGCTGTACACATGTTGTATGCTTCAATACTACCCATTGCGAGCCTGATGCTCAATGCCCTGTGACGCGGGTCCCTGGCTAAATAGCAGAGGAAAAGGTGAAAAGGATAAGTATTCTTCTCACATCAGTCAAACCCCGCTATTCCGCTCCAATAGATGTGTCAAAGGTTTTTTAATATGTAGTTCCTATTTACCCAGCCACTCTGTAAATAGTGATTTCTCGCTGCTATTTCCAAGGCTGCTGACTAAACAGCAGAAAATATGCACTATTTTACCTGTGCTGTGTAAATCGAAAGCAGTTTTCATATGATCTCCCTAACCCCTTCCACAGACTCTTCCCTCCTCCTTCCTCCCTTTACGCATCCCAAGCCTCAGTCCTATTACCGTAAACTCCCAATTAACACTTTTGGATTCTTTCCTCCTCCACCCCTCCATAACTCCAGTCAATCTAACTAACAAACTCTCATATCTGCGGCTCAAATTAACTCATAATAATACTAAAACTGTACTCATGTTTCCCGATACTAATCCATCACTAATTCTTGTTGGGTTCTGGAGTAGCGTGCTACTCGCCAAAAAGCAATTTGGCGCCTCATCAGGGGTAGTAAGCGCTATATAAATACTATTACAATACAATACAATACAATACCTAACCTGCCGCCAACTAAACAGCAGAGATTGTGTACTATTTGGCCAGCATCCATGCAAACAGCAAAGAAATGTCACTATTTACCTGGACCAAATTAGATAGCAGAGATACTATTTGGCCAGCATGCAAATAGCACAGAGACGTCACTATTTACCATGCCGCTGACTGTTTAGCAGAGAACATGTACTATTAGGGATGTTGGCTAGATAGCAGTGATCATGCACAGTATGGCCAGAAAAACTGCAAACAGCAAAGAGACTTCACTATCTATCTGAATGCCAACGAAAATAGTAGATATCATGGACTACTTCACCAGTGCCCATGAAAACAGCTAAGAAACTTCACATTTTCCTGACCTCCGAATAAATATCAGAGATTATTAGCCCACAGCCGTACAAATAGCAAACAATCTTCACTATTTACCTGGTCACTGAATAAAGAGCAGAGATTATGTACATTTTGGCTAATGGCGGTGCATAAAGCAAAAAAAAAAAAAACATTATTTACCTGGCTACAGACCGATGGCAGAGATTATATACTATTTGGCTGGCAGACATGCAAGCATTAAAGATCCTTCACTATCTACTGGGTTGCTACAGCTTCACTATTTACCTGCCCACAGACTAGACAGCAGAGATCATGTACTATTTGGCCTGCAGTCGTGCAGTAGCAAATAGACCACTATTTTTCCGACCACTTACTAAATGGCAGAAATCATGTACTATTTGGACAGTGGTGGTCCAAATAGCAAAGAAGTTTCACTTTTTACCTGGACACTGACACAATATGAGAGATTAAATAACATTTGGTGAACAAACCTTACAGTTCACACTGTCGCTGATTAAATAGCAGACATTCTGAACTAGTAAGTCTGTTGCCAGATAACAATTGAAGTTTCACTGTGGATTAGGTGCAGTTGCTGAGTACGGTAGTCATAAGTAGGGGAGAAGGGATGTTGTTGAAGTCACAGAGGGATGGTTTTTACCATGCTGGAGCATAATGCATGTAACTGGTAGCCTTCGGCTCTTCGTCCTGTTTAAGGCTCAGCTTTTCCCTTGCAGTCCTTTGTCTGCCTCTGCTCTCACCAGCCACTGGCCATTCCGGAACATCTTTGCAATGTCTCATTCTCTCTATGACAGTCTCTTGTTTCTATTTCATCTACACTCCTGCACAGCCTATCCCTATGATTTCTTCAGTGGTTGTCCACAGTAATGCTTCTGGAGTTTTGGGCTCTTTATAGCTTCTTACCAACCCAGGCTGTTCCGGGCAGTCTCTTCATAGGATGCTTTTTTTGCAAGTGCAGGCCACCTAGGATGCCATTTAGTTTCATGATTGTTCCAGAATGTAACTGATTCCCTACCTCATACTTGAACTCCCAGTCTTTGTGGTGAAGTTGGATCGGCGGTTCAGGCTATGTCTATCACTGCAGCCAACTGTTGGCCAAAAAAGCTGCTTCAGACTTTCAGTGTTCCCAGATTGTTCAATTGGACTTTGTAGTAACACCAGTTATGTGAAACATTCAATAGTAGCTACTTAGCATCCACTGGGTAAATGGTGAATTTTCTCTGCTATTTACTTGACTGTTGGCTAAATAGTAGAAATGCTTTACTATTTGTCTGGAGGCCTTTAAAAGAGCAAGGAAGAATTATTTATCCACCGCTAGCTAAAAAGTAGAGAATCTGCACTGTTTGGCCAGCAGCCATGCAAATAACAAGGAAACATCACTATTTACCTGGCTTAGTGGCTGAGGTTATGTACGATTTGGCCAGCAGTCAAGCAGACAGCAAAGAAAGAAAGAAAGGACCCTTTCTTTAGAGGAGCCACATTTGGGTTTACCCTCTTATATATATTGTTGTGCGAGTAGATGAGCATTATTACTCAATTTTTACTCCCATTTTGTTTTTAACTTTGGTCTCCATCACAATATTACTGATTAAAATAATTATTATTGACTGTTGATGGATAACCAATTTTATTTCAGTTATATTTTCTCTCCTATATTGCTCGGGTATCTTGCAATCAGATACCCTATCAGACTGATTATTTATCTCTAACTATCAGTAGAGCTAATACGGTTAAGAGCCCCCTCAGTGGAGCCCGTTAGGCATTGCAGCACCGGCCTAACGAGGAGCTTTCCCAATGATGAAACTAGACATCCAATGTGATGCTTGAGGGTTCTCGCTCCTGTAGAAATTAGTCCTACCTTCTTTTTGTTTGGAACAGTGTACCCTTCTTTTCTTATTGTATACGGGAGACTGTACACTGGACCACTAATCTCCCAGGTCCCTCCCCTTTGTTTTCAGCAAAGAAAGTTCACCTATTACCCAGCTACTGACAAACCAGTAGCCCTTATTTACAAGTTAGCCAGTAGCTATGCAGGGCCAGCTTTAGAGCTAGTGGCACCTGGAGCAACAGCCATTTCTGAATCCCATCCCCATGAACTCCTTCTCCATGACGTCTCCCACTACCACACTCCAACAGTGCACCTCATCTCTCCATAGTTTCTCTTTAACATGCATTTCATTTTTATAGTGCTACTCATGGTTCATTCAGACTCAGTTGTGTGATCTGCAGGGTACACATTCTTTGCAGCATGCACTTTAACCTTCCTCGCCACTTCACTGCCACTAGACACATTTATGATCTCTTGCTAGTAGGAACATTAATCACCGGAGTGATCTTGACATTTTTATTGTTGCCTGAAAACTGCTGCATGTGCAAGGAAGTTCTTGTGCTTTTAAACCAATTGTTATTTTTAAACATAGTGCCCCCCAAAGCCAGTCCCAGGTGAGGCTGCACCAGTTGTACCATCCTAGAGCAGCCATGCAAACAGCAAATAAGCATACTTATTTTCCTTGTTCTTCTGTTTAAATAGGAGATGTTATATACTATATTACTGTGGCCTGCGAATAACAAAAATGATGTGCTGTTTGGGCAATGATCTTGCAAATAGAAAAAGCACGTCATCATTCTTCTGGTGTCTTGCTAAATAGCAGACAGTATGCACAACTTTGGCAGTGGCTGTGCAGATAGCAGAGGAACCTCAACATTTACCTGGCTGGTGTCTAAACAGCTTCAGTATTGTGTTAGAATGCCATATGCCAATTTCAAGAG
Organism: Pleurodeles waltl; assembly: GCF_031143425.1. Taxonomy (NCBI): domain Eukaryota; kingdom Metazoa; phylum Chordata; class Amphibia; order Caudata; family Salamandridae; genus Pleurodeles; species Pleurodeles waltl. Next base: position 775,221,250 of record NC_090448.1, on the reverse strand, counting down.
GTGGGTACCATCAGGTAGCACTGCAAACAAGGAGTGAGTATACTTGGCATCCATCTCCTTATGAAAGTAAGGAGCTGGATGCACTATTTTGTCATTCCTGAAATGTTGCTGTAAACTGCACACCTATTTTTGAAAATTAACTAGTATTTTACAGACTGACCTATGAATTATTAGGGGGTTCACAAAATACTTATCACAGGTGGTTTCACAATAACCTGCTTAATTAATGTTCATTAGGTAGGGGCCACCTTGCGACTGTCTGTGATTGGCTGTAATTACAGGGACGGCCCGCAAAGGACAGCTCACTACCATCCCAATGACTACATTGTAAAATGGAATCCCTTTTTTTTTAAACCAGCCTGTGTTCCTTAAAGGAACCAGCCCTTTTTATAAAAATATGTTTTCTGTTTTTTGAAAACCTCTCCCCACTGAGGTTACCAACATGATCCCCAAAGGGAAAGAGCTCCTAATGGGACCTCTTGTCCTTTGCAAATTGGTTATCACCCAATTTCTGGGATCATTAGCTCATTAATGTCTTGTGACATCAATTGCAGTCCTAAACTATTGATAAATTCCTTCCAAATCAGGTGGGTGAACCCCTTTCATGACCCCTCGTATTTGCAATTCAGAAATGATCATAAAAGTCCTTTTATGAGTTGAAAGTATTTTTTAAGTAAAAGGGGTTTGGGCATAATGATAAGCACTTCTGTGGTCACAAACACTGTGGTTTTTGACATAAGCAGGTGCAATTTCAGATAAGAAAATAGCTCTTAATGCTGGGTTGTGTTCCTTGCGTAATTCCATTTAATTTTGCCATAATTCAATGTAATTCCACTACAGTAAATTATACAAGTTGCGACCATCCCTTCTTATAGGTCTAAAGCTCCCTAATGTTTGAATGTTTCTATGTCATTTTGTCAGACATCACACAGACTTCCACACTTTTCACCATGGGTCACGACACAGCAACTTGAGAGGCTCTTTATAGAGCTGTCTGATGCTCAACACATGCCCCTACTTCTCTAAGTTTGTATTCAGAGGTGGTTAATGATAAAGATTATTAGAACCTTTGCTAGACAGGTTGAAGCTGTTTACTCTTCTACAGCAATGTACTCGCTCTTATTCCCAAAGCCGTGAGAATGATATATGATTACTAAAAGGCTTAATGCTTTCAGAACACTTGTTTTTCTGCAGGAAATCAGTGCATTCTAAAATTATTAATTCTGGTTCAGCTCAATTAAACAAATCAGCCTAAAACATCTGTTCATTTGTAAAAGCAAAGGCCAGAACGAGAAATGTTGTATCCCATTGACTTAGTGGTATTTGATTTTTAGGGTGATCTCATCAAAATAGATGTACCATTATTTCAGTTTTTTCTTGTCCTCTTCCTTATATACTTGTGTTTGGTCTCTTCTGGCATTGGTAACCATGAACCTTGTAGATTAGGGCTTCCTGGGACTGTTTTTTTCTGATCTGGTCCTCATGGCTCTGGTCGTCCTAGCCCTGCTGATGATCCACCCTCTGGCTCTTATACCCCTACTTGTGATCATCCCCTCTTAATGGTCCTTCTTCATCCTTTCCTAGGCCCCTTCCATGATGACTTTAGACAGGTGCAGCCTCCAACCCTGTCACCCAGATTGTTAGTTTTTTTTGGCTGAAAGATTTCTTTTTCTGGGACATCACCTTCAAGTATCTCAATGAGGGTTCTGTAGAGACAGGACCGTGCCCACTTAAAACACTGCCTATGATGTTAAATATCAAAACTACTATTCCCAGGATACATTGTGTAGGAGACTAAAATGTCAGTGTGACAAAGGGGCCACTCATGAAATGGGACCATTTTGCATCTATCCTTGAACCCACTCTGCTGGGTAAATACTATGAACATGTGTGTTTATTCCCAGACAGCAGTGTGAACTCCTTTAAATTATCCAGATGAATTACTTACCTGCCTCCTGCTTTCACATTCCCAGTCCACAGAAGCCCCATTACTGTATCTCACTTAATTTACCTCCAGCAGGTTTCCCAAAACACTTTGTCCACAAGCACCTATTGTACCTGTCCTTCCCTCAGTAGCAATGATACCAACTACCTGTCCGCGTTTCCTGTTTGCTGTTGCTGCTGCTTGTGTTGCTCAGTAAACACAACCACTAGTACAAGGCCTTCCATAAGAAGCCCAACATTAAAAAACTATTTATTCTCATGAGTGAATGAAAGATGCATGTAACATACTTTGAAAGCATACTCATTATTTGCAGGCTGAAACTCAAAACATATATGTGCCATATCCTGAAGCTCCAGAAACAGAAGTTTAATTCCTACATTTCTTCTCTGAATTTTAAAATATCAAATGTTTTTATTCAAAATTGATTTTACAGTTTTTTAATCTGTACACTGGTTGGCTTAATGCATGCACTTATCTTTGTACAACCTATTGTACATTTGTACAGGCACTTACAATCAAATGCCTCACACATGTTGCATCCCCATTACAAGATGGCTACCACCCTACCATTGCTAGTTGTCCCTTATTTCTTCATGGTCAGCTAAAGAAAGGCCTCCTTCCCAATAATTATCAGACCCCCAGGCAAAATGTACACCTCTACTATTTAGCCTGTGGCCAGCTAAACAGCAGATATTAGGTACTACTTTGCTGACTGCTGGGCAAATAGTAGAGATTATGTACTATTTGCCCGGCGGTCGAGTAAATAGGCAGTTCCTTGTTAATTTAGTTGGGCCAAACCCAATGATTAACGCAGTCCAAGGTGGTGGCTGACAAAACAACTGACATTGTACAAAACAATTATAAATAACATCATGGATATTCAAAGGGAATGTATTTATCAGTTACTACTAAAATATTAAGAGGGTTTTAAGAAATAATGATGCCCCAGTAGTGAGAGAAATTGTTTGAACTTCCCTGTTGGACTTTTAGAGCTGGGGTCTTTTAATAAAGGGTTTGCTGTAAGAGTCCATGCATTCATTTGCAGTGGCCAGGTAGAAAGTATTCAAGTGGCACTTGCTCACAGATCCTTCATTGTAACCTTATGTCTCTCCAGCTCTCAGAAAATCACACCACTAGACGGCCGCGTCATACTTCTGTCCTCCTTGTATCATTCTCCTTCCACAGAAGTTTGTCTGACTCCCATTGCTCTTGTTGGTTCTCCTACTACTCTACTACTGCTACTAAGCTAACATCCAATGATAACCACTGCCTTAATTCTGGCCCACTGTCAAAGAGCCCTGCATTCCTGGTGATGCAAGCTCATCTCACTAATCTCCTGTGGAAGATCTTCCATTTAAAAATAAACGGAGCCCCTTCTGTAGGCACCTTCAAATAGAATCTTCCCCAGACACCTACCTTTAGCACGTATGTATATATGCGGTGGAAGTCACTCTGTAGTTATAGTTAGGGTGACTAGATCTAGTTTTTTTTAATTTTTGTCGTTTAGTGAATGTCCATGCAACTTTGATGATCTGTTGCCCCTGTTTCATTGTCGGAGTACTGAAGGTTTTGGAGCATTTGGTCAAGGGAGGTGCAAAGAAAAAAGGAGGTCTTAAAACAGGCTTTAAATCCAACACATTTTATATAGACTATTGTATTTTGCGCAGCACGAAAACGGTTAGTCTGATTTTGCTGAAATTTGGCAGCATTAGATATTAGAGTGCTCAGGTGATTATTTTGGATATTGCGGATAAGTAGAGTAGGTATTTCCGAAGATTTAAGGTTTTTCAACTTTGTGATATCTTATAGCCCTATAGTTCTAAAAGTAGCAAGGAAGACCAAAACTGAAACTGGACTGAATATGTAGAGTTTCAAATTTACTAGGTTAACAACTTAAAGGCACATTTATGGACACATGCTAATGGAAAACTATAAACATATACATAACAAACAGAATACATCCTAATCTACATACGTTTTCTTCTTTGAATGCTCTTTGGCTCACAAAACAATTGGTCAACAAGCCAAACAAAAACCAACTTTCTCATACACCCCGGTGCAACAAGATGACAAAATGACATAGCAGAGAGCCACACAAAGTACTATTTGGAGGGCATGATAATTTGTCACTAGGAATAAAGTAACAATCTTAATTTTAATAACAATAGCAATGATTGTCTTTGATTCACTTTGGCCTTCATGTGTAGCACAATCCTTCTAAATGTAGCAAGGAATCCCAAAAAATAAACTAGCATATGTAAAGGTTTTAGATTTACTACATGAAGAACTGAAAGATCTATTTATGGTCACATGCAAAAGAAAATCGATAAAGAAATACATAATGAATAGAAATCATCTTACTCTTCTTACATTTTCTTTGCGTGTGCTCTGGCTCACAAAGAAAAACTTTGCACAGCAAGCCAAACAAAACCCAACCTCCTTATGTATTCCAGTGCAACAAAATAAAAAGGTGACCTAACAGTGAGCTACACAATCTACTATATGGAGGACATGATAATTGGTCATTAGGCAAAAACAGATAAACCTAATTTTATAACAACAACGATTGGCTTTGATTCACTTAGGCCTCCATTTGTATTACAGTCCAACTAAAAGTAGCAAGGAAGCTCAAAAAGTAAAATAAACTGCAAATGTACAGTTTCAGATTTACTACATGAACAACTGAAAGACCCATTTATGGCCACATGCTAATGGAAAGCTTTAAACAAATACATAACAAATAGAATATAGCTTAATCTACATAGATTTTCTTTGCATGCTCTCTGGCTCGCAAAATAAAATTGGGCCAACAAGCCAAGCAAAAGTCATCTTTCTTATGTACTCATGTGCAACAAAATGAAAACTTGCCTTAGCAGTTAGCCGTACACACTACTATTTGGAGCACGTGATAATTGGCCACTATGAAAAAAATGATAATCATAAATTTTATAACAATTACAATGATTGCCTTTCATTCACTTTGGCCTTCATATTTAGCACTATCCTACCAAACGTAGCAAGGAAGCCTGAAGAATAACTAGACCGTATATGTAAAGTTTTAGATATACTCATGAACAACTGACAGACCTAATTATTGTCACATGCTAATGGAAATCCATAAGCAAATACTTAACAAATAGAATACATCTCACTCTACATAAGTTTTCTTTCCATTCTCTCTGACTCGCAAAATAAATCTCTGCCCAACAAGCTAAACAAAAAACCAACTTCCTTTGCTTCCTGCTGCCACCGTGCGCTTCTGGGGGACGTTTGTTAATATTTTGTTGAACTGCTTCTAAATATATTTTTTTAAATAACTTGTTCATCACTGTTTTACAAAAAATATTTTCTACAGGTTTTTCTTTGCACAACTGTATTTGTCTGCAGCACTTTAAGCAATAAGGAAGGTGGCGCGTGGGTGGAAATTGGACACTGTGAGACACCATCTTTGTCGCCATGGCATTGTTCCCCTTGCCCTCACTATAAAATGAAGCCTGGGACGCAGATGTGTTGGAGGAGCGTCCAGCTGCCACCGAGTGCTTTGGGGGAAAGTTTAATATTTTGTTGCACTGATGCTCAATAATTTTTTAAAATACCTTGTTCATCTCTGTTTTAAAAAAAAAATCTTTTCACAACTGAAAGGCGTTTCTATGCACAATAATATTTTTCTGCTGTACTTTAATCAATAAGGAAGGGGGCTCTTGGGGGCGTGAAATTGGACACTGTGGGAGACCATCTTGGTCGGTGCTCCAGTGTTCCACTGAACCTCACTATAAAATGAAGCCCGGGACATGGATGTGCAGTGGACACACACAGCAAGCACTCCACCGGCATGTCAAAGACAAGCCCGTCTGCACCCGTCGGCTCTCAAACAGGACCAGGGACCAGAAAATCTGATCCAAAACAGTCAAGTAAGTTACATTATTCCTCTATGCAATTACTCACCTTTGGTGGTACTCCCAAGGGGAAACACAACACAGTGCAATCACTGCTTTAAGTTCCTCTCTTAGGCCTTTGTCCCAAAGACAACATTCACCACCAAATCCACTTGCCACTTGTTCATGATCAAGTGTAGATCACTCCCATGCCAAAAACTGAAACACTTCCCTTTTTAGTGGAAAAGAAACTCAGCGTGGTTGTCTTGCGGAGTCAGGGCCTGACTTTGTCCAGGTCCTACCCCCTGGTTATTACATTTGCTTGAAAGACTGAGAGAACACGAAGAAGAGCTGAGAAATTGCCATAATCCTCAAGATGGATCTCAGATGCCTCATTGAACCCCTTCAGCTCCCCGACTGTGAAAGCATGACAATTTCCATTTCAATGTCCCCTACACACACCTTCTCAGGACCTCTCCTATACCGGCCACTTGGCCCAAATGGGAAGTTTCTGCAGACTCTCCCCAAGGCAATCGCCATTATGACCAGTAGTAAACCCAACAGCACCATACTGGGAGACATTAACATTTGTTTTGAAAAGCACTCCAGGCCCAAGCAACTGGTCTCCTGCGGGACCTTTCGGCCATTCAACTCTCCAAAATGGTTTCAGGGCCCACACATGAAAAAGGCCATCTACTTGATCCCATTCTTTCTCATGATTCCTTTTTGAAAGTACTAGACGCATTTTCAGTAATCTGTCAGATCACCTCATGATCCCCTTGGTCCTAGATCTTCCTTGCACGCCATCAACCCCCATACCATATACATTAAAAAAAGACGGCAGTTGGGCTAAATTACACTGTGATACATGGAAGCAGGTCTTTAATAACACAATACTCGAATTGTGCTCAGACCATTCCATAGTCAATAAGAAGATCTCTCAGTGTGTAAAATATTCCCATGATCAAGTGATCCCCAAAAAACTCACACCAGACGTGCCAAAGTTAAATCTGCCCCCTGGTACACTCCCAACGTTTGGACTCTAAAGCAAGAATGCAAAACAGCTAAGGGTATATGGAGGGAAGATTACAGTGAAATAATCAAATTAAATATACCAAGGAGCTATGAGACAATACCTCTCCGAAATCAAAAGAGTGCATGCAACATACTACAATGAAATATTTAATCTTGCATCTAATGCCCCAAACAAAATGTTTCAAATTGTTTAAAGTCTATTTCAGCTTGTTCAAATGGTCTGATCATTGAACCTTCAATACTCCAGTGCAATGACAGCTAGATTCTTTGAAAAATAAATCCATTATATCTACCTAGTCTTCCAAAAGACTGATTAAGACCACAATCTGCTATTTAGGAATAGACAGGAAATTGGCAATATCTCCCTCACAGCTTTTCCTATCATGACTTTAGATAACTTGTCTGCCACCTTCAATAAAGTCAAGTGAGGATCACCAATGGTCCCGGTTGCGCCACACCGAACAGATCTTGCCCACTTTACTAGAAATGCTAAACCTTTCCTTAGTCAAAAGAATAGTACCAGCGGCGTGGAAACACACCATGGTTAAAGCAATACCCAAAAAGTCCAACTCAGACCATCTTGATCCAGGAAATTACAGACCAATCTTGCTGCTGCCCGGGCTGAGCAAAGTCCTGGAGAAACATGTCAACCAGTACCTTTCAGAATTTCTAGAAGACCACAACATTCTTCACCTAAACATGGTACAGAAACACCTCTCCTGACAATAGTGAAGGAAGCTAAAATGCAGCTGGACCAAGGAGACTCAGCAGCTATCATTCCCCATGATCTTAGAGCAGCATTTGATACTGTCATAGACAAGATTTTCATTGACTGAATATAAAGTGCAGACATCTCGGGAAGAGCTCTCTCTTGGCGCCACTCCTTACTGAAGTACAGGACCTTTCTGTTTTTTTGAATGATGCTGTACTTTGGATACTTTTCATCTTAAATTTGGAGTACCATAGGCCTCATCATCAAGTTCTACACTATCTTGCATATGCGTCCCTGGGCAGACATTGTCCTTCCAACTAGGATCTCAATAATCACATATGCGGATGACATATAGTTTGTCTTCGCGCTCTCTCACAAAATGAAGACCCTCTTTCCCCCATCCTAGGCCTTAGCCTAGAGGAAGTAGCCAAATGGATGAACAACTCCTGCCTCAAACTATATTGGGAAGAATCAGAGCTTATGATTCTTGGCAATTTTCTCAATTTCCATTCTAGTCTAGGATGGCCAGTCTGCATGGGTTCTCCCCTGTGCCCAAGACGGCTATAAATAGCCTGGGGGTATGGCTAGACAACTCCTTTACCATGGATACTGTAATGCTATTCGTATTTAACCACCAACTCCATCTTGACCACTGACTCCATTTTGTGTTTAGCTTAGCTTCATACACCATCAGGTATTTTTCCGCGCACAGATTGTGCAACATGTTTTCGCTCTTTCTCACTGAAGGATCGGTACATAACATGGAGGAGTGAAGAGCACTGATGATAGGATGTACCAGGATGAGAATGTTTATGGTAAGGCAGGGAACACCTTGGTCTTGGAAAAACCCTGTGAGAGTTGGCAAGTCTCACGTGTGCTCCTTTCCAACACTGACCAGGTGTGGCCAGTGTTTGAACAGCATCTTACAATTAGCGGAGGGTAGTTTCTAGAATTCTCCTATCCAGCTTGTTTAAGGTACTTAAGAGGGAAGCTTGATGACTGGGGTTAGACAGAACTCAATCAGGAAGGGAACGCCTTTGCCCAGATTCCCATTGAGGGTGGTACTCTCTTTCAGCAGTTGTCTGGGTTCTCGACTCGAGGTTGGCAAAGAGATGATTACTTCATATTTTTAGCTTTGCGTTGTGCATGAATATATAATCACTATATATATATATATATATATATATATATATATATATATATATATATATATTAGCCATGATTGAAGTAGTGTATTTTCATTGTTTGTTTCAATGATCATTATTATTATTCTACTGCTGTGATTATTTTCAGAAGTGTACTTGTGTTGCTGCATTTGACCTGCGCGCTTTCCCTGTACGAACCTTGAGAAGTGCCTTAATAAATGTATTACTGAGACTAAGAGTGCTGCATTGTTGCCATTCCATTCATTTTGTCTTTTCTCATTCTGAAGCATAGCTAAACAGATGCCCACTTGTCTTTTCTCAATCTGAAGTCTAAACAGATATCAAAGCAACAAAGGTGTTGGGAACCTACCACTGCACCCTCAGGATGCTTCGAAAAATTCTGTACCTGCTCCCCCAGCCTCTAAAAGAACATTGGTCTAGGCACTCGTTCTCTCCCTCCTGGACTACGGAAACTCTTGTTCCTGGGAGCACCAAAAATGGTAACCAGAAAACTGCAGCTGGGGCAGAACTCTGTAGCTCTGGTTCTGCATAATATGCCAGGCACAAGTCTGCTTGTCAAGCATTGATCTCCCTCCACTGGCTTCCAGTAGCCCAGCGAATCTCATTCAAAGCCCTCTGTATGGCTCATAGGGCAATTCCAGACAAAGACCCCCTGATCTTGTGACCCTTGATCATTGTCTATAGTCTGAACATAACTGTACTATCTACCAATGCCCGCTGGGCTGTGGTTCCTTCCATTAAAAGAGCCAGAGTTGGAGGACAGCCCTTTAGCTACAACGTGGCCAAACTTTGGAACTCGATCCCCTATACTTTGTGGATAGACAACAAGGAACGCCCCTTCCGAAAATGTTTAAAGACCTGGCTTTTCAACAGTAGCCCCCTCTAGATCTCTTCGGTCAGTCTGTGTCGCTGAGCCGGCTCTGGGATGCCCACAGGTAGCTATGCACTCTATAAATGCTAAACAGATACATAAGTACTCCTGTGCAATGAAATGGAAAAGAGTCCTAGCAGTGAGCTACACAAACTACTGTATGGAGGACATGATAATTGGTCATTAGGAAAAAAATATGAAACTTAATTTTTATATCAACAATGATAGGCTTCCATTCACTTTGGGCTTTATATGTAGCACAATCCAACTAAACGTAGCAAGGTAGCCAAAAAAATACACTAGACTGCATGGGTAGCGTTTCAGTATTACTACATGAACAACTAAAAGACACATTTATGGTCACATCAATAAATAAATCAATCAATGGATTTGTAAAGCGCTCTGGGAGGTTTATTGTACGTTGATGACTACTCCTAAAATGGCCACGTCTTGAGTTTTTAACTGAAGTCAAGGAGGATGTGCGCAGGTGGGGAGTGGATTGTTCCAGGTCTTAGCAGCGAGGTAGGAGAAGGAGTGAACTCTGCTGTGGCGGATTCTCGGGATCTGCATGAGGGCGAGGGTTATAGAGCGAAGCACCCCGATAGGCTGGTGGAAGGAGAGTTGATGTTGAGGAGTGCTTTTTATGCAATGGTGAGGACCTTGAATTTGCACCTCTTGTGCACCGGCAGCCAGTGTTGCTCTCTGAGGTGGGGGTGATGTGAGCCTTTCTGGGAAGGTCTAGGACGAGTCTTGCATCAGCATTCTGAATGGTCTGGAGGTGGTGGAAGAGCTGAGTGGGGAATCCGATATACAGGGCGTTTCCTTAGTCTAGTCTGATGGTGATAACAGCCTGGATCACTGTCTTTCTGGTTTTGATGGGGATCCATTTGAAGATCTTAAGTAGCAAGTGGAGGTTATGGAAGCTGGAGGAGAACACTGTGTTTATCTGCTGAAGGTAAGGTCTGTAGGGGTTGAAGACTGTCTGAGTGTGGATGACCACCAGGAGTCATCCCATGGGGAGGGGTTAATTCTGAAGATGATCACCTCTGTTTTGTCAGTGTTCAGCTTCAGGCAGTTGGATCTAATCCATTCGTCGGCATGTGTCATGGCGTTGCTGATGTTGTCTCTGGGTGTGGCGTGGTATTTGGAGAAGGAGAGTATTAGTTGCTTGTCGTCTGCGTAGGAGGTGATGCTAAGTCCCTGGGATGTTGAGTCCATGGGAGTGGAAGAGCTCAGCTAACGGTATCACATAGACATTGAAGAGGGTGAGGCTGGGGCAGGATCCCTGTTGGACGCCACAAATTATGTTCTTCGGTTCTGACATGGAGGGTGGAAGGCAGACCCTCTGGGTGCAGCCTGTAATGAATGCATAGATCTATTTGAGGGTGTTGCTTCAGATCCAGATGTGGTGGAGTCTGGAGGTGAGGGTGAAGTGGGAGATGGTGTTGAACGCAACAGAGAAGTCTAGGAGGAACACGGCTGATTTTTCTCTGTGGTCCAGGAGAGTCCTGATGTGGTCTGTTGTGGCGATTAGGGCAGTCTCTGTGCTGTAGTTGATGTGGAAACAGCCTTTGGAGGAGTCTAACAGGTTGTGTCTGTCTAGGTGTTCAGAGAGTTACATGTTGATGGCTTTTTCCAGGACCTTGGCTGGGAAGGGGAGCAGAGCGATGGGCTGGTAATGTTTGAGCTTGCTGGGGTTGGCTGGAGGCTTGATGCCTCTGAGATGGTGGCAGTCTTGATGGAGGTGTTGCAGATGTGAGGGAGGAAGCTGCTGATCTCATTCTGACCAGGGTTGAAGATGTAGTGTGGGCAGGGGTCAATGGGTGCACTAGAGTAGGTTGAGGTCATGAGGGCAGCTGTGTCCTGTATGGATAGTGTCGTCCAGTCTGTGATGAGGTGGCCGGGGGTCCTTAGACAGAGACAAAGGGTGACCTATGTTGGTAGCTTATGGAGGAAAGTTGTTGTAGATAGCTTTGATCTTGTCAAGGAAGTAGCGGGCAAGGGAGTTGCAGAGGGTCTAGGAAGGTTGGATCGTTTTTTCAGTGGCTGCAGGGTAGGAGAACTCTTGAATAAGTAAACCAGTAAGCAAATACATAACAAATACTGTAGGTAAAAAGAAAGAAATCAAATTAACTCTGATTACCACTCTGTAGTTAGTCATTATTCTGAAAGATAAGAATTCCGCAGATATGAGCTCCTTAATAACTTTGAACCAATTTGACAAAACCCCACAAAACTTTCCAGGCCTACAGGATTTTCAACATTTTGAGGTTATATAAATTTTTCCGATGAATCCTTAAGGGAGTGCAAAGATGAAAGGGGTTCCCAATATGTGTTTTCCGACCAATGCATTTTCCATAGACAATTGTATTTGACATAGCTCAAAAACGACTGAATGGATTTACATGAAATTTATCAGGATTATACATTATGGTGCAGATATGATACTTTTTGAGTACTGCAGTTAAGTAAGGTAAGTATTAAGTTATCTGGCATTTAAACTTAGTGATACCCTTCACTGCAGTACTTTTGCGAAATTGCAAAAACCTTTGTGAAGCTACCACAGTACCTGGCTCTACCCTTATTTAAAAATATATAAATGGATTTCCCTACCTATTAGCCCTCAAATAAAGTGGTCATAGGTAGAGATCTACTACTAAGCAGTATCTGAGGTCCTAACACTGAACACAGCCAAAGTGTAGTAAAAACAATGTGACTGACTTTTCTTTCTCTTAAAAAAGTAATTGCCCAATTATATACTGGCTTGTCATCACCATGTACCATATACTGCAAAGATTTCACAGTATACCATCACCCTACATTTAACCAAGGCCTAACTGTATTATTGGTTTGCAGTACCCTTGCATCACTCATGGTGTCACATGGGCAATGCAATACTTCAGATTTACAAAGGATCGCACAGCTGCCATGTGTGGCCCTGCGTTGGTTGGTTGATAAATCTGGAGAAACGCAAAGCAGCACAATTCACTGTTTTGCATTTCTCTGTATACCATAATCAACATTGCTGGTAAATTTCACATACAATGGAATGCCATGACACTGTAGCGACTCCATAATATGCTATTCCACTCTACACCTCTCCACTCTATGCATGTTCACTGTATGAGACTCCAGTCTATGCCACTCCATGCTAATACACTGTACGCAACACCACTGTACCCTACTCCGGTATACACCACTCCATTATACAGCTCCTCACCCTATGCCACTCCACTGTACAACACTCCACTGATGCCACTCCACTCTATGCTATTACATTATACACAACTCCAATCTATATCAGTCTACTCTACACTATTACACTGTATGTAACTCCACTCTACGCTTCTTCAGGGTATGCCACTGCCTATACGCTACTCCAGTATATGCTATACTATTCTACACAATTCCACTGTTTACCACTCCACGCTATGCCACTCCACCATATGGTACTCCAATCTCCGCCACTCCAGTGTATGCCACTCCAACTCTACTCCACTCCATTCTATGCTATTCCATTGGAGGCCAAGCCACTAAACTCCTCTGTATGCTATTACATTCTACCGCTTTCTAGTGTACACCACTCCAGTCTACACCACTACACTGTACTCCACTGTAATGTACGTTACTCCACTATACACTATTCCAGCCTATGCAACTCTACTGTACACCACTCCACTCTATGATATTCCACTGTATGCCACTCAACTATACACTACTCCACTCTATGCCATTCCAGTGTACACCACTCTACTCCATGTCACTCCATTCTATGCTACTCCATTGGACTCCACTCCACTCTGTTCCACTCCACTCTACACCATTCCACTATATGCTCGTCCATTTTATCCCACTCCACTGAATACTACTCAAGTCTATACCACTTCACTGTTCACTGCTCCACTGCACGCTATTCTTTTCTACGTTATTCCACTCTATGTTATTCTGCTCAAATGCACTCCTGCGTTCTCCACTCTACGCTATTCCACTGTACACCACTCCATTCAACACTATTACACTGTATGCAACTTCAATCTTCGAACATCTATTACACTTTAGCCCACTCTAGTGTATCCCACTCCACTGTGAGCTATTACATTCTACCCCACCCCAAAATACACCACTCCAGTCAAAACCACTTCACTGTTCACCACTCCTCTGTACGCCACTCCACTGTACATTTCTACAATAAACGCTATCACACTTTAAGCAACTCCACTGTACGCTACTCCACCATAAGCTATTACACTCTACGGCACTCCACTTTACATCTCTCTAGCCTACACTACTGCACTCTATGCTATTCCACTTTCTGCCACTCCATAGTACGCTACTCCACTCTGCCACTCCAGTACACTCTCCTCTACTCTATATAAATCCACTCTACAAAACAGTACTACACTGTGCCACATTACTAACTCTACTCCACTTTGTGCCTGTACACTGCACTGTTCATATTTGCACTCAACCCTGTGCCCATATACTCTATTGTACAAAACTCTACTCCACGCTGCGTTTCCAACACTGTACGGCATATCATTCCACTCTACTGTATGAGACGCCACTCCAGTTTATAACAGTTTCCCTGACTCTATGCTATGCCACTTCAGTGTATACCGCCACACTCTGTGCGAATCCACTTTACTCTACTCCAATCTACAACACTTCACTGTAGACCACTCCAATCTACATTATTCCACTGTATGCCACTCCACTGTACAGTATTCCACTGTATGATACTCCACTTTAAAGTAATCCACTCTATGCCACAACAGTGTACACAACTCCATTCTACGCCGTTCTATTGTATGACAGTCTCTTCCACTCTATATATCCACTTTATAAAAGTCTACTACACTTCATGGCACTCTACGACATATTACTCCATTATATCCTCATACACTCCACTGTCCAACTCTATACTTCTCTCTCTGGCCACACACCCTAATGTACAACACTCTATTCCAATTTATAACACGGTTCTATATGACACAACACTCCACTCTACGAGACCCCACTCCAATTTATATGACCTACGCTATGCCAGTATACTCCACTCCATGCCACTCTACTCTACAGTACACCAATTCACTCTATTGTACTTTACTCCACACTGCTTTAGACCACTCTATTCAACTCTACTCCAGTGTAGGGACTTTACCTCTCTGTAATCTACTATACAACAATCCACTCAACAATCTACTCAAGCTCCACCACTGTTGCACACACTACTGTACTCTATGCAACTCTACTCTACAACACTCCACTGCACTCTGTGCACAACACACTAGTCCACTATTCAACACTGTACACAACTCTTCGTATGCCACTGCACCCCACTCTTCTCCACTACTCCACTGTACCCCACTCCACTCTATTGCATTCAATGCCATTGTACTCTAAACCTGTATGGCAATATACTGTACCCACTCTACAACACTGTACTGTGTCCACTCTACAAAACTCAATTAGAATGTATGCCACTCTACTCTTCTGTAGTCTACATTGCTCTCCAATACTGTACGACACTCCACTAGACACTCCTGTGCAACACAGTACTCCAATTTATGACACTTTACTCAACTGTATGCTACGCCACTTCACTATACTGCACTCCATGCCACTATAGTCTACAACATGCCACTCCACTTTGTTTTTTCATTTTTCTTTTTTTTACTTGCTTTGTCCTCATAATATGTCCAACTGGGCTAGAAGAACAATAGGTTTAGAACGCAGAGAGGAAGACCTCAACAAGTGGAAGAAAATCCTCTCCGTTCCCCCATCTGTCCATAAGCCGTACAGGCAGAGACACCCTCCGCCAGTGGCTTCCATTGCAGAGCAGCCTGTTTACCATTCCAGACCAGCTGTTACCACACGGATGCTTATAGGGACTCATAATCATTGGACTATCCCTAAGCATTAATCTACTCATACTAATTCAGTTTAATTTAGCTTTTTCTCCCACAGTAACCAAAATGTATTCCTCTTACTTGGAAGTCCACTCTTTTCTAAGTGGTACAGATTATTCACCAATGTAACCCACTCACGTATAGTTGGTATTTGGGGGAGAACCCGCTTTAAGCATATCTCCTGTCATGCCAAAAGAATTAACACAAACAGCATGTGACTTCGATATCTGTCCAATTTCTGAGTCAGACCTTCCCCGATATTAGTCCCAAAAATTACTAATTCGAGGCTTACCTTTACTTCCGGGCTAATCACATCCACGAGCACCTTTCCCACATCCATCCAAAACCACCCGAGACTCAGACAGTTCCAGAATATATGAATATTGTCAGCCCTTTCTTCATTGCATTGGGGACAATATTTCCGTATATAAAGCGGTTATCTTCTCAGGCGACCAATATGCCCTGTGCAGTGTAAAGAGATGGTTTTTCTTTAGAGTACCAGATTTGACTGTAGCCCAAAGAGTAGCCATAGATACTTTCCAGAGATTGACGATGTCCAGCGATACTACCTCCTTGCCCCATTTCTTCTCTGGCAGAAAGAGAGGTTTCTCTTCTGCCTCCATGAACATCCAGGACCATAGGGCAACCTCTTTGCAATACTTATGACTTTGGCTTATCTTCTTCTCCCAGATGTCATCCCCTTGCTCTACTTTTGGAAGCATGCTTGACCAGCTGACCAGCTGGAAATATTTGAATTTGGAAACAGTATCCTCTACTAGCTCTGTGAACATAGACCAGGATATCAAGTCATGACCTTCTAAAATTTGGCCCCACTTTGCCACCCCTCTTTCTCATATTGGAATAGAGAGCTTATCCTGAAGACATTCTGGGGTACCTGGTGAATACCAAATGGGCAACAGGGAGCTATAATGTGATATCCCTAGAGCTCATTGTATCTGAAACGCCACATCTGAGGATCTTTAATCTGACGTTCTTGAAGTACTTCGGGTGACCATACTTAAATAGAAAATGATACCCTGCATCTGAAATATACTCAGTCATGACTTTAAAAAAAGGGGTGTAACTGTGTCTATCATTCAGTAATCCTCTTATTTTTTTTTAAGCTGGAAAGCAATGTAATATTTATAAACATCTGGAGCTGCTATTCCCCCTTGGTCTTTTTTCCTGCACAGCTTCTTCCAGGTAATACAAAATCCCTTTGATGCCCAAACGAAAGAAGTTAAATCTCTCTGCAACCTTTTAAGCCACGCCGACGTAAATTCTAACAGGATTGAGTTAAATAGAAAGGTAAACTTCAGTAGTATGATCATTTTTAAGACAATCGATCTACCAATGAGAGACAGTGGAAGGGCAGCCCATACTTTTAACAGCTTCTTTGTTGATGTCCATACCTTATTAAAATTACCACAGGCAACTTCCTCCAGATTAGCTGTAATCTGCACCTCCAAATATCCTGTCTCCTGTTTAACCAAAGAGGTATCATAGGAGGTATTCCACTGCATAATCTCAGTCTTCTGTTGGTTGACCAGATAACCTGACACCCTACCAAACTCCTCCAACGATTGCCAGAAACTTGGAAGAGACCCCACCAAGTCACTAGTATATATCAACATATCGTCTGAATACAATGCAACTTTTTTCTCCCAGCCTCCCAAATGGAAGGATGCTATATTTGAGTTTGTTCTAATCAATATCGCCAAAGGCTCTATGTATAAATCAAAGAGGAGGGGAGAAAGTGGAAAGCCCTGTGGGGTCCCTCGCCCAATTTTGACTTACAATGACATATTACCATTAATCAGTATCCTAGCTTCCGGATTCTTGTATAAAGCCCTGATAACTCTAATGAAAATATCCCCAAACTTGTTACCCTCCATGACCCTCAGTTAAAACAGCCAACTAACCCCGATCAAAGCTTTAGCAGCATCAATAGTGAGGATCGCTAGGGGGGAGTCATCCTGTATTGCGAGATCTATTGCACCCAACAGCTCATGTGTTAGTTCAGAGAGTTGTCTGCCTTTAATAAAAACACTTCTGGTCCTCATGAACCAGTGCGGCAAATACCCCTCCAAGCCTTTTTGATAGAATATGAGTGTAGATCTTATAGTCTGAATTATTTAGTGAGATAGGTCTAAAAGGCTCACATTGTGTTGGATCTTTATTTGGCTTCAAGATCAAACTAATAGTGGCCTCATTCCAAGTTTTCGGCATCGAGAGACCTTCAGCAAAAAAAACGTGTTGATTAGTTTGAACATGATTGGCGCCAACTCATTCATAAGTGACATATATAATTCATTTGGTAAGCCATCAGGACCAGGTGATTTCCCCCTTCTAAGGTCTCTATTGTTTTGTGAAGTTTCTCCATTCTTATCCTTACTTCCAGGTCCTGTCTTGCGGTTTCTTCTAAGCCGGGGAGTGACATTTTACCTAAATACCCCCTGATCTGATTGACTGTGGCCTCTGATTCATTAATATACAATTTCTGAAAGGAGACAAAAGCGTCTTCTATCTCTCCTACCCCGATAACACAACACCCCGTTTCTTCATTTTTAAGTAATGTTATACTATTTCTTGTTTGCTCAACCTTAGTATTGCAAGCTAGGAGCTTACTACACCCCTCCTCATACTCATAATGTGCCAACCTACTATTTTCCCATCTTTTTCTATTCTTTGCTTTTAAGAATTCCTCAAATTTTGCCCTGGCTATCTCCATCTGACTATCCAAACTAGTCCCTTGAGATTCATCCGTAGACATGTTAATTTTAAGTTGTAGCTCCAATATAGTGGACTCAAGCTCTTGTAACTGTTTCTTCTCTTCTCTGTGTCTCTAAGCAGCTATGCTAATTAGCCTCCCTCTTATATACGCATTATAGGTATCCCATACTACCTGCAGTGAGGCAGACCCATAGTATGTGGCAAAGAAATCTTTAGTAGAATGTTTTAGGCCTTCAAGGATCACTTCATCAGAGAGCAAGACTCGGTCTAACATCCACCTGGAGTGAATGGTTGGTGTGTCGAGATTAATGTGCAATTTCACTGCCCAGTGATCCGATAGATGCCCTGGGGCATGACCATCATATCTTACTTTCCCACACAGACTTCTATGTAACAAGAAGAAGTCTATCCTGGAGTGGTGGCCATATTTTTTATTATAAAAAGTAAATCTTGAGCCACTGCTGGCCTTCCTACGCCAAATATCTACCATTGCCTGTTTCACCCAAGTTCTAGTTTTGGGTGAATTCACCATACCTCTAGCAGTGAACTTATCCAAAACTAGATCCAGCAAAATGTTAAAGTCACTCCCTAACACAACTGGGTACTTTGAGGTCAATAATTGATTATATAGGTTTCGAAAAGGTGCTGTATCATCAATATTTGGACCATAATTTTGGGTTCCGGAGTAGCGTGCTACTCGCCGAAAAGCCCTTTGACGCCTCGTCAGGGGTAGTAGGCGCTATATAAACACTATTACAATACAATCACAGTACAATAATAACCCTCAATCGTAAACCAGGTACCAGCTGCTTTAATCTCCGCAGTCAACCATCAACCCTTGGGGTCTGTAGTATTAATACCCAATGTTGCCTTTATGGATGTTTGGAATAAAATAGATATACATTTAACCACTCCTGTTTGATTAGTACTCACACAATGTTCTACCCATCTAAAATGTTTCAGTACAACCCCCCATTCGTCCTGTAATAGATGAGTCTCCTGCAAAATTATCACCTCTTCATCTATTCCCTCTAGAAACTCAAGAATCTTTCGCCTACGTCCTTTTACCCTTAGGCCATTAACATTCCAAGATAGAACCCTCAGATGGGAAAATTTGTTTCTAGGTCTTATAATAAAAAAAAGAAGTTCCTGCCGCTGGGGGCCTACCCTAAGTGTGGTCTGTTCTTCAAGCTTGGACTTTATGAGGGCTACTTTATTTTAATTTTTTTACCATATGCGCCCGCACCCTGTGATATAGACATTAAACTAAACTTTAAAAGTGAACCCCCTCCCCCCTCCCTGAGGAAACCTCCCTGCTTCCATTAGAGGAGTCAAAAGGAATACCCTCAATTTGAGCTTTCAATAACCTAGGCAATTAATTTTACATAAGCTTATTCCTCTGCCTTCATCTGCTCTAAAAATTTATGGACTTTATTAGGATCTCTTATGTTGTACATCTTATTGTTCCACATGATTCTAAGTGCTGTTGAAAATCGCACCTGGACAGTTGCCCCTAATGACCTGAGTTCTTGCATATAAGTCCCCAGCTCCCATTGTCTATCCTGTGTTACCCTGGAGATCTCCGATCTGAAATAGGAAGACCATTCCCCTTTGGAAAATCTATTGACTTTTAAAGCTTCCAACAGAATCATTTCCTTAATAGAGTAAGATATAAAGTTAACCAGAATTTTCCTGGGTTTTTTTTCTAGCTGGATTTCTCTTAAAGGGGTATTGGTGTACTCTTTGGATGTCTACCTCCAAATTAAGGTGACCTAGTGCGGGGATGAAATCTCTGATAAATGAAATCACATACCCTTTAATGTTGTCCCCTTCCACCTCCTCTGGGACATTCAACAGCCTAATGTTATTCCTTCTCATATTATTTTCCAGGGTCTCCAGTCTACCTTGCAATATCTTCTCCCCTGACTTCAGTTGTTGAATCTCTTCCGAGAGCACATGCCTAAGAAGACCCTTACCGCTAGCTTCCCTGTGACCCATTTTTTCCATCAATATGTTTATCTTATTTTCCAAGACTTCACACTTCTCTTTAATTTTTGCTTGGTTCTGCTCGGAGATCCAAAAATGTTCCTCTCATTTCCTCTGTCAAGGTAATCAAAAGATTTGGCACATCCATCTGGGCTCCTAAGTTTATAGGTTGCAAGATCGCGGGCTGGGATTCAGGGCTCAGTGTTTGAGATAGCGACAGGGATCGAGGGAGACCCTTCTTCTCATCTAGGGGGGCTGATATGTCCGAGCAATTAACTTCAGCCACTCCACTCTAAGACACTTTACTCCATTCTACACTACCCCACTCCAGTGTACTGCAATCCACTGAATTTCGCTCTACTACACATTTTTCCAACTCTATGCCATTGTACTTTAATCAGCACCACCGTCCGACACGCTACTATGCACCTCCAGTCTGCAACACTGTATTGCACTCTATGCCACTCTGTGACACTCTTCTCCACTCTATGCCCATCTACTCTGTGCCACTGTACTACACTTTGTAGGAAGATAGTTTCTACTCATCTAATCTGACAGGATTCTTCACTTTTTGAACACCTGAATTTAGGCTTTTTGTGTGGGGAAGCCTCATAACCTGTGACTCACCTACAGTAAATTCATAGTAATTGGACTGCACATGTTTACTTCCAGTGTCCGCCTTCTAACGTAAGGTCGCTGCAGCACAGCCATGGTAAGAGCCAGTTGGTTGGTCACTCATGTGCACATGTGTGAGGTGTGCAGATGTGTGAGGGCTGTGTGGGAGACGCCAGTTATGAGTAACCCAGTAACTACATACAGGTAGCCAAGCGTAGGGGGATTCTGCAGGATTGGGTTTTGACCTGGGGTAGGCCTTATAATGTTGGTGTACACACGAGGGAAAGTCAGTGTGGTTTGCTGTCTTGCCTGCAGTGACACTCCATTATACACTTGTGGGAAAGGCTTCCTTACAGTGCAGCTCCACTGCCCCTTGGTCTACAGACACTAGAGACATACCAATTTAGAGTGTAACCTTTGTGAAAAGATCAATTCAGCAAAGTCTATAGACATACCTGGCTCACCTCAGTATCAGAGTCCAGTCCTTGTGTCACCCTGATGGGCTGGGTTAATTAATTTCCTCTCCAGGGGCAGGAACAAAGTTCTTCCCCAACAATGAGAGCAATTAACAGTGCTTCAGCCAGCTCGTGGGGGAGGGGGTGATCTACTCTGCATCAATCAGCCCATTAAACAAAAGAGGGAGCCCAGACCTCGAGAGCTAAACAAGGAGGGAACCTCCTTTGAAGTTTTACTCGGGAAGACCCAGGCAGTGATGCCTGCGAGGGGTGGAGCTGAGACCCCAAGAACAGATGTGGCAAGTGACTCCGGGTGGGACTCCATTTTGAAATACCCAGCAGGCTGTGCAGAGAGGTTGGGACAGGGGCAGAGCTGTGATTTGCCAATGGAGTAGGCCAGAGGTGCATCCTTGCGGGAACCTCCCATCCCATCTCCCAGGAGAGACCGCTATCTCTTGGGCATGTTTTCTACTGGACACTGGAACTGGAGGCAGCTGCAATGGACAATTAGAAGGAATAACTCCTGAATGACCATCTGGATGAAGGGCTCTGATTCAATTGACCCCAGGACCAGTGGGGCACTCCCCAAGACCAGGGAAACTGGTCCCTTAACTCCCCATGAGGCAGGGCTGACTTTTGGGCGGTGCGAGGGGTGCAGCCACACTGGACGCTGACCTCAGGGGGTGCTGTGTTTAGCAATATTTTCCTAAATTTGCAATTTAAAAGCACTGGCTGAACATTTCCTTGTGCATCCAGCCTTCAGGAAACAATTAAAATGTCAAGATACCTCTTGTGATTAATGTTCCTGCTAGGGAGAGATGGGAGTTTTGCCTAGTGGCAGCTTTGACTCAACATGAAGTAGCATAGAGAGTTAATAACCTGTTGCAAAAAACGGAACTATGGGGCATATTTAAGAAAATCTTAAATATCCTTGCACCCCTTAGCACCCCCCTAATGCCACCATGTGTGCGTCATATTTAAAATACGGTGGACCATGGCGGCAGTTAGGGGACTAGCATCAGAATTTTTTAGGCTAGTCCGGTGCTTTGCAGGATTAGCGTCACAATGTTTTACGCTAATCCTGCAAAGCACCTAGAGGCCCATTGTAACCAAAGGAAGCCTCCTTTTAATGCCTGCTCCGAGCAGGCATTAAAAGTGCTGGAAAAAAATCATGCAAAGAAATCTGACAGATTTCTTTGTGTCATTTTACCCCCCCAACAGGGAATACCCCCTTTGCAAACATTATTCCTGGCACAGGCATAACGTAGAGCAAAGGGTTACAAAGTGATGCAATGCATGCATTGCGCCACTTTGTAAATATGGTGCAGCGTTTTTGGCATTCTAATGCCACATTAGCGTAAAAAAATGACACTATTGTGGCTTTAGAATGGCACTATGGGCTCTTAACTATGCCTCTATGGGGCATATTTGAAAAAAAGCGGTTGCTGCACACAGTGCTGAACCACTTTTCTTGCACCCCTTAGCGACCCCTAACGCAGCCATGTGTGCGCTGTATTTAGAAATACTGTGCACCATGGCAGCAGTTAGGGGACTAGCATCAGAATTTTTGACACTAGTCCGGTGCTTTGCAGGATTCGAATAAAAAATATTGATGCTAATCCTGCAAAGCACCCAGAGGCCCAGTGTAACCAACGGAAGCCTCCTTTTAATGTCTGCTCTGAGCAGGCGTAAAAGTGCTGGAAATAAATGACGCAAAGAAATCTGTCAGATTTCTTTGCGCCATTTTTTTCCCCCTCCACCCTCCCCCCCCCAATGGGGGAATGCCACCTTTGCATACATTATGTCTGCGCAGGCAAAATGTAGCGCAAAGGGTTACAAAGTGGCGCAGTGTATGCATTGGTGCCACCTTGTAAATATTCCACCGTTTTTTTGGCCTTCTAACTCCACATTAGTGTAACAAAATGACGCTAATGTAGCATTAGAATGGCGCTAGAGGCTCTTAAATATGCCCCTATATTTTATGTGGATAGCTGAGTGGATTAGTAAAGCCAGCCATTATAAGTGCTTTAAAACACATGAATGTTTGTGAAAGGGGAGCGATGGAGAGATGAGGGGCACATTTGTCAGGTGGTAGTGAGTGAAACCGAGGAGGAGGTCATGGGGCGGCAAAATAAACTGTCGCACAGGGCGCCACCAATCCTAAAGCCGGCCCTGCCCTGAGGCCTAGTTGGGGGGAAAAGACTGGAGCATGAGACCAGCCACAAGCCACATGCCTGCCTGGGGGAGCGCGCAGGCCAGAAGCGTGCTGCCAGTTCCCAGGGCAGCATGCTGGAGTGCTGCTCGCATGAAGAGCCGGTGAGGACAGCCATTGGTGGGCTCTCTTGATTGTCCCCCGCCGTGTGGACCATGCATGGTGATCGGGTGGGATCTGGCTCCCCTAACCAAATAGTGGGGTGCTAAGAAGCACAAACGATCAGCAGCAGCACCCACCCAAGCAGCAGGAGAGCTGTTCCTCTAAAATGTACATGCTTGAGAAGGAGCGCCCCACATTGCCCTGCGGGGCTTACCCAGAATTTACAAGAAACACACACACATATTTTGAATTTGGTGGTTCCAGGAGGCAATCAGACGTTAGAAATCCCAATCCTATGTTGAGTGGGACTGCAAAAAATAACCTCCCGAGTTTCCAAAAGCATTTTCAAGCACTTCGCATGCTGGAGCATGTGCTCATTAGCTGAAAGTGCAGCACCCTCTAGGGGCAAGGTCTAAGGCTACAGTTTCTGTGGCTTTAAGGTGTTCATCATGTGTTTTCATGCTGTCCAATGCCCTCTATGGAGTGAAAGTCTGAAATTGCTCTTGTTGTGATTTGAAATGTAATGCTCTTGGGAGGCTATACTTTAACTCCATATTTCAGGCTAAAAGTTATTGTGAGTGCACAAATAATTTAAACATGCTTATACATGTGTCTTGTCCATGTTTTATTGAAATAATTATGCTGACAGCCATTCATGATTTAAGTGTGAATGCTTTTTTGCCAGTATTATATGCAATAATTCAAGTTATTGTCAATCAATGCATTTTAAGCACAGGTGACTGTTTTGATGTGACTTATTGAACTAGATCCCCTTTGGGAGGGGTAAGAATGATTCTGCAATGTCATCAATAAGAATTTCAATCAGCTTATGTATAGTAGTAAATAGATGCTTAGTACTGATTAGTGTGTATGTAATAAATGTACTTTTTCCTTTTTCAAAATAAAAAGACCAGCCTGGTTAATTATTTATTGAGTGTTATTATTGTGTACCTATGAATGGTGATAACTAGTTTAAATATGAAATATGGGGGAAAGGATCGGTATTGAGTATTGCCCTCAATCCCTGTTTAGCACAAACCAGGGTCCCAGATTAAAATGGGGGCAGATTGATCTGCAAGCTTTCGAAGCTAAAATAGTTAGGGATATTTCTTGTTTAATAAATAGTTGTTTGTCAGCTAAGTCTACCCCTACCACCCTGATTAGGGAATTTGAGACTCTGTGTCAAGCCATATCGTCTGAGTTAACAGTTAAACGGCCTACCTCTTCCACTTAGTCTTTTTGTTGGTTTGATAGTGCATGAACCAAAGCCCATAAACAGTTAAAGGCTGCTCTTCATGCGGCCTCAAGAAATAAGGATATAGTAAGGGCAGCACATAAAAACTATAATGCGCTTCTTTTAAGCTAAAAAGGAAGAGAATAGAAATGAAGACTAGTCTGATTTATTGGATGCTGGTCATCTCAGGGACTCATAGAAGTTTTGGGACTTTGTCAACCAACCATTGTTCAATGAAGGACCTAAAACTAAGATTGACTGTTTGATTAAAGCGACAGCATGGGTTGCGCACTTTCTGCACATTTTTGATACCCTGGATAAGGTGATCGGTGATGAGGAAAGGGATATTGCTGCAACCAAAGATATAGAACTGGCTACAGAATTTAGCCAAGCAATTCCTGTGACGGAGGTGGAGTCAGCCATTAACCAGGGCATTTGCAATAAAGCACCAGGCCCATATGGTGTCCCACTTGATGTTTTTAAAAGTAACCCCACTCTCTGGGCTCCAATCCTTATCAATATTTTCGGGGCTGCTGTCCGTAGTCCACTTCCCTCTTCTTGGAAAGAGGACATCATGGTCCCACTTTTTTAAAAAAAGCATAGAAATGCCCCGGTGTGCTATAGGCCAATTTCCTTGATAGACGCAATGGCCAAGGTCTTGGGCAGGGTGCTGTTACCTCGACAGAAGGGTGTGCCAATGAAAATATTATCTTTTCAAGGACCCGGTATGGCTTTAGACAAGGACATGGGACAGTTGAGCAGTGTCTGAATTTAGCGCTATTTATCAGCAAGTATGCAATGTTCATTAAGTGCTCATTACATCTGGTGTTCGTAGGCCTGTTGGGTGCTTTTGAAACTGTAAATTGTGATAATCTATGGAGTATGATGGGTATATGGGGTGGAGGAACCCTGGTTACTCCCCTCTGGAGGCTTCACTGGAATACTATGGTGAAAATAAGTTATGGCCCGGGAGGTAATAGTAATGAACCCTTATTTTCAACCAAGGTGCTCACCAGGGATGTATCATGGCCCCGTTTCTGTTCCCTTGTTACCATAAATGGATTGGAGGCTTTCTTGCTGCAAAAGAAATCAGATTACCCAAGGTTTGGTAATTATTTAATATTATCGCTCCTTTATACAGACACTGATGCCCTCTTAGCAAGGACAGCAAATAGTCTACAGAAAGTCCTTGATGCTTTTGTAGAGTTTATGTCCTCTTTGGACCTGAAATTAAATCTTAAAAAATCATATATAATGGTTTGTGGCCCAAAAACAGCTAAAACTAAAACCTTCTATTTACAAGAAAACCCTGTGGACAAAGTCTCAGGCTTCTGCTATTTAGGAGTCATTTTCAATAACCAATTGAAGGGGGATCCTATTTTAGCCATATGGGTGAAGCAAGTCAACAGAACAGTTGAGGCACTTTTTTGCGTTGCAGCTATGCTCGACCTAAAGCCCGTTAGAGAAATGTTGCCTTGTATAAAGCAACATTTATTTCAATTGCTACCTATGGGGCTGGTTTGTGGGGTATAGTGATTGTTCTAAGCTCCAGGCTGAAGAGAATGCCTTCCACAGGAGGCTACTGATGGTCCCTCAATGGTCTCCAATCTCTTTTTGTCACTCCAAAGTGGGTTCGAATTACCTGGAAGTTTCTATTGGTCTTGCTCTCCTATGACCATGGATTAAA
Source organism: Pleurodeles waltl (assembly GCF_031143425.1). Classification (NCBI taxonomy): domain Eukaryota; kingdom Metazoa; phylum Chordata; class Amphibia; order Caudata; family Salamandridae; genus Pleurodeles; species Pleurodeles waltl. Next base: position 775,194,713 of record NC_090448.1, on the reverse strand, counting down.
ATATAGTCCACAGTTGAATCAGAATACTTCAAACAAATTCTATTTGAGTGTTGGTCTTTGGGCAATTATGAGAAAAGCCAGTGGCTAGAATATGTTAAACGTGCCTTCGGGGAATTGCGACTCATTGATTTTTTTGATGACCAAGTCCACATTTCGCCTCTTGCCAAAGCCTAAATAAAGGTAGCTTATTTGGAAAGGGCACCAGCTACTCAGTAGCGATTATCTTCCCAGCAATATTATTTGAATAACACTACTGATTCCCATTCCAGTGAAGCAATTTTATTTATCGCTGATTTTAAACTCCCAGCAGAGATTTTATTTGACCAGATTCCAACTGGGCACTGTGCATTATTTAGTACAAGGAAGATGGTTGGAAAATCTTCCTCCGTGCCTCTGTGACAATATGTCAACAACAATCTACTGCACACTTTTTACTTTTTTACCATTCTCTAAGAACACCTTTTTTAGTTCCCCTATTGAAATCTTATAGGCTAGTTCATATCAAGATCGTCTTAGACTTTTGTATTCACTGGAAGAGCATGAACATTGTTTTGCTGTTCTTAATTTTATAAGGGGGGCTCTTTCTATCAGGAAACGCTATGGTTAATTGTTGTGCTGAGATTGATGAGGGAACTGATTGTTTTGCTGCTGTGATTGCATTTTGTAATAATGCACAATGCATTTTCTTTTTAATTGCAAATAGTGAGCTTTTTTAAGATCATTTAAGTTACACATAACTCGCAACTGGTTCTAGGTTTTTAATTCAATTTAATGTTATCAACGTTTTGCGAGTAGTGTGATGCCCTTTTATTTTCTTAAGATGAGTTTCTTTTATTTATTGTGCATAAGATACTGTGGAAATTGTTGTTCCAATATTTGTCTGTGTATACCATGCTTTTATGATTGATCAAAATCAAATAAAGTTTAATGACTGACTAACTGACTGATTGCTAGCTCACACTACCTTCCGTGAGTAGGCTTTGGACTGCTCTGCTTCAGCCCTGAGACAGTCAATCACTACAAAGGGGTGTTTGGTTCCCAGTGGAGGACAAAAGTGGACCCATTACTTGTGCAGGCCACACAACTAATGACCCGTTCTCTTACAAACTGTATGACACTTGATGACAGGCTTCTCAACTTCACTCTACGACACGCCACTCCACTATTTGGTACAACACGCCACTCTGTGACATTCGCTTCTATTGTACTTTACCACAATCCACTTGATGACACTATGATACTCTACTTCTCTCTACTCCACTCTTAAATACTATAATCCACTCTAATTCACAGTCTACGACACTCTACTCTACTGTTCGACAGGCTATTCCACTTTACACCTCACTGCTTCAGTCTACGGTACTTGACTCCACTATATGAGACATCATGCAACTACCCTGTATAACACTTTATGACACTGTACGTCATGCTACTACACTCTACTCCACTCGATACAAAACTACAATACTCCAGTGTGTGACAATAAACAATACAACACTTTCCTCAACTGAACGATACTCTACATAACTCTCCCCTTGTGACACTGGACTCTACGATTCGAAACACATTTTTATTCAAAACGTTAAAAAAACATTGAAATTCAATGAAACAATACAGGTTAAAGGTCAGTTATAGTTCGGAAAACGTATTTTCCTTATTGTAGGAAAGTCCTCCTTTTTTGCCTGATCACCCCCACACTTTTTGGATAGGTACTGGTGGTTACTGACTCTTGGCTGTGCCCTGGGTACTGCTTACCAGTCCCAGGGCCAGTGCTCTGTGTAAAATGGATATGCAAATTAGGCTAATTATAATTGGCTAAGTTAACCTACCTATAAGTCCCTAGTATATGGTAGGGCATGTAGGTTTAGGGACCACAGCATAGGTGGTGCACACCTAGGTGCACTGCTGAGGTGCCCAGTGTCATTTTAAAAGCAAGCCTGCCTTGCTGGCTGCTTTTAAATTAAAGTTATATGCAAATTCGACTTTGGAATTAAAGGTACTTTCAAAGTCTTAAACTACCTTATTTTTACATATAAGTCACCCCTAAGGTGTGCCCTATGTGCCCCTAGGGCTGGGTGCCATGTAACTATAAGCAGGGACTTTATAAAAATAGATTTATAAGCCCTGGTGAGGTAAAAACAGCCAAATTCGTTTTTCCCTCATTGAAGTAAATGGCCTTCATAGGCTAGAATGGGCAGACTTTATTTTAAATTTTAAAGTCTCCTTAAATGTTACATACCAAGAATTTGGTATCAAATTAATTGTTGTAATAAATCCCACAACTTCCAGTTGTTGGATTTAATATAACTTGTTCAGGTAAAAAGTTTAGACTTTACCTAAAAAGTTGCCAATTTCAGCTCTTCATTGTTTTTGCTGCTGTGCTCTGATTGGCCAGCCTGCAGCAGCTTCTGCCAGGCTGCCTTGATGAGGTGTGAAGTGGCCTGGCTTCACACAAAGGAATGTGCTTGGGGGAGAGAATCTCCCCTCAGCAGATGGTGAGGCAGGAAGGGGGAGGGCTGCCAAACTGGTCTTCAAATGCAGAGAAGGACATCTGGAGCACCCAGCAACACCCCCACATCCTGCAACCCCAGACAACTAGGTGCCCCCTTGGTTAGATTAGGAGAGGGCAGGAGAGGGGTGTGTTTATGATTTTTAGCCACACCAGTGGGTGGGCTCAGCCAGATGTAACCTCCAAAAATCAGATTCAGCCATATTGGATTTTTAGAGACTGTTGCCTTTTGGGATGGATTTTTGCCACACTTCCCAGGAAGTGGTCATCACAGGGGGACGACCCTGTACCTGATTGGAGGACCAGGACCCCCCTGCTTTTCACCCAGGAGCAAGGATAAAACTGGCAGACCTGCCCCCACACCTCAGATCCCCGCCAACTTTCAAGAAGAAGGAACTTAAGGAGAAGAAGGACTGCCCTGCTGGACCCCTGGCCTGCACCTGGACCCTGCACTCAGAAGGACTGCACCAGCTGCACACTTGGGCTTCACCACAAGAAGGACTTTGCCTGGCTTCAACTGGTTCAAGGAGGGACTCCCTGTTTGCTACAGGTGAAAAATTGCTATCCAGAGTCCCCTGCACCAACTCCTAAAAAAGAGACCAGTTGACCACTGCCCAGTGGCCAAAAAGGAGTTTGCGCCAGGTGCATTCTGGGAGTTGAAGTCCACACCCCCCAAGGACCATCACAGAACTTCTGGACCCTTGGGGTGAGCTGTGGACCCCAAAAGAACCTTAAAAGAACATCTGGGTGAAGCCCCAGAAGTTTGGAAAAGATTTGAGAATTTTTGAAAAAAAGCTCCAGAGAGGGACCGACCCGCCGCGGAAATTCTAGCCGGCTTGCCTCAACCGCGACCCGGCCTGACTTCGTGGTTCGTCCCGGTAAAGAAAAACATCCGAAAAAGAGACTAAGGGGGTGATTCTAACCCCGGCGGTCTTAGACCGCCGGGGCCAGGGTCGGCGGGAGCACCGCCGACAGACCGGCGGTGCCCCGCAGGGCATTCTGACCGCGGCGCTTTGGCCGCGGTCAGTGCAGGAAAACCGGCGGTCTCCCGCCGGTTTTCCGCTGCCCCTTGGAATCCTCCAAGGCGGCGCAGCTTGCTGCGCCGCCGAGGTGATTCCGACCCCCCCTACCGCCATCCAGTTCCCGGCGGTCCGCCTGCCGGGAACCGGATGGCGGTAGGGGGGGTCGCGGGGCCCCTGGGGGCCCCTGCAGTGCCCATGCCACTGGCATGGGCACTGCAGGGGCCCCCGTAAGAGGGCCCCTAAATGTATTTCACTGTCTGCTGCGCAGACAGTGAAATACGCGACGGGTGCAACTGCACCCGTCGCACAGCTTCCACTCCGCCGGCTCGATTCTGAGCCGGCTTCATCGTGGAAGCCTCTTTCCCGCTGGGCTGGCGGGCGGCCTGAAGGCGGCCGCCCGCCAGCCCAGCGGGAATGTCAGAATTACCGCCGCGGTCTTTCGACCGCGGAACGGTAACCTGACGGCGGGACTTTGGCGGGCGGCGGAGGATGAGGGCCTAAGTCCGAAGGTAAAAAGTTGACCGGGACCTCCCAGCCATCGTATCCGAGAAGGGCTCCACGGACGTCGGATCAAGATCCAGGTTTACCCCGGTCGAAGGATTTTCATCTCGAAAAAACGACTAAGTCCGAAGGTAGAAATCACCACCGAGGAAACCCACATTGCGTATCCGGACAAGGGCTCCAGGAGGTCGGATTCAACTGGCAGGTTCGTCCCGGTGAAGAAAAACTTCAAAATAAAGACTAAGTCAGAAGGTAACTTTTTAACCGAGGCCTCCCGCGACTTGTAGCCGAGCAGGGCTCCATCGCGGTCGGCCTGAAACTTTGACTTTGTCCCGGTCCTGGTGCAACCAGATGACCCGATTGGCGCTTTTTGTTTCTAAGCGCTAGAAAAATAATAATACTTTAAAAATTCATATCTCCGGTTCCCCTGAACCAATTTTATTCGTTTTTGTGTCATTTTAAAGATAAAAATATAAACTATTTTTATAAATTGGTTTTGGATTTTTAAACTGTTTCCTGTGTTTTATTTAATTACTGTTTTGTGATATTTTAATGCTTTACACACTGTCTCCTAAGTTAAGCCTTTACGCACGTTGCCAAGCTACCAAGGGTTGAGCTGGGATTAATTTACTGAGACCTAACTGTACCTAGGTGGAGGTTAGGGGCTTGTTGCTAGGTGTAGGTACCTACCTGCCCTTACCAATAACCCATTTTCCAACATTTTTGGTGGCAGCGGTGGGATGCTGTACTTGTGTTCAGTATCACGTTACAGTTTAAGTAAAACAAATTAAAAATCCTTTAAATTGTCTTAGTGCAAAAATTATTATTTTTTAATTTTAAATTTTTTTTTTTTTTTTATTAATTTGGATTAATTTCAATTATTGAATTTTTGTAATTTTTCTAAATTCTTGTTTCCAATTTTTGCAAAAAGTTTTTGTTGACACAAAACTAGGGAACCATGGAGCTTGATCTGGCTAGCCTACCCACACTGACAGTAGCCCAGCTTAGGGGGTTGTGTATTGAGAGAGGGTTGCCTGCAACCACTGATCTCAGGAAGCAAATCCTGATTAAATCCCTGACAGCATGGGCTGAGGCCCAAGAGGTAGAGACAGAGGAAGCTCCAGAGGAGGAAGAAAAAGGGGAAGATGCTAACTCTAACCACTCAGGGGAGGGAAGGCATCTGAGGCTAAGTGAGGAAGAGGAAGAACGGTCCTCAGTAGATGCAGTCACTAGGGGCAGACCCAAAGCTAGTGGTAGGAAGGGGGTCCCTTCAGGAGGAGAGAACCCATCCATCAGAGAAAGAGAGCTGGAGGCCCAGCTAGCATACATAGCTTTGGAAGCAGAGAAGCTGGCCCTAGAAAAGAAAAAGTGGGCAAGCAAAGAGAAAAGAGATGGTGGCAGCGATAAAGAGGCTGAGGTGTCCCTGGGTGGGGGTTTTGCCCCCAGATTACCCAAAGGGGTGGTTCCTGCCTATGTAGAAGGGGATGACATAGATAAGTGGCTGGGGGCCTTTGAGAGGGCCCTCCAGATGAGGAAAGTCAAGCCTCAGTACTGGGGTTCACTTCTTTGGGAGTTGGTTCCCAACTCTGGGAGGGATAGGCTCCTAACCATGAGTGGGGAGGATGCAGACTCATACCCCAGTATGAAGAGTTGCTTGACTAAAAAGTTTGGTCTGACCCCAGAGCAGTATAGGCTCAAGTTTAGGGACACCCAAAAGACAAGCACCCAGTCCTGGGTGGACTTTGTGGACATTTCAGTAAAGGCACTGGAGGGCTGGATACAGGGCAACAGGGTAAGTACCTTTGAGGGGCTGTACAATTTGATTATGAGGGAGCACCTTCTAACTAATTGTGTCCAAGAGAGGCTCCGCCAGTATCTAGTAGACTCTAGGTTGACCAACCCCAGAGAGCTGGGGGAGGCAGCAGATGACTGGTTAAGAACTAGGGTTAACCAGAAACCCCCAGGGGGTGATCAGAAAAAGGGAGGACATGGTTCTTCTCAGGGGAAGAACCAGGGGAAAGATGATAAAAAGCCCAAAGAGTCCTCACAAGAGTCCCCAAAAACTTCTCAGGGAGGGGGAGCCCCGAGCCAATTCACTTTTAAAGGGAAAGGGTATCAAGGAAAGAATTATGATCCTGCTAAAGCAGGAAGGATTCAGGAGCTTGCTAAGGCCGGCAAGTGTTTTGATTGTCATCAACCTGGACATAAAAGAGGAGATGCTATCTGCTCCAAGAAGCCCCCCTCTGGTGGGCAATCCCAGGGGATTGCTAGTGTAGGGTTGGGGGTAGAAGTTGGCCCAGGGGTGGAATCAGGGTACACTGAGGTCACCTTAGTATCCGTGGGTGGGGTGGACATTGCAACTATGGCCACCTTACCTCCCATCATGGAGAGGTATAGGCAGAGGCCTAAAGTCAATGGGACTGAAGTGGAAGCTCTGAGAGATACAGGAGCCAGTGTGACAATGGTCACAGAAAAGCTGGTTTCTCCAGGGCAGGTCTTACCTGGTGTCTTCCACCAGGTGACTTATGCAGATAGCAGAACCAAACTCCATCCCATGGCTCTGGTGAGTCTGGAATGGGGAGGTGTGACTGGCCCTAAGAAGGTAGCTGTAGCTCCTGCACTCCCAGTAGAGTGTCTGCTGGGAAATGATCTTGAAGCATCTGAATGGTCAGAAGTGGAGAGAAGGGTCCATGCACAGATGCTGGACCTCCCTGAATGGGTGTGTGCTGTGACCAGGTCACAGGCAGCACAACAGGGAAATGCTGGACACTTGGACCCTGGAACAATGGGCCAAGCCTCCAAGAAAAAGAGAAAGGGCACTGGGTCTGGGTTGCCAGCCCCAACAAGTACAGAGGGTCAGGAAGAATCCAACCCTGAGGGGGAGGATCTGAACTCTGAGGGAGGGACACTTTCCCTGCAAACTATGCCTGATTTGGCAGAACTGCAAGGGGCAGGTGGGCCCACCAGAGAAGATTTGTGCCAGGGACAAAGAGAGTGTCCCACTCTTGAGGGCCTGAGGCAGACTGCTGCCAGGCAAGAACAAGGGGATACCAGTGGGTCCCACAAGGTTTACTGGGAGGATGGAGTTCTCTACACTGAGGCAAGGGCCCTCAAACCAGGGGCTACTAGGAGAGTAGTGGTCCCCCAGAAGTATAGAGAATTCCTCCTTACCTTAAGCCATGATATCCCCTTAGCTGGACATTTGGGACAGACCAAGACCTGGAACAGGCTGGTCAACCATTTTTATTGGCCCCAAATGTCAGAAAAAGTCAGGGAGTTTTGCAGCTCCTGTGTCACCTGTCAAGCCAGTGGCAAGACAGGAGGCAAACCAAAGGCTCCCCTGATACCACTGCCAGTGGTTGGGACTCCCTTTGAGCGGGTGGGGATTGACATTGTTGGTCCCCTAGACCCACCAACTGCTTCAGGTAACAGGTACATTGTGGTGGTAGTGGACCATGCCACCAGGTACCCTGAGGCAATACCCCTCCGGACAGTCACTGCTCCCACAGTGGCTAGGGCCCTACTTGGTGTGTTCACCAGAGTGGGATTCCCAAAGGAGGTGGTCTCAGATAGGGGCACAAACTTTATGTCAGCCTATCTGAAAGCCATGTGGGATGAGTGTGGTGTTACTTATAAGTTCACCACCCCCTACCACCCACAGACCAATGGTCTGGTGGAAAGATTTAATAAGACCCTGAAGGGCATGATCATGGGTTTGTCTGACAAACTCAGGAGGAGATGGGATGTCCTCCTCCCTTGCCTGCTGTTTGCCTACAGAGAGGTGCCACAGAAGGGGGTTGGATTCAGCCCCTTTGAGTTACTGTTTGGGCACCCTGTAAGAGGCCCATTGTGCTTGGTGAGAGAGTCTTGGGAAAAGCCTCTCAAAGAATCCAAGGAGAATGTGCTAGATTATGTACTGGGCCTGTGGTCACGCATGGCCGAGTATATGAAGAAAGCAAGCAGAAACCTGGAGGCCAGCCAGGAGCTCATGAAGCTCTGGCATGATCAAAAGGCTACCATGCCTGAGTATCACCCAGGACAGCTGGTGTGGGTTTTGGAGCTATGGCTCCTAGGGCACTTCAGGCCAAATGGACTGGGCCCTATCCAATTCTGGAGAAAAAAGGTGAGGTCACCTACTTGGTGGACCTTGGCACCCCCAGGAATCCTCACAGGATCTTGCATGTAAACAGGATGAAACCCCACCAGGACAGGGCAGACATGACCATGCTAATGGTCACTGATGAAGGGAAGGAGGAGGAGGGTGAACCTCTGCCAGACCTCCTGTCCTCAAAGGCAAAAGATGGGTCAGTGGAGGGAGTGGTACTCTCTCCCAAATTGACAGACCAGCAACAAAAAGACTGTAAGCAAGTTTTGGGACAGTTTGCTAGTCTGTTCTCCCTGACCCCAGGACTCACCAATTGGTGTGTCCTTGATGTTTACACTGGTGACAACTTGCCTGTCAAGAACAAGCTGTACAGGCTGTCTGACCAGGTCAAGGCCAACATCAAAGCTGAAGTGGCTAAGATGTTGGACCTCAAGGTAATTGAGCCCTCTGATAGTCCTTGGTCCAGTCCAGTGGTACTGATGCCCAAAGCTAATCCCCAAGGTGGGAAGAAAGAATTGAGATTCTGTGTGGACTACAGAGGTCTAAACGCAGTCACTAGGACTGATGCTCACCCCATACCTAGAGCTGATGAGCTCATTGACAGGTTGGGGGCTGCCAAATTCCTGAGCACATTTGATCTGACCTCAGGATATTGGCAGATTGCCTTAAGTCCAAGAGCTAAGGAGAGGTCAGCATTTTCCACACCAGAGGGCCACTTTCAGTTCAAGGTGATGCCCTTTGGCATGAAAAATGCTCCTGCCACCTTCCAACGGTTGGTGAACAGAGTCCTATCTGGGTTGGAATCTTTCAGTGCAGCTTATCTGGATGATATAGCTGTATTTAGTTCCACCTGGAAGGACCACCTGGTCCACCTGAAGGAAGTGCTTCAGGCCCTGCTTCAAGCAGGCCTGACTATCAAGGCAAGCAAGTGCCAGATAGGGCAAAGCTCTGTTGTGTACCTGGGCCACCTTGTTGGTGGAGGCCATGTACAACCTCTCCAGCCCAAGATCCAGACTATTCTGGATTGGGAGGCTCCAAAAACCCAGACTCAGGTCAGGGCCTTTCTTGGCCTGACTGGGTACTACAGGAGGTTTGTTCAGAATTTTGGGACCATAGTGGCCCCTCTGACTGAGCTTACCTCCAAGAAACAGCCCAAGAAGGTCATTTGGACCCCAGAGTGTCAGAAAGCTTTTGACACCCTAAAACAGGCTATGTGTTCAGCACCAGTGTTACTGGCCCCTGACTATAGCAAGGAGTTTGTAGTGCAAACAGATGCTTCAGAGGAAGGGATTGGGGTAGTGTTAGCACAAGTTAATGAAGAGGGCCATGATCACCCAGTTGCCTTCATCAGCAGGCGACTACTCCCCAGAGAGAAAAAATGGAGTGCCATTGAGAGGGAGGCCTTTGCTGTGGTCTGGTCCCTGAAGAAGTTGAGGCCTTACTTGTTTGGCACTCACTTCCGTGTACAAACTGACCACAGACCTCTCAGGTGGTTGATGCAGATGAGGGGGGAGAACCCAAAACTGTTAAGGTGGTCCATTTCCCTACAGGGGATGGACTTCACAGTGGAGCACAGACCTGGGACTGCTCATGCCAATGCAGATGGCCTTTCCAGGTTTTTCCACTTAGCTGATGAGGACTACCAGGGTGTAGGTTAGTACCCATCACCTTTCATCTGGGGGGGGGGGGGGCAGTGTAGGAAAGTCCTCCTTTTTTGCCTGATCACACCCACACTTTTTGGATAGGTACTGGTGGTTACTGACTCTTGGCTGTGCCCTGGGTACTGCTTACCAGTCCCAGGGCCAGTGCTCTGTGTAAAATGGATATGCAAATTAGGCTAATTATAATTGGCTAAGTTAACCTACCTATAAGTCCCTA